>NC_090182.1:17949919-18549919 GCF_024679245.1 Pseudorasbora parva
TGAATAGTGATTACGTTACACACACTCTGACTCAGGTCCCCTGTTAGATAGTAAATCACGACGCCTGTGTGTTTGCTGTGACATTTCTTATAATCACAAACACACTGTAAAGATTTAGAGTTTTTACTGCAATACCTGAGTTTAAAGGGTTAAATCAAGCAGAAATAGCTCTCTAATGTATTAAATGCAGGTCATTATTGAATAGTGATTACGTTACACACACTCTGACTCAGGTCCCCTGTTAGATAGTAAATCACGACGCCTGTGTGTTTGCTGTGACATTTCTTATAATCACAAACACACTGTAAAGATTTAGAGTTTTTACAGCAATGCCTGAGTTTAAAGGGTTAAATCAAGCAGAAATGGCTCTCTAATGTATTAATTGCAGGTCATTATTGAATAGTGATTACGTTACACACACACTGACTCAGGTCCCCTGTTAGATAGTAAATCACGACGCCTGTGTGTTTGCTGTGACATTTCTTATAATCACAAACACACTGTAAAGATTTAGAGTTTTTACAGCAATACCTGAGTTTAAAGGGTTAAATCAAGCAGAAATAGCTCTCTAATGTATTAATTGCAGGTCATTATTGAATAGTGATTATGTTACACACACACTGACTCAGGTCCCCTGTTAGATAGTAAATCACGACGCCTGTGTGTTTGCTGTGACATTTCTTGCTGTCATAAACACACTGCAAAGATTTAGACTTTTTACAGCAATGCCTGAGTTTAAAGGGTTAAATCAAGCAGAAATAGCTCTCTAATGTATTATTTGCAGGTCATTATTGAATAGTGATTACGTTACACACACACTGACTCAGGTCCCCTGTTAGATAGTAAATCACGACGCCTGTGTGTTTGCTGTGACATTTCTTATAATCACAAACACACTGTAAAGATTTAGAGTTTTTACAGCAATATCTGAGTTTAAAGGGTTAAATCAAGCAGAAATAGCTCTCTAATGTATTAATTGCAGGTCATTATTGAATAGTGATTACGTTACACACACACTGACTCAGGTCCCCTGTTAGATAGTAAATCACGACGCCTGTGTGTTTCTCTCCTCAACCCTCACAACCCCCCACTCACAATTTACATTTCAATAAGGGAAGACTTGAAAAACCAGTTTGTGAACCACAGGCCAATAGAGCTCAAACTACCAATGTGGCAGAACCCTTCTCAAATAAACTAGAGAAGATGCTGGGATTTGCCCTGCCAAATTAAACTAAATTACAGTTTTTACAATCGCTAGGCCACATTTCTCAATACTTTGGTCATTTTCAAAATCCTTCACACAGTTCTCCAAACCAACTTTCTGCTTCACAGCAGTTATTTCACATTCAAAATCCACAAAAACTAACAAAACACTTAATTCACGTCTCAAATCAAGTGCCAATGATCCACAGTTTAGCTTGCACAGACTGAAGTTGTGATCACTCTGTGAAGAGTTTTGAAAAAGTGACCAACATGTGTTTGACAAATTTGAGAGTGCCAGAGACTTTAACTAAGGGGAATATTCTGAGCACAGTGTGTGATGTTATTGAGATCTTTTATGAAACTTTTTAGAGGTGACAAAAGTAAGAGTTCCAGAGTATCGAGCTGAAGAAAAAATTCTGAGCACAGCGTGCGATACGGTTGAGATCCCTTCTGAAACTTTAGAGGAGACACATATGAGCAATCCAGTCTCTCTCGCCATGCAAGGAGACAAATCAGAGCGTAGTATGTGATGTTGTTGAGATCTCTTATGAAACTTTAGAGGAGATAAACATGAGAGAATGTCATTTTTTGTCTCAGGATAAACATGTGAGAAGCAGGAGACTTAGCCTTATGTCTCAATTTGATTCACTTGATCTCATTTCTGTCTAGGAGAAAGATGTGAGTTGAGAAGGAGATCTCAGGTTTGATTTTCCTTTCCTCTAGGTTGGCCTTTGGTTCACAAACTGGGTTTTTAGGGCCCTATAAAATCCGTTTTATTTTTTCCCAAATTCCGTTTTTTCCGTTTTAATTTTTGCAGATTCCTTTTTTTCCGTTAAAATGTTTGGTAATTCAGTTTTTTTACCCTTTACTGTTGTTTTGGTGAAAAAAGAGTGTGCTTTTAATGTTAATATAATACAACATAAAACAAAAAATAGGAATGACCTTAAATTTATCGAGGTAACAAACATCACATTTACTTTTTAGGACAAATATGATATTTAACATAACACTGCACTTCAAATACTTCAAATATTAATGGTTATTAGCTTTAAACTTTCCGGTAAAATAAATTATAATAGTTTATATAAGTTAAAATGAAAGTGCTCCATTAGCTTTTTCTTTCAAGTAATTTTTTTTAAAAGAACTAAAAAAAAAAAAATCATAAGAATCATCTTTTACAGTACTCTTAAGTAAAACATTTAAATTGAAAATTAACATAAAAAATAACATTTCACCATGAAATCATGTAGTGAATTGTTCTGTGTGTTTAACAATCACCATTATGATATCCAGAGCTGTGAAAATAAAAATACACGAAAACACAACACTGCCTGAAGTTTTTTCTCCCAACTTCAAAGGCCCCTTTAAATGATTAAAACTAGATGCTTAATTTTAACTTTAAGGTTACTTATCATGTAAACTAGCCATATACAGCATGTTAAATGCATGTTTGGAACAGACTAGAAAACAGAGGGGAAAACGGTCGCATTTGCAGCAGATATGCATTGCTGCCTAATGTGCCCATTATAAATTAAAGCACGAGATGACAGGGGTCGAGCAGAACACTGGAAAACCTGACAGAATGGACAATATTTGTCTGTATGTGCAATACACGAGCGCGGCTCCCGCTCTCCATACGCAAAGCTTCTGCGCCGCCTGCGCGTGCAGTGTGAAACCGCCGTTAGCGTCGAGTTTCTTAACTTTTTCGCTGCCGACAGCAGAGCCGTGGAGACCAACTTCGCTGTACTTTCATTGTTTTGACGGGCGAGCTGAAATGACGGGAGGGGTTGTGTCGCGAAGATTTGCTTCCCCCGGTCTGCACTTTCCTCAGACATACGTTCTTAACCCACACGACACAGAATTTCATTACAAATATGTAAAATTCCGGGGAAATCTGCGTTAACACCAGATTCCGCGTTTATATGCAGATTCCGCGTTAATATGCCAATTCTGCGATTCCGTGATCGCGGAAATTATAGGGCCCTAGGTTTTCAAGTCTTCCCATATTTATTATTATTAAAATGTAAATTGTGTGTGTGTGTGTGTGGATCTACTGTGTTTGTGGGCCCAGTTTACAGCAGTTAGTTCACCTACAAATGAAAATTAGCCCATGATTTACTCACCCTCAAGTCATCCCAAGTGTATATGACATTCTTTTTTTAAATGAATAAAATCTGAGTTATTTAAATTTATATTAAAAAAGTCCTGGCTCTTCCCAGCTTTATAATGCCAGTGCCTTGTCGGTCCATAAAAGTGCATCTAACTATCATATAACTGATCCACACAGTAACTGATCCATAGACTAAAATACTAGCTTTCGGTTTTCAGTGCCACACGAATCACATTGCGCTTAAAGGACAACTCCGGTGAGAAATGACCCTAGGGGTAATTAACAGATGGTTACCGAGTAGATCGTTCTCTGGGATGCGGTTTCATGAAAATCGAATTTAAAGAGTTTTATCTCTAAACACAGATTAGCTTATAATGTTTGTCTATGGGGCATGGAATAAGTGAAATTAAATCGCTAGTTAATACCACTAACAAGGCAGCATAATGAGGGTCCCTACATGCAGACCGCAGCATTGAGAACTTGTTAGAGTACAAACGGTTTAATAAGAAGATACTTTCTAAAGACAGTACATTACACGTTTACAGACTGCAGCCATCTTGGAAAAACAGTCTCGACGACTCGAGCCACGAACGCTGTGCTAAGTGAGCTGGTCGATAGGAGTTAAGTTTGTGAAATCTAATTACATGGACTTTTTTCTCTTTTTTTTTCTCTACTGCGTTCAGTGCTTTCTTCCGGAAACAACGGACCATATGAGATTCCAAGTCACAGTTCATCACTTAGCACAGCGTTCGTCACTCAAATCTGTTTTTAGAGATAAAACTCTTTACACTTGATTTCCATGAAAACGCATCCCACAGAAAGATCTACTCGGTAACCACCATCTGTTAATTACCCCGAGGGTCATTTCTCACCGGAGTTGTCCTTTAAAGAGTAACCCTTCTTCACCCATGAATCCTTGACGTATGTGCACTGACAAACACTGAAGAGACAAGATAGAGCTAAACAAAACTTAGTGTCAGGGGTTACTCTTTTCATAATAACACTAAAACACAATATCTTTCAATAAAAA
The DNA here is from genome assembly GCF_024679245.1 of Pseudorasbora parva. NCBI lineage: Eukaryota > Metazoa > Chordata > Actinopteri > Cypriniformes > Gobionidae > Pseudorasbora > Pseudorasbora parva. Next base: position 17,954,263 of record NC_090182.1, read on the forward strand.
TAGTTAGTTTAGTCTATTAAGTTTAAAATATGGACATCGTTCTTACACAAACGTGCCACTTTGCTTCAGTAGGCTCTTCATTACTCACGTGCTATATGCGTGAACACCTGAAGCACACGCCCCGAAAGCTGTATCTCTGACAGTCCACGAATGCTAAACTGAGCTCTCTTTCAGGACTCTCTGCTCTTAAGTGGACAAATTAATACAACATTATTTTAAAAAAATAGGAAGTATCCCAGTAAACATAGTTGCTTATGTCATAGTAGGTTCAGTTAAGTGAACATACACTTTGAGAAAAAGTAACTTTAAAATTATTAACTTATTATATATATATATATATATTTTTTTTTTTTACAGTGAGGACAATACAGTGTTATATTACAGCTACTGAGAGACCGTCCTGAAAAGCACTGTTTATTTCATTTGTATCATATATTTTGTATTTATTTGTGCTTTCACTTGTAATGTGTTTGGGCTAGTGGTTTAGATGTGTTCTTGAAATTGGAATAGAGAATAGTGTGTGTTGAGTTTGCTGCTCAACCCCCCACCAGTAATTTACATTTCAATGCATGAAGACTCTCACAGGTGAGACACAGAACCTCACTACTGTTACCTGTGTCCTAGACCAAATACACTGCCAAAAATAAATTGAAATTACATGAAGAAATTAAATTACAATCGCTAGGACATTTCCCAATATTTAGGAGAACTGAGTGAGGAGTTTACACATTTGTTAACCAACTTTCAGCTTCACAGCAGTTAATTTTACTTTTACAAATCAACTCATTCTTACAGAGCACTGGCAGCACAGGTTTACATCAACACTAACATCAGGAACATTATACAATTAAAATGTCTTTACAAAACTAGAATGACACTCTCTGCTGCTCATAATTCACTGCATGCTTACATTACAGTACAACATTATTCCTAAGTTTCCTCTTTTGAATGGATGGTAATGGTCTAACACTTGTGATGGTGTTCAGTTTCATAAAAGTTGCTTTGATAGTGTTTGATTTTTTTAGCAGGATAAATTGCATTACAATATTACTGTATACATGTTGTAAATTGCTGTCTCATTCATTTTTGTATTATGTTATTGTTTTGTCCATAAGTTTAACACTTTGGAAAACAGCATGTAAGGATGTGCAAATTGGCCTGTAGAACAAAGATTTGATTGTGTTTGTGTCAAAGTGAGAAAAGATTTCAGGTAAATTGAAAGATGTTGCCATTGAATGCATTTTGTGCTAAAGCAATGTTGATTCACAGTTAAGTTGTGATATAAAATCTTCTTTTACAAAACATTTCTCAATAATAAACACACTTTTTCAAAACTCTTCACACAGTGATAACAACTTCAGTCTGTGCAAGCTAAACTGTGGATGATTGGCACTTGATTTGAGACATGAATTAAGTGTTTTGTTAGTTTTTGTGGATTTTGAATGTGAAATAACTGCTGTGAAGCAGAAAGTTGGTTTGGAGAACTGTGTGAAGGATTTTGAAAATGACCAAAGTATTGAGAAATGTGGCCTAGCGATTGTAAAAACTGTAATTTAGTTTAATTTGGCAGGGCAAATCCCAGCATCTTCTCTAGTTTATTTGAGAAGGGTTCTGCCACATTGGTAGTTTGAGCTCTATTGGCCTGTGGTTCACAAACTGGTTTTTCAAGTCTTCCCTTATTGAAATGTAAATTGTGAGTGGGGGGTTGTGAGGGTTGAGGAGAGAAACACACAGGCGTCGTGATTTACTATCTAACAGGGGACCTGAGTCAGTGTGTGTGTAACGTAATCACTATTCAATAATGACCTGCAATTAATACATTAGAGAGCTATTTCTGCTTGATTTAACCCTTTAAACTCAGATATTGCTGTAAAAACTCTAAATCTTTGCAGTGTGTTTGTGATTATAAGAAATGTCACAGCAAACACACAGGCGTCGTGATTTACTATCTAACAGGGGACCTGAGTCAGTGTGTGTGTAACGTAATCACTATTCAATAATGACCTGCAATTAATACATTAGAGAGCTATTTCTGCTTGATTTAACCCTTTAAACTCAGGTATTGCTGTAAAAAGTCTAAATCTTTGCAGTGTGTTTATGACAGCAAGAAATGTCACAGCAAACACACAGGCGTCGTGATTTACTATCTAACAGGGGACCTGAGTCAGTGTGTGTGTAACGTAATCACTATTCAATAATGACCTGCAATTAATACATTAGAGAGCTTTCTGCTTGATTTAACCCTTTAAACTCAGTTATTGCTGTAAAAACTCTAAATCTTTGCAGTGTGTTTGTGATTATAAGAAATGTCACAGCAAACACACAGGCGTCGTGATTTACTATCTAACAGGGGACCTGAGTCAGAGTGTGTGTAACGTAATAACTATTCAGTTATGACCTGCATTTAATACATTAGAGAGCTTTCTGCTTGATTTAACCCTTTAAACTCAGGTATTGCTGTAAAAAGTCTAAATCTTTGCAGTGTGTTTATGACAGCAAGAAATGTCACAGCAAACACACAGGCGTCGTGATTTACTATCTAACAGGGGACCTGAGTCAGTGTGTGTGTAACGTAATCACTATTCAGTAATGACCTGCAATTAATACATTAGAGAGCTTTCTGCTTGATTTAACCCTTTAAACTCAGGTATTGCTGTAAAAACTCTAAATATTTCCAGTGTGTTTGTGATTATAAGAAATGTCACAGCAAACACACAGGTGTCGTGATTTACTATCTAACAGGGGACCTGAGTCAGTGTGTGTGTAACGTAATCACTATTCAATAATGACCTGCATTTAATACATTAGAGAGCCATTTCTGCTTGATTTAACCCTTTAAACTCAGGTATTGCTGTAAAAACTCTAAATCTTTGCAGTGTGTTTGTGATTATAAGAAATGTCACAGCAAACACACAGGCGTCGTGATTTACTATCTAACAGGGGACCTGAGTCAGTGTGTGTGTAACGTAATCACTATTCAGTAATGACCTGCATTTAATACATTAGAGAGCTTTCTGCTTGATTTAACCCTTTAAACTCAGGTATTGCTGTAAAAACTCTAAATATTTCCAGTGTGTTTGTGATTATAAGAAATGTCACAGCAAAACACACAGGCGTCGTGATTTACTATCTAAAGCCCCGTTTCCACCGCAGGAACTTTACCCAGGAACCAGGAATTTTGGGTGGTACTTCGTGTGTTTAGACTGCAGGAACCAGGGTCAAAATGAAGTTCCGGGTAAATATGTCCCCCTCCAAACGGCCCTGCTCGCGAGGTAGTACTTTTTCAAAGTTCAGGAACTTTCGAGGGCGGGACTTGGGCGCTGAACATGCTGATTGGTTTAGATCAAGCAGCATTTTATTTCAACCGGCATTTTTAAAAGTCTTGCAAGGTTCAGTCTCGTTCAGTAAATATCAGTCTTGCGCTCTTGTCTGATGGCGCACGCCACGTTCGTCTCAGCCATCTCACGTGCAATGTCCGTAATAGCTGATAATAATATACGTTGTCATTTTAAATCTAGCTTTACAAGCTTTCTGAATATGCTGCATGCTGCTGAATCTGCATATTAGTGCTCTTTTCTGTCGTTGTTAATGACCTCTTTAGTAAACCTATACATAACCAGCAAAAGCAGCACAGCTTGAATCTCTTCCATACTCGTTATTAATTTTTTTTCACCATGTAAACGACCTGACCGATTACTTTTAAGTGTGCGTCCTTACATGACGTGACAGCGCGCGCCGCGCTCATGTTGACAAGAGAGGAAAGTTAATTTTTCGTAGGGGTAAACTTTTTATTTCGTAAGTTATGAAGATAATGTTGGAATAATGACACAGCGTATATTGCTCCAGGCAGTTTTTACTTTAACTGCGCCTGACAGAACATTTTTTTTTCTAAGATGATTATTACACTTTACAACAAATAAATAGCTATAAATAATACTATATTAGTCCTGGTGGCCGTTAAGAGTTGCTATGGCTACAGTTAACACATTCCAGCTGCTGGAGAAAACAGCGTTGACATTTTTGATGCGGCAGACAAACTGCATGTGACAAAATGATTGTGATTGAAAGTCATCACATGTAAACACCAGATCGGTTTAGATAACGTCTCATGTCTCATGTAAATAGTCCATCTTTCAATCGGTACACACAAAAATGATTACTGCAGTAAGACATGTCCTTCACTGACTTGGAGGAACAGTCGCGCGCAGTCCTATCACTGGACTAATTTGCCTAATCTTCTCGGAACTTTAGATCGCGGTCGAAACGCAGACAGTTGCAGGTCTGGGGGGAAGAAAAGTTCCTGCAAAAAAGTTCCTGGTACAAATTGTTCCGGGTAATTTTGGTGGAAACGGGGCTTAACAGGGGACCTGAGTCAGTGTGTGTGTAATATATTCACTATTCAATAATGACCTGCAATTAATACATTAGAGAGCTATTTCTGCTTGATTTAACCCTTTAAACTCAGGTATTGCTGTAAAAACTCTAAATCTTTGCAGTGTGTTTGTGATTATAAGAAATGTCACAGCAAACACACAGGCGTCGTGATTTACTATCTAACGGGACCTGAGTCAGTGTGTGTGTAATGTAATCACTATTCAATAATGACCTGCAATTAATACATTAGAGAGCTATTTCTGCTTGATTTAACCCTTTAAACTCAGTTATTGCTGTAAAAACTCTAAATCTTTGCAGTGTTTGTGATTATAAGAAATGTCACAGCAAACACACAGGCGTCGTGGTTTACTATCTAACAGGGGACCTGAGTTAGAGTGTGTGTAACGTAATCACTATTCAATAATGACCTGCAATTAATACATTAGAGAGCTATTTCTGCTTGATTTAACCCTTTAAACTCAGGTATTGCTGTAAAAACTCGAAATATTTACAGTGTGTTTATGACAGCAAGAAATGTCACAGCAAACACACAGGCGTCGTGATTTACTATCTAACAGGGGACCTGAGTCAGTGTGTGTGTAACATATTCACTATTCAATAATGACCGGCAATTAATACATTAGAGAGCTATTTCTGCTTGATTTAACCCTTTAAACTCAGGTATTGCTGTAAAAACTCTAAATCTTTGCAGTGTGTTTATGATGATAAGAAATGACACAGCAAACACACAGGTGTCGTGATTTACTATCTAACAGGCGACCTGAGTCAGTGTGTGTGTAACGTAATCACTATTCAATAATGACCTGCATTTAATACATTAGAGAGCTATTTCTGCTTGATTTAACCCTTTAAACTCAGTTATTGCTGTAAAAACTCTAAATCTTTAGTGTGTTTGTGATTATAAGAAATGTCACAGCAAACACACAGGCGTCATGATTTACTATCTAACAGGGGACCTGAGTCAGTGTGTGTGTAACGTAATCACTATTCAATAATGACCTGCAATTAATACATTAGAGAGCTATTTCTGCCTGATTTAACCCTTTAAACTCAGGTATTGCTGTAAAAACTCGAAATATTTACAGTGTGTTTGTGATTATAAGAAATGTCACAGCAAACACACAGGCGTCGTGATTTACTATCTAACAGGGGACCTGAGTCAGTGTGTGTGTAACGTAATCACTATTCAATAATGACCTGCAATTAATACATTAGAGAGCTATTTCTGCCTGATTTAACCCTTTAAACTCAGGTATTGCTGTAAAAACTCTAAATATTTACAGTGTGTTTGTGATTATAAGAAATGTCACAGCAAACACACAGGCGTTGTGATTTACTATCTAACAGGGGACCTGAGTCAGTGTGTGTGTAACATATTCACTATTCAGTAATGACCTGCAATTAATACATTAGAGAGCTATTTCTGCTTGATTTAACTCTTTAAACTCAGATATTGCTGTAAAAACTCTAAATCTTTGCAGTGTGTTTGTGATTATAAGAAATGTCACAGCAAATACACAGGCGTCGTGATTTACTATCTAACAGGGGACCTGAGTCAGTGTGTGTGTAACATATTCACTATTCAGTAATGACCTGCATTTAATACATTAGAGAGCTATTTCTGTTTGATTTAACCCTTTAAACTCCGGTATTGCAGTAAAAACTCTAAATCTTTGCAGTGTGTTTGTGATGATAAGAAATGTCACAGCAAACACACAGGCGTCATGATTTACTATCTAACAGGGGACCTGAGTCAGTGTGTGTGTAACGTAATCACTATTCAATAATGACCTGCAATTAATACATTAGAGAGCTATTTCTGCCTGATTTAACCCTTTAAACTCAGGTATTGCTGTAAAAACTCTAAATATTTACAGTGTGTTTGTGATTATAAGAAATGTCACAGCAAACACACAGGCGTCGTGATTTACTATCTAACAGGGGACCTGAGTCAGTGTGTGTGTAACATATTCACTATTCAGTAATGACCTGCAATTAATACATTAGAGAGCTATTTCTGCTTGATTTAACCCTTTAAACTCAGGTATTGCTGTAAAAACTCTAAATCTTTGCAGTGTGTTTGTGATGATAAGAAATGTCACAGCAAACACACAGGCGTCGTGATTTACTATCTAACAGGGGACCTGAGTCAGTGTGTGTGTGTGTACCGTAATCACTATTCAATAATGACCTGCAATTAATACATTAGAGGGCTATTTCTGCTTGATTTAACCCTTTAAACTCAGGTATTGCTGTAAAAACTCTAAATATTTTCCAGTGTGTTTGTGATTATAAGAAATGTCACAGCAAACACACAGGCGTCGTGATTTACTATCTAACAGGGGACCTGAGTCAGTGTGTGTGTAACGTAATCACTATTCAATAATGACCTGCAATTAATACATTAGAGAGCTTTCTGCTTGATTTAACCCTTTAAACTCAGATATTGCTGTAAAAACTCTAAATATTTAAAGTGTGTTTGTGATGATAAGAAATGTCACAGCAAACACACATGCATCGTGATTTACTATCTAACAGGGGACCTTATAACCCTAAAGAACAATTTCTGCTTGTCCAGTCCATGATTTATTTTATTTTTGTAAATGGTGCAAGAAATCAAATCTCACTCTTAAAATCTCAAGAACAAAGGATTTCGGGGGGATTTTAGAGAGCAGAAACTATATTTGAATAGGCAGCTAATACAATCGGCTACAAATGTAAATGCATTGGTGTACCTGACAATAATCTTAAATGAGAGATGTGGACTGATCATATACTGTAATTATGAAGACACAACAGAGAAGGTATTTCTTATAGAAATGACTTTTCTGTAATGTATTAGGTGTTATGTCTAAGGTATATTGTGTGTGTGCCTATTGTGATACCAGATGCCTGTGTAAACAAGTTAACTTATTTTAATGTGTTGACTAATATACTAAAGCACAAGAAGACTTGTGGACTAACTAAGTGTAGTGTGTTACTTGATGTTACATCTTGTAACTTTATTGCGACTGTGTAATAAATATATTTAAAAATAAGCTTCAAAATAAATGGCATTAAAGTATATTTTAGGTTACAAATAAATACTTCTCAGTACATTCAAAAGAACACAGTTATTATAAAAAGACATATTATTACTCGACACATTATATAGTCTGTACGAAGCTTAACTGCATTTATTATCATTTAAAAAACAATGTTATTTATTTGTAAAGACATGTAATGGTGGAGATGGCATATATATATATATATATATATATATATATATATATATATATATATATATATATATATATATATATATATATATATAAAAATGAAGACAGACTTGACTGCTAGCTCACTTCACATTCACACACACACACACACACACAGCTCCATATCAGGCTATGGAGGTCCCCTGTTGGATAGGTAGACATCGGTCACACACAAACACACACAGCTCCATTAGAGTCTATGGAGGTCCCCTGTTGGATAGGTAGACATCGTTTAGGTCCCCTCTTGGCATGTTTTTTAAAAAATAAAAAAATGCTTATTTGAAGTTATATTATGAATAAGGACCTTAAAAGAAAATTTTGTATGTAATTTTTGTTTCTTCAAAATGACTAGAAACACAGGTCCCCTCTTGGATAGTGTAGAGTGATAGTCCCCTCTTGGTAATATAGACGTGTATGTGTGTGTGTGTGTGTGTGTGTGTGTGTGTGTGTGTGTGTATGTTTGTGTTTGTGTGTGTGTGTGTGCCTACACCACCAAATGTTTTTTTCACAAGTGTCAATCACTAAAATATAGCAATCCAATAAAAAGTAATACATTTTCCTTACACCTTGAGTACATGCAAGTGTATACATATGGATATTTACGTGTGCTATTCTTTTCATTTACACATATTTTGTCTTCATACATGAACTAATCCTGAAAAAGGCACCATTAAATCTCATATTTTTAGGCCTAGATGTTATCAACCACAGGAACAGAAATGCCCCTATAAAGTAGCCGCTGAAATTCAAGTTCTGGCTCATGGGGCTCCAACAAACTGCAGCAGCGTTCAGAGCACATATGCCAGCAACGCTCTACATGCCACAGCACAAAGGCGTATTCAGGAGACCTTTGTCGGCAAGAAACCTCAGGGACGCACATCTGATGTGGTACAGCACAAAAGATGTCCTTGCAGGAGATCACCAGAGAAACTGCAAGCCCGAGAGATAGGAGTGTCACGCAAGGTAGTGAATAACCTCTAAATCGGGTGTTAACCGTTTGCACATGCGCTGGATTTCCATATGTCATTGGTCTCATGAATACAGCATTAGGACAAGGTATGATGAATTATTGTCATTGCCAAATGGTAGGGTGCATCATAAACCTTTCAATGGGCATGTGACATGACACGGAGATTGGATATCCAAGGCAGCGAGGGGGTAATCTTGCACGAGCAATTGCATTATTTGAGCGGCTGAGTGAAACTAATCAGGTTTGAGGGCTCCACTCATCTCCAAGCCAGACGCTCATTAGAAAGGCCATGTACCGCTGCCGAGGCACAAACTAACTGAAAACAGCGTCATCGAAAGCGCTGTTCCTTGCCTTTTGGACCATGCTGGTGATTTTTAACAACATTTCCATAAAGACTCAAGCAATGATCACTGAACTGAGCCATTGAATCATCAAACATGTGCATGTATAAGAGACATATGGGGCCATATGGGGACATTCCATAGGTGTAATGGTTTTTATACTGTATAAACCGTATTTTCTACCCCCCTACACTGCCACTACCCCTAAAACTACCCATTACAGGAAACATTCTGGATTTTTACTTTCTAAAAAAAACTGATCCTGTATGATTTATAGGCTTTTTGAAAAGTGGGGACATGGTCAATGTCCTCATATTTCACCCTCTCCTTGTAATACCTATGTCATACCTATGTCATTATACACATTTACGTCACAAAAACATGCCCACACACACACACACACACACACACACACACACACACACACACACACACACACACACACACACACACACACACACACACACACACACACACACACACACACACACACACACACACACACACACACACACACACACAATTACGCCCTTACAGGATTCCTAAAAACTAAATTCCTAATCTCTTTTAACTTTCTACATTTCCAGGTGTGGTCGGACAGCCATATGGTGATTTTTTTCTGGCTTTGTAAAGTCATTTTCACTTACCATGTGCGTAAATTTGCGGAGTCTGAGTGAAAACCGACCATCTGCTACATGCATCATTAAGTTTATTCTCAATATTACAATGAGAGAGGTTTATCATGAGAAAATCACAACCATCATACTTGCAATTAGAGTGGTTGTAGCAGCAGAATTTATAGACATGATGGATTTAAAATTAATGTGTTGACGTAGTGCAAGTTTATAAATAGTCTTTCACCTAATTAATGAAGACTTTAGAAAAAGATGCAACAGTAAATAACTGACCACAAAATAATGAAAACCGGTCATTATTTTCTTACCCTGATTTTTCAAATCCATATTAGTTTAGCTTAATAAACTTCATTAAAAAAATACTGGTCAATTTCTGCATGCAATACAATTTTATAAAAATGTTCCCATTTTAAGAATGTTGAATTTTTTTTCCAAAGTATTTAAGCCATATGAAAATCTTTGCTCATCTTGAAACGTTCATGAGACCCATATCTATTTAATGAATCAGTTGATCATTTGAAATTAAATCAAATGAGGTATTTTATTAAAAAAATGTTTTATTTCATTCAATAATGCAGATTATAGCACATATTGACTACTTTATGTGTGCTTTTGGTTCATCCACTTCTCCAGTCCCCAACTGTAAAAGAGCAACCAGTCCACGGTTCTTATTTTTTTATTTTTTTTATTTTTTTGTGGAAAGTAAGTTGAAATGACATGAGGGTGAATTTATTTTTTTTATTTTTGGTGAACTATTCCCTCAACACTTAAACATTGCAATGATATCTTCATGAAAATTCATTAGCACCCATCAAGCATATTAGCACTCAACACGAAGACGAGAACAGCAGACTTCTACAGATTGGACGAGATATGGACAGAACATTTCCATCTGAAAAATAATGAGGAATTGTTATACATGACTCTGCTGGGTCAATTTTGTCTTATAAATTCATGAGATTTAGAGGACTTCTTAATGCAACATTTCAGAGGCAAGACAAAAAAAGGGAAAGGAAATTAAAGAAATGGAAATCCCAGTTTCATTGCACCCATGTTTTATGAGAGAGGTCAGGGGTATTCTTATACAGGAATTTTACTCTGAAACATATCCTACTGCGATTGATTTTACTGGCCTATTTAAAGTTAAATTTTAATATAAATTCAGGCTTCAGGAACAGGAGAGACAAGTCAGGTCCACGGAAAAAGAATAATTGAAAAACGACAGATAGAAAAAGAAAACACACTCTCATAGTTATTCACTATAGGGCACAATAAAAGCTATCCACTCTTAGGATTTAAATGATCTGGAATATGAAAAGGCCTCATTTATCATTCCTGGCCCCTGGTACTTAAAGCCCTCATTATGATAGGCTAATTATTTAGCACTCTCCATAACAGGTTCTGTGCCTTCTTGGACTGGACCTTTCATCAAGATACATAGTTGGCCCCTTTTTTTAAACCTAGGGTGGAAATGATGTCTTAAAATGTTTTTTCAGCTGTTTCTGTGTGGACACTGCATCCAGGAGCTGAAAAATAAACCAAATGTAACATTCTTTAAACATGCCTGTGGCATGGCTAGAAACGAGGAAGCTATGTTGAGCTCAGTCATATCCTGATGAGATTATATTCATTCACAAGTAAAAAAACACTTCTTTTTTTCATCATGAAAGACAAAATAAGCCATAAAAAGGAAAGCAAAAGAAGCCGTCCTCCATGTCTTCCCCTCAGAGCTATTTTAATAATGTATGAAGCTGCCGCTTCAATTTTAAGGTGCCCCAATTTGTTTGCAAACCATAATGGTTTTATTACATAGTCAAGCTCACAAACTTTTTGAATTCTGTCTGGTTAAGTGTCAGTGTAAACGGTAGATATCTCAATGCCTGATCGTGTTGCAACTTCTTTAGTTCTGCTTTGCATGTTAAAAGTAAGAATCCAGCTGGCTTATGCCAAGGAGCTCTTGAAAAGGAGCTATCTTGCCACTTATGCTTCCGCTGAAGACATTTCATAACAGCACCCGCCCTAAAATACAAAACAAATAAACAGACGGTGAATGCAACGGATTAAAAATTTTGTAGGGGGATGTGATGCAACATTTCGGTGTCTGTAAGACAGAACATGTCTATATACAGCACAGAAGCGGTTTCTCAGGTGTGATTATACTATTCTTGTCTAGCAACCAGCACAGCACCCAGTATGTCTAATTTGTTCAGGTGGAAAGTTACTTGCTCAGGTGAAAAATGGATATTGCATCACATACAAGACCTCTGAAACTTACTGGATGGGCAGTGTCACAATGCAGCCATTGCTGTAAGTGCACAGTTAAAACAGCTCATCCTCAAACCAGGTTAGGTTGTGTTTTTCCACTCATGCTCATTTGCATGTAATGAGGGTAATTAGTTGTATCTCAGAGGGTACTTGGGTATTGTGTTCCTTTGCGACAGCGTAAATCTCCAGACACTTCTGATGTTTTACAAGCAAATGCAAATGCATTGATGCATCAACTGACTTTTGGGAAAGTAAAGCGCACAAGAAAATAACTTGAGATAGAAATACGATTGAACCACAGCCTTACATGTTCAAATTGCAATGCTGTTGTTTTGACATTTTGGGATCCAGAAGCACCCTGAAGACTTATACATCCAAAACACTCTAGGTGAAACTATGAGACATAACTACACAAAACAGAACTTTAAATAACAGCATGTTGATAATAAAAATATATATATTATATTCAATCATTCACACTACCTGACTGCTTTTCTTTAACCCACTGTAACCGTGTTTTATAAACTTTTCACTTTTCACGTTCACTCTAAAAATGGCTGGGTTAAAAACAACCCAAATGGCAACTCAGCGTTGGGTAAATATTGGACAGAACACATGCTGGGTTAAATTAACCCAGTGGCATTTTAACCCAGCAGGCTGGGCTGTTGAGAAAACCCAAAACATAGTCAATTTTACCATTAATGGATTTGCTATTCTGGGTTATTCTTGCTGGGTTGTTCTTAAAAATTCTCTGTGCATTAGCCTACTGTAAAACTAGACAACCATGAAAGAACAAATGAAGAATGCATGTTTAGACTGTTAAAACAATCATTTTTATTGCTTGAAAAATGTACAACACACAAATGTGATAAAATTGGCAACAAATGACAACTACAACCCTAATATATTCTGTCAATTTATTCATGTTTAAATCAAACTTTTATTTTGATGGGTTGCCGTGACCTTTGAGTGTCTGTGTTCATATGACAGTTTTCTCAAATGAAACGTAAAATGTCCTCAGTGACACGGCAGAGTCTAAAAAGACAGCGAGCATGTGTGGCGCCACCGTCATTCACACAGGGACGTTAAACATGGAAGAGTAATATTTAAATAGCATTTAATAATATTCGGCTACAGTCTGGAGCCCTGCGTGACGGGACTGAACGCAGCTGCGGGACCGACTATAGTCTACATGTGAGTTGATGCTATACAGATAGGCTATCGTCACATTTTTTTTAATTTAAGTATGTAGTACCGAAGTACCTGTACTTGTGACATCCCTACATAAAACCATGGTTAATTTTCGTAAGGGGATCATGGTTCTGTGTAATCACAAACTGTATTAATCTATCGTCTCACATGCTTACCTAAACTAACACGAGTCAGTACATTGCATCGGATTCTGAGGTAAAACTTTTGTCGTCTTAACGTCATGTAATATGAATGGTTTCTGCGAAGAAAAAAATACTATAATTATGCTAATTAAAATGATTATTAATGAAAACATATGAACTTATCTTAAAACATCTGCAACCGGTGGCTTTGCCTTTTGCATTGTCCTTTCAAAATGACAGTTTGGGAGCGAATTTAAACGAATCAAGGCGGGAAGCACGCGAAACAACCAAGCGCTCGGTAGAATCAACCAAGCATTGTGACCCAGCAGGTTTAACCCATTGGTGTTTAAAATGTGATCAAATAAACCTACAAAAATTACCCAACAGTCTTAACCCAGCATTTGGGGTTAAAAAACAACCCAGCATTATTTAGAGTGCTGAAATCCAACCCCAGTAGGATGTCCTTTCCCCAGTAGTTGTTTCACTCAATGATGCATAGATACAGTGAGTACGGAAAGTATTCAGACCCGTTTGTTATATTGCAGCCATTTGCTAAATCATTTAAGTGTTTTTTTTATTTTTTTATGTACACACAGCACCCCATACTGACAGAAAAACACTATATAGTTGACATTTTTGTAGATTTATAAAAAAAATTAAAACTTAGTATATTAGTAATATTGAAATATCACATGGTCCTAAGTATTCCGAACCTTTGCTCAGTATTTAGTAGAAGCACTTGTTTGATCTAATACAGCCACAAGACTTTTTGGGAAAGATTCAACCAGTTTTTCACACCTGGATTTTGGGATCCTCTGCCATTCCTCCTTGCAGATCCTGTCCAGTTCTGTTAGGTTGGATGGTAAATGTTGGTGGACAGTACTTGGCCACATTCATCTTTCCCCCGATTGCAACCAGTCGTCCTGTCTCTGCAGCTGAAAAACACCCCCACAGCATGATGCTGCCACCAACATGCTTCACTGTTGGGACTGCATTGGACAGGTGATATTTCCCCCCCCCCCCACACATACTGCTTAGAATTAAGGCCAAAAAGTTCTATATTGGCCTCATCAGACTAGATAATCTTATTTCTAACCAACCTGGAGTCCTTCTGGTGTTATTTTTAGCAAACTTTTATGTGTCTTGCACTGAGGAGTGGTTTCCAACGGGTCACTCTGCCATAAAGCCTCGACTGGTGGAGGGCTGCAGTGATGATTGACTTTCTACAATTTTCTCCCATCTCCCGACTGCATCTCTAGAGCTCAGCCGCTCAGCCACAGTGATCTTTGGGATCTTCTTTACTTCTTTCACCAAGGCTCTTCTCCCCCGATAGCTCAGTTTGCCCGGATGGCCAGCTGTAAGAAGGATTCTGGCCATCCCAAACATCTTCCATTTAAGGATTATGAAGGCCACTGTGCTCTTAGGAACCTTAAGTGCAGTAGAATATATATGTTTTTGTAACTTTGGCCAGATCTGTGCCTTGCCACAATTCTGTCTCTGAGCTCTTCAGGCAGTTCCTTTGAGCTCATGATTCTCATTTGCTCTGGCATGCACTGTGAGCTGTAAGGTCTTATATAGCAGGGTATTCTCAGAAAAATGCGTGTAAATAGTACGAGTGTGCAATGTCGTGGAATGTATACGCCAAAACTAATTTTGGCGTGTCTATGGCACGCTGTTTTCCGCGTGCATATGATACGCATTTTATGGCATATTATACATACGAACCCCCCACCCCACCACCCTAAACCTACCCAAGCGCGTGTCATATATACGCCCCACCACCCTAAACCTACCCAAGTGCGTGTCATATATACGCCATAAAGTGCGTATCATATGCACGCGAAAAACAGTGTATCATATGCACGCCAAAATGAGTTTTGGCGTATACATTCCACGACATTGCACACTCGTACTATTTATACGCATTTATGTGTGATCGGGTTGTATATAGACAGGTGTGTGGCTTTCCTCATCAAGTCCAATCTGTATTGTCAAACACAGCTGGACTTAAATCATGATGTAAAACCATCTCAATGATGACCAGAAGAAATGGCCAGCCCCTGAGTTAAATATATGAGTGTCACAGCAAAGGGTCTGAATACTTAGGACCATGTGATATAACAGTTTTTCTTTTTAATAAATCTGCAAAAATGTCAACAGTTCTGTGTTTCTCTGTCAATATGTGGTACTGTGTGTACATTAATGAGGAAAAAAAAAAGAACTTCAATGATTTTAGCAAATGGCTGCAATATAACAAAGAGTGAAAAAAATTAAAGGGGGCTGAATACTTTCCTTACCCACTGTATATATTTATCATTGAGTGATTCCATATATTTCCCCCTCTACTTGATCTGGAAAAAGACATGCCATTATAATATGTTTTTTTTTTTTTTTTAAATGAAGTGGATTTGTTTCATGAACATCCTCTAAGTGTGGTGATTCCATAATGTTTTGCCAGGGGTTGTAATCCTGACAGGAAAAGCCAAGCTAACTGGTTATTCATACATTGAAATAAAAGGTAGATGTTATAAATAGACTACAGGATTTAGATGAACAAAATGTACAAAACTAGAGACTGCAGATTATAGTGTCATTTGCCCAAGTGAGTCATAAAACTTACAAGTACACGCCTACACAAGCTTACGGCCATGTTCTGAATGCATGTGCTTTGTACTGGTGTAAAAAAATAAAAAAAATAAAAATACTGTGTGTGTGTGTGTGTGTGTGTGTGTGTGTGTGTGTGTGTGTGTGTGTGTGTGTGTGCGTGTGCGTGTGCACGTGCGCGTGTGCGTGTGCGTGTGTTTACATGTGCATATATTCACATCACTTTAACCTTTACTGTGCTGTTATGTGCAGGATACCTCCTGTCTGGCTGAGACGGTAATTCTTGCTGTAATGAGCCCATGTGGTTAACAGATTTGCTGAATGTCCACCGGTCTGGGCAAAAACCTGTTCCAAACAGTTGGCTGGGATGCTGCAAGAGGCAGCTGCCCACTTTAGCGGAGCTCTTTCTGTTCACTTAGTGACCTAGCACTGTCAGATGACTGTGTGATGGCTGATATGTTGTTCCTGTACTGAGAGTCTATTTGTCTTCCTGTGACAGGCGAGGTGCCAGAGTTCTCCTCAAACATGGGGAAGAGATGCTGGCACAGTTATTTTTTCAACAGTGAATGAGGCCATTAGCATTTAATGTGGACTTGCCATTTTTTCCTAATCCTTCCATGAGAAAGTGGAGTTTTTTTAAATATATATATATACTAGATACCACAATACATTTTACTGCTACTGTGTGTTCAACAGCCTTTTGCATAGTGCTTCTGGCTCCAAAAGTATATACTCTATCAAAAAGCACTGCAGAATAACTGTGTGCCATTCAGAATTGAATGCACACTCCTTTTCAAATTCAAATGTATTTTCAGAATTTGAATTCAAACAAACCGTATGTATAATTACAAAATGAATTTTATTTCTAGAAAGTGAAAAAAAAAAGTTATTTGAAAATCTAAATTTACAATGTAATATTTTATCTATTGTCAAATTAACTTAGATAATGAATGTGATTCAGATAACAATATTTTGCGTTTTCATTTCAATGAACTTTAAATTAATTGTGATGGTATGGAGCACCAGACAGACAAATAGATGGATGGATGGATGGATGGATGGATGGCTGGATGGATGGATGGATGGATGGATGGATGGATGGATGGGTGGATAAATTGATGGAATAAATGTAGTTTTAATCCGGTTTGCCAGTTGTAGCATTCTGCCTTTGAGCAAGGCACTTAACTCTAAATCCTCCAGAGAAGCTGAAGTGACTTGCTGCAGGATTCTAGTACAGTATCAATTTTCTTTGTCAATATGTGCTCTTTCATTCACATTTGCTCTGTGAAAAGGCTCTTTCTGTGTTTTAGCTGAGCAATGGCTACGCATGGCACCTTCTATACACTGTTAAAATGCAACTTTGCCCTGGAAACATCGTAACAACAACAGTTGCCTTTGCTGTTGATGTCGCTTTTGTGCAAATATGCACAAAACAAGAAGTTCATCCATCCAACGGCACACTCCAGTAGGCTTGTTACAAGCCTATTGTGCTCAAAAGATGCAAAACAAAAGAGTACCAGCAGGACAAAGATAGCCTGGAAAAAAAGTGATTTAGGTTCCTCTATTGTAATGAATGTCTTTGTTCAATAAAAGCTCCATCTGAGGAATATATACCTATGAGGGAGCCAAGGTAAAGGTAAGTCTTATCTGCAGAAGGAGAGATAAAGAGCAGGATTCGGTGGACACCATGGCCTACCTTCTAAGGTGTGTGCCTTAGCCGCAGATAAAGCTAAACGTTGAACATCCACTCCTGACAGCTTCCACTATATCTGCAAGTCAAGGTTACTCTCCAATTTAAGCTGAAGCACTTGCAGATCAAGTATATCAGAACAGGTTTGGTGATTATGGATCACCTCTTCTATATCCTTCACAAGAAAAGACTGACAAACCACTTTGGTTTATAACTTTAAACTACCAGACCGTTTGTACACTATAAGTAGCAGAAAAGTAAGCAATGCCTACAATATATTTCCAAATACAATGGCTGCATTGAATGCAGTACAAATAATTTGTAAGTGGCTTAATGTGTAATACCAACAAATAAATCAATATCTGTAAGTACAGTATCTCAGTTTTAACAATCGTATTGTTATTGAAATGCATTTAAAATCTGGGTCAGTGATGTATTTTGTTTTCATCATTCAGGTTGTGACATGCATGCAATGACATACAAAGTGTGCAAAATGTCTGAACACACAGTTTTTCGCTTAGTCGTAGCTCACAGTGACATTTACTATGTAGTAAAAACTAAGTAAATGTGTCAGTGGTTTTGGATATAGTATGCATAAATGGGTAAACAATTTGCCAGTCATGTGCAGCAAGAAATGATAGACATGAGCAGAGGCAAAATTTCCACACTGACAGCTCTCAGTTGTTGTATGAGAAAGTCACTTGCTAAACTTACATCATTATTATGGCCACAGATGTAGAAACACTAGATATTGACTACATACACTGTCTGAACAAACACGTCTGATTTCATCTCTTGCAAAATGAGAGTGCGGGCCGTCAGTATTACAGATCTGATTTTAAAACCAAAGTGGATTTGTGTTCAGTGTGAATAAAGGCTTTGAGCTTTGAGTATTATCCACCACTCTTTGATTTCAGCCATTTTGCTGCATGATAAATTTGCTTAGAAATATTTACTCAAACTTTAGTTTTTGTTGTTTTTGTCTAAGCAGACCTTTAAATGAACAACGGAGGGATTTTTGTCAAGGATATTTAAGCCTATAAGCTTCTCAGAAACATAAAAAAAAAAAACATCGGTTTTGTTTGGAATAGTGTATCTAAAAAATGAGTTGTTAGCAGTCTAAAGAGAGGTTTAACAATTTTACATTTAAAATCAGATGTTTTGGAATGTGTCAAATTCTGAAGGGTCAAATGAGGTTGCGACCAGTTTTTTTCCATTATGTATGACGTGATGCATATGCAATGTGCAACATTTCGGAATGCATTCATTTTCATTTACTCTGGTCTGGGATAGTTAAAGGTATATTTTAACCAAATGTGAAAACTAAGTCATCGGTTACTAATGCTCATGTGATCTCAAACCTGTATGACTTTCTTCTTGCTGAACACAAAATATGATAAAAACACAAAGGTCATTATGATGCTGTTTCTGCACAGAGAGAATTTCAGCAATATCTTCCTCTTCATCTCTGCTCGGCTCTGGAAGTGACCTAGTTCGTAGCTAATGAAAGCATTTTTTCCCCTTTCCTCCGCCATCACATGGGTACATGCGAGGTTACCTGACCTTAGCATATGTTGGTGGTGCTTGGGCCACTGCCAACCAAGGAGAACACATTTCAAACAAGAAACTAAAAACCTGGGGCCAGGGCTGTGGAAAACTAGGCTGGCCTAAAACATGGACATTCATTCACAGTACTGTAGGGATAAATGAAGCTTCTGCCATAAATCTTTCCTGTCATGACAGAGGAGATTCCTCTTGGCCTGACTGAAGTCAGCCTAAAAGTCTGCCAGACTTTTTCAATGAAAGCTCATTCGATAACCCTATGTTTTTTTATCCGAATCCTGCTGAATGACAGACGGGGAGAGACACTTGCCAAGAGCTTGATGCTTCAATTAACCATGTCGAACGCCCCGTTCCTTCCCCTCCTAATGAGGCAGCAAATATAGCCTTCTTTTCCTCTTAATTCGCCTCCCTGTGTGACTGCTCATTGGGACTAATCTAAAATATCCTTCTTCAATATATATTTTGAAGATATATATGTTGAAGACTCCCAAGAATATATATATATATATATATATATATATATATATATATATATATATATATATATATATATATATATATATATATATATATATATATATATATATTCTTGGGAATTTGTGCCGTTCTCACTTGCTAAATAGGATCAGATTCCATTCGGATATGTACAAAAATCAGATTTGGACTGAAAGTCTGAGCCTTTGTTGACGAGCTTTCCACAAGTATAATATTTAAACATCTCATTTGAATATTTCATCGCCTTACAATAACCTTAAATGGAGATGCCTAATGAATGTTGCATGCAAATCCGAAAGCTTTAAAGTCAATAATGACACATTCACCTTCTTTATGAGGATTCTGCCAGATCCATTGTCTAATTATGCTAATTTTGCTGAAAGACACTCTAGCTGACTCGTCTCTTTGTCGCATTTGGTGACAGAGAATCTTTTGATCTAAATTTAGCTGCACCATCTTGCCCTTCAACCACACCCATCAATTCCAGTCTCAGTTGGACTTGGCCGTGACAGTCAGCAGCGCCTCCTCACTTTGGCAAATGAGCGAAGGTCTGCTTGGCACCTTATAAAAAAGCAGCAGAGTTAGAGGAGGATGAGACTTATTTTCCTGGGTGAGTCTTGGGTGTCTGCCCTGGCCATCTGGGGCTACAAAGAATGAGGAAAAAGCCAAAGACTGTGAGCGAGAACAGAAATCTGTGTTTTTCACTGCGAAGAATGGCCCTGCTGTTAGCTTCAGCTTACCAGGGCCAAAATGCACCGTGTTCTCCCAAATGACATCTGAAACATATATATTTCCCCACTTTTCCCTTGTACGGGAACAGTGTGGGATGGCAAGGTTCTTATTTCCGAGTCAATCTCAAACGCTGCAGCTGAATACAAAACATGATCTTTTGGGCTTACAGAGAATGCTGACTAACTCACTTTTAAGAACTTAAAAGCTCCTAAATTATGCCTGGAGAAAGAGTATCAAAGTTCACACTTGGGTGAATTTATCGGAACAAATCAAGAGCAATCAATTCACTACAAATCAAAAGAGAGAAATATGAAAATTTAACTGAAAATACAGCCTGTTTTTATGACCATGAAATGACAATGAAAAACAAAACCCACACATTCTCAACATCCTTGCAATAACATTTAAATTATATTTCAAGATAGCTTGATATTAAGTATCTTGTATTGGCTGATTTAATTCACAAAGGCAACATTCTTGCATTTAATCAGCAAAATGAAACAGAACGAGAAGAACATCTTAATGGTCATATAAAAAGACGACCCCCCCCCCCCCAATACACATTCAAATGTCTTTTTTTTTTTTTTTTTTTTTTTGGTTAGGGGTGACCTCTCCTTGTTTTTTTGTGAGATTTACCCAGTTCATTCTAGGCTGGTGGTGAGGTGAGTCGTGATGTGATGCCGCCAGTCAATGTGACAAATGCAGCAGTGAAAAAAAGCTTGATCACTTCACTGTATCCTTTAAGCCCCATCTAAATGATCAGGGTGCAGGCTGCTCGTATTGTCATGCATGACTTTCTGGCATGCTCCCACGGAGAAGACGAATACTTAATCCGAAGCGCTCTCTCTCCGTTTTCATTTCCCTCTATCGCTCTCCTGTCCTCCTAACAAGCTTGTACCAACATCTGTCTAGAGTCATGTCTCATCAAAGATTTTTCCACCCTTTCCCCACTTTCCGAATGCCTCACTCCTGCTCTTTCAACAATAGCATACAAACAGTTGGAGATAATGAAGTCTCCTTGGGCTGGGACAAAAAGGAGAGAGAGTACGGCTAGGAAGTGATCAAATATGGCCTAAAGCCAAATGCCTTTGTAGATGGTTTTTGAGTTCCCATTGATCTGAGGGTGGGCACATTGAAGGACTGAATAATTTATGGGCTTTTTTTGGTGGGTAGGGATTTTCAGAATTGAGAAAGGCCGACAGCAGTGTCTCAGTGGGAATATGACTGCCAGAACTGAGGTAGTCCTCATAATCTTCTGAGAATTGCAGTGGCTAATTCCTGCTGAGGAATGCACGCTATTCAAAGGCAATGTATTTCTATCAAATATGCAACATGCAGGGCCCTCTTAGAGAGTGATGGATGGATTCTCACTTTATTTAGTCATATTTCACTATGTACTGATAGCGCCACATTGTAACATAAATCAGTGACAGGCGCCTTTGGGACCTGTATAGGAGCATTCCAGCAGCTGCCGAATGCAGCTTGATGCACTTTGCTATCCCAGGTGAACATTTTTGATATTATCAGCTCCGTTCTTACCGGTACAGTAAGGAACGTGCTTTGCACAGCGTCTGCAGTACTGGAGCACAGCCAGTAAGTATGTGCACTGACACTATGAGTCAGAGTGACTCAGAATTTGGCTGTGCTTGGTGAGATAAATATTCAAGGACAAGTAAGACTTTGCACTTAAAATATCCCAAGTAATTGTTAGCAAATATCCTTTTAAAAGTACATGAGTAGTTAGTTCATCAAATGGTGTTAAAACGGAAACCAGTTCGAAAGGTTAAAAAGGTGTTAGGTAAAAAGCTGTGGTGGAAAAAGACAGCAAAAAATAACAGAGGAAAGCAATGGTTATCAAATAAATATGGTTTATATTTATCTAAGATGCTAACAAACCTAATTCAGTAAGCTGCTGAACTAGTTTCACTGGTAAATGCAGAATGCAAGATATTTTGGTAAGCTTTCCATTGGTAGACCCTGCAAATTCACGTGACCAACTTGAACATGAGTCAAATCTCTGTGGGGAATATTAATTGCATTCATGCGAAACTCCCAATCGTGCAGAGGGCTATTGGAATGACTGAATTTCAACCGCAATTTTTTGCTGAGCATGTTAAGGCTTTCTAAATATATCTGTATACATACAATTCATGCTTATCTGGTTCGGTAATATTTTACAGAGCCAGAAAGCAAATAGTTTAATACTTCACCCTGCAATGCTGAACAACAGTGACGTTTGGAGATCACAAGACTGAAAGAAGCAAATATCACCAACTCCGATAAATCTGGCTCTCAGCAATGGAGGAAAATCTGAGGGGAAAAAAATGAAAATCTGATGGTTCTTCACTTTATACTTTGAGCAGCTTTGATTGAACACCACATGCATTAAGATCCAGCCCTGTTTGAAGTGTCGAACCACCTGGTCTAAGATGTTCTCCTGCTGTCATTTGCAGGGAGGGTATAGCTGAACGTTTCTGTATATACACTCTCATTAAAAAAAAAAAAAAAAAGAAGAAGAAGAAATAGCATACAAATTAAATACATTTATTGTATTGCATGTCCTTCAAGGTATTTATGATAAGATGGATATTTCTTGGTTCTCTAATATCCCATTTCCACCAATACAGTTTGAGTGCTGGTTCAGAGCCAGTCAGCCAGACCCTAGTTTCAAATCAGTTCTTTGTCTTTCTCGTTACCTAAAGAACCCGATGGCGATTCCCAAAGCCATGTGCATCAATGGTAATGTAACATCCGCCAATGTTGATGAAGGCTTGTTCGATATGCATCGGCACTGCGCAGACTGATCGCCGTATGACAAAGTACCGCAAGAGCGTTTGAGAGCAAATGACTCCTCATGCTTTTAACTCCTATAGGTCGTTTTTCAGAACCAAAGAGACTCAAATAACTATTTTTTCCTCATTTGGGCAAATGTTATACATCAGTATAATCTAAGTTTCTACTTTAATTTGTGTACAGTCACAATAAAAAAAAAAAGGTGTGCTTTTTGCAAAATAAGGAAAACAAACATGATGGGTTGTCAACGATGTCTAATCCGATGAAATTTCTTCTAAGCACTGGCATCATTCTTTATTGGAGATATTATATTTGGAACTGTCATCTGCACAAACTAACCAGCCTAAACTGATGGCCCTGTCTTGGTGGAAAGATTGGATATATAATATTAAAGAATTGTTGGTTACTTAATCTACAGATGGGTTTTGTGTGTATATTCATATCTTGACTGTACTTAAGATTTTGCCTATCCATCCAAGTCCTGAGTACAAAGGGTTGGGTGAGTGAAGGGGGGAGGTTTATGGGTAATAGCGTTCTAATACGTTTTTTGGTACGTTTCGAGGTTTATGGTTTATCCGTTTCGAGGTTTATGGGTAATAGCGTTCTAATATGTGCTTTCCTGTATTGCAAAATGTTCTGTATGCCTGTTTAACAAAAAAAAAACAACAACTGAAAAACTAAAAAACTAAAATGCAATTAAAAACATAATTTCACAAAAAAAGAAAAACAAGTTCTGTGTTTATGTAATCTGTTTGAAAAGAGAGATAGATGTCAGAGTGTAATGCTTAACAAGGAACTGATTTATAATCAAAATTGTGTAGATTGCAAACACACACACGTTTGCCCATAAACACACTAAATAGCTGTTCTCTTTTTGTGAGAGCTCAATAAGAGCCTCTTTCTTCCCTCGCTCCTCTGTGGACGCCTGCCAGTGGTGGACCGCAGCTTTGTGAGCTGGACACCACAGCGGCATCCCCAGGAAGTCTTTCCCTGCCACATTCCTCCACATCCTCTTCCGTCTGACCCCCACCGCCTGTGACTCTATCCTCGGCTAGACCCAGGGGCCTGGGGATCCTCGGAAATGCGGCCTTCATTGATTTATAATTCCGTGCTGTGCTGACATCCAAGGGTAGAAATTACACGTGTTGACAATGGGAGCACTGCTTGTTCGAGCCGAGGTAAAGGTCATCATTTAGATGCTGTGGCTTTGTTCCCAAGCCTCTCAAACGGGGTATTAACATCCAGAGCGCATCTAATCCACCAACTTAAAACACAGCAAGAATTCTCTATCGTGAAAAAGCGAGTGCACTTTGATAATGCAGTGCTCTGTTCAATACCACTGATCTCTGCAGGTTTGTATGTTTTGTATGGACTAATGTGGGTTTGCCAGCCCTCAGTTGTGGTCCATTCATTAAATCTGAAACATCTGAAACACCTTTTGGCATGAATGACAACAAATATGCAGTCAAATCCAAGGTTGACAAACATTAACCGAAGTGTTTCTAAAGGTGCTTGAGTAGCATCTTCATGACCTCCCTCAGGAAAGCTTTCTCTAAACAAGAAGCCGTTTTTCAAATTTAACACACGACTCTTGTCCCTAGTTAAACATCTCTCAGCAAAGCGTGTCGTCTGAAGTGCCTATGCAATGCTATGCTGTGCATAACTGAATAGATAAGGGAGTGATTTGATGATTGAACAGATTCAATTGAATTTGATTAAGTTTAAAAAGCTAGACACTATTTTTATGAGGCATCAAACCAATAAAACTGTTGTTTTCATGTTCAGTATATAAACTCCATTATTTCTTATTGCATTAGCACCAATAGCCAGTAATTGTAACCTCCCTTTATCCTCTCTGCTGAGTAAGACTTAATATCCCCAGGCTAGTCAATTGGTCTATGCCATGTCTCAGCTTAAATTTTTAAGTGTATGGATGAGCCTTGTGCCCTAATAGAACTATGCAGCAGTTCTCTGGCCTCCAAAGAACAAGCCGGTCAATAACCTAAATAAAAGGCTCACCAAGGCGGTAAAGTAAGAGAGAACGTTCCTCAGACTTCTCCAGAACAGCTGATACTAACAAATCCACTGACCAAGCCCACGCCGAATACACACAGAACGGCATATAGAAAGCTTGGCTGATTTCGACAGAATTAAACCGCCCACCATTCATAAAGTTGTAACCATCTTTGCCCCTTGCGTGTCTGATTATTAAATATTCTGGCAAATTGAATTATGCCTTTAGCTACTAATGATGATTGTAATACTCTGAGCTCTGTTCAACAAAGTTTTTCCATGTTCAAATGCTGATTATCCATATAAATGACAAAAGAAAATGTGACTGGAGGTGACCGCATTTTTTTGATATTTAAATAATGCTAAAGATATCAGGATATATACATATACAGTTCCTGTCATTTGGAAACATTACATTTATACAGTATCAACACAATCACATGAGAATGCACAAAATACATTTTTAATTGATAATATTACTGTAATTTATGTCATTATTATAGTTTTTCTATTAAATAAATGCAGCTTTGGTGAGGATAAACATTAAACAAATGTTTACAAACTTTTGACTGGTATGCATATATAGGTAATTTGTAACAACGCTTTTAATTTAAAATCTATTATTTTCACAAATATGTATTTTATAATTCATAAAATTATTTACCTATTCATTACTTTTTACAACAACATTTATGTAAAGCGTTAAATTCTATACAAATATTCATAATAATGATTAAAACAATACAAATATAATGTTTAATTTAATTTGAGATATGTTTAATAATCTTCAAGCATTTTATATGGAATAAATTTGTATCATATTCATGCTTGTGCCAATTCATGCTAGTGCCAAAAAAAAAAGGAAAGAAAAAAAAAAGCCTATGGTACTATGCTTTCGCCCAACAGGAGAATGACCATGTCAACAGTCCGATTGCCATCATTTGTTTAAAATGATTAGTGTCAATAATTACTTCCCTATTAATGAAATGCATCTACTATCACAAACAACATCATTATGGATTAGTTAATTGGAGGAGTTTAGGCATATTAGCCAATATTACATCTAAGCATGCAGGGGTGCTGCTTTATGGTCCATTTTCAACTAATTGCATTTTGGGCTCTTGTTACAAGCATCATGAATGTGCATCAGCCATGAGATTACGCCCCCTTTCTGGATCAATGTATGTTAGAAATGTAATTATCAAGCCAGTGAAGGCATAGACAGCCGTGTCTGTTTGTATTCTCACGAACCATGCAACATAGTATTCACAAACCATGTTCTGATATGTTGTCTGGATATAGGTTTAGATATTTAGGGCATGCAAAGATCTATGTTAACCTGTCAGCCTGAACGCCCGTTTGTGTTAAGCAGAAGAAAGAAATGGACATAGGTTTGGAACTGCATAAGGGTGAGTAAATGATGACAACATTTTCATTTTTGGCCGGACTATCCCTTTAAAGGGCATTTATTATGCAAAATTCACATTGAACAGAAATCTGTGTTGGCAGTGTGTGTACATAACCACCCTATAATGGTAAATATCTACCCACTCCTTTTTTTTATACATCATAAGGAGTATCTCAGAGTAAGACATTTGCAGATTCCTGGCAAAGGCCCCGTCCATAAGTGTTGATGGACACTGCCGTATTAGCATAGACCCCGCCCCCAGAGAGTGGTACTGCCTTGTTTATCTCCTCGCCTGAGCATTTAACAGTAGCATTCAATAAAGAACGTGTTCTTATTTAAGCTACTAAAGTTATTCAGTCAACAACAGTAAGTGATTTTCTGTTTATCTTTTGTTATTTGATTCATACTGTATATTAAAATGCTTTTTAATACAAAGATCTAATATACACAGAGGGATTTCTGTACTTGCTGCATACTTGCACAGACATAACCAACTGTTGTCATGTGAACGTTGTATGTTTCTGACATAACCTTGTGTGCAGAACTAGTCTAGGATAATAGACACACCAACATCCAGCTCTTCGTGCGCATGTGTCGGGTATGTGTGCTTAACTTGAGAGTGATAAGGCTTTAAAACACATGCAGATAACACTAGTCCGTGATGGTGAAGAACTGCAATGTCTGGATGTTTCAGTTTTCATTCCCCTGTTTACAAGCTGTGAAGGCCCCGCCCGCTGGAGTGGGGAGCAGAAGCTCATTTGCATTTAAAGGAAACAAACAAATCAGCAAATTTTTCTCAAAGCCCAATATTGGCATTTTCAAAATGGTATATTAAATGATCTGTCAGAAATTTTGATCCAAAACTTCACAGACAATTAATTTCAATTGTGTAGCTACAAGACAAACTTATGATTTAGGAGTGAACTAAAACCACTGATCTTTGTATAAACCTATCCAAATTTAATATTAATACAAAAAGCTTTAAATGTAAATATGGTGAGAATGACTTTTAAGCTCAAATAATTCATTAAGTAAATGCTTTTAAATAAGCCTCAAATTTCTGTTTTTAACATCTCCAAAAAACAGACCCATCGACTTCCAGTGTTCCAATCTTAGTTTATTTATGCAGTTATTTACTTTATTGTTTGTTTGTTTTTTGGAAGAACTGAACTATACCTGTGCTTCCTCTTCTTCATAACCCTACATTTAATCTGTATATTTACTTTTTAGACATAAGCCAAAACATAATAAGCTTGGGATATTTGTTATAAGCTAGGGATATTTGGGATATTTCACCTTAAAAAATAAAAATTCTGTCATCATAGTCAAGCTCAAGTTGATCTAAACCTCTATTCATTTCTTTCTTCTGCTGAACACGAAAAAGATATTTGGAAGAATGTTTGCAGATCTCGGCAGCTGTTAGGGGCAAATATTAGGGGGGAAAATTACTATTGTAGTCAATGGCTTCCAAGATCTGCTTGGTTACAAACATTCTTCCAAATATCTTCCTTTGTGTTCAGCAGAAGAAATAACTGCATATGGGTTTGCAACAGCTTGAGGGTGAGTGAATGTTGACAGAATTGGGTGAACTATTCATTTAACAACCTGGTCTCACAGAATTCCGTGAAATTAACACGGCCCCTTAACTCAAAATCTGTGGCAGTTTCACAGAATCACTGAAAATTCTGTGATGGGTCCACGGAAGTGATGCCCATGTAAGTCAATGACAGTATCAGATGCGTGAGGTATGGTTATCATGATGAAACTATATATTGAACTATGTTTGAAACTATGATTTTGCCATTATGACCCGGAGTGTGATTCTTGATTAAATCATATATAATGTATTTATTTAATCTATTTATTTAATCTATTTATTTATGGTATTTAGACACTTTTTGAACACCTAAACCATTCCCTTCCCTAAACCTACCCATTTGTGTATTATATAAAAACATTCAAGATATCAAAAATATTCCAAGTGTTCCGAGGTCAAACAATTGATTTGTGTTAAGAAAATCCCCAAAAGCGATCAGCATCATTGAGTCCATCTGCCGAAGATAAATTTACACCGGAAGAAATGTTACGTCAGATTTGCCAGCATTGGTCGTATGTCTCATGACCAATTACATCAATTACGTAAGATTGTTAAATGTCATTGCCTCTCGTGCACTCCAAAAAATAACCTGTTGAACGAACATAATTAAATTAAGGAAAGCACAATTGAATTATGCTTTTCCAACAAAATCAAATTGGTTTGAAATAATTTGTTGCAATCTTGTTGCATAAACTTAAAATAATTAACTTCAACATTTACTCTCCCGAGCCATCACTATGCAAAGCATGCTGGGAACTGAAAGCCACTACCCAGTTAAGTCAGCGCAACTTAAATGATTCATATAGTCCCAACACAAATGGTTTAGGTTAACGCAACATTTTACAAATTTTTGTTCATTTAACATAATAAAATTGAGTAAAATGGCAATTAAGTAAAAAGAACTAAAGATTTGTGTTGTTTCAGCTTATTTTATTTAAATAAACTGAACAAACAGCTAGAATTACTATTATTATTTTGTGTGTGTGTGTGTTCCGTGGACCCATCACAGAATTTTCGGCGATTCCGTGAAACTGCCCCAGAATTTGAGTTAAGGGGCCGTGTTAATTTCACAGAATTCTGTGAGACCAGGTTGTGCTTTAAATAAAGGTCTATTTATTTATTTTTATATATTTTTTTAATTTTATTAATTTTTTCCTATGGGAAGTTTTATTTGATATCTGAAAAACCGAAAACAAAAACAAAAAAGGTGTTTCCGATACTGTGATTTCCAATTAGAGCAATGTACAAAATGCACTTCAAAATAAATGACACATTGTTTTCAGTGTAGTGTCGCCTAACAGTACAGAAACTCTGAAACATTGATTCAGAATGATACAGAAGCCAAAGGACCTTAGGTGAAGGTCAGACTAGACCAGAGCCCTCTCTATGCAGCAGAACCTGAGGCAGGCTGACCTCCTTATATTCTCTCCCCTCTTCTCCTCACCTACAGCTAAACCACCCTCATATCCTTCTCCATTGTGTCACCCATATGAACCCTCGCTAATGCTTGGTGTCAACTCAGACTCTAAAGCTCAGTACACTTTAGCTCGAGGTTGGCCCGTTTCCACCAGCTCCATGGCAGTTTGACTGCAAAGGCAAGATGGATGTCGGGGTCGTACGTCCAAGTCCACCCCTCTAGAGCCAGTGGTGTCCATTCATTCCCCAGAGCACCGGCTGACATTGCCCTCCACCCTTCGTTACACTCTTCTAAGGCTGTGAGAAGCACTGTCATGCCAAAGCATCCATTCCCCTAAGCTCCCCTCACATCACAGGGCCGGGGCTGAAACAGGATGGAAGACGTCCTCTTAAGTTAGCATTGCTACGGGCTACATGTTTCAGTTTGGAACAGACCCTGGAAGACTTGGCAGACACTGCATGTGTCATTTAATTGAAACTCTTTGACTTCTTAAGGTCTTCATTATACAGCATGAGGCAATGCAGGTCTGACAAAGAGAAATGCATAAAAGAAAATAAGAGAAGTGCACAATTTATCAATGAGAGCTTTATCACAATGAAACAATTGCATCACAATTCACCAGCATGGTTTAAAACAGCGATTCTTATTGTTTTGCTTTAGAATCCACATTTTAGATTAGACATCAAGGGGAGACCCAACACTTTACAAGAATTGGTTAGCGTAATAAAACATTAAAATCTAAAAATATTACAATGAACTACATTTGAGCGATAAACGCTCTCTCATGTCAAGATCACAATAAAATTGACATCGTTGATGATAAGCTCTGGACATTTTTACTCTATACGGATTCATCAGCATATCACACAGCAGAAATAAACATGACAAGAGCCAGTGCATGTCGCTGATAAGTGATTTCTGTGTGCAACAGGTCAGTGTCGCAGGTGTTTTCAGCATCTGCCGTCTCAATATATGAGGACACGAGCACATGAACTTCATCTCCAGAGCTGCTTTGAGAGCCACTTCACAAGCTGTTCACCATTTCAGTTGAGAAAAACTACCATCGAATACACACTGAAACTGAAAAGGCTCACCAGCACGAAGGCACACAGTACTTCCGCTCAAAATAATATGTTTTTAATAATGTCTAAGTTAATATTTGTTCAAAACAATCAGTTTAGCAAAGTTTGAACAATTTTCTGTTTATTTTGATGAATAAAATAATTCATTTTTGATCAATAAATAGACTGTCATTAAAATATGTTAATATAGAAATGTATCTGAAAAAAATAAAATATTTTTTTTTTTATAAAAAAGTAAAGATTCTGAAAGCATTGAAGGAGATCCCATAATAATTGAATACATATTTATAGTACTAACAACAAAATTATATTTTGGTTTAATTATAAATATGGTGATTATCTCTAAACTAACTTAATATATGACACGTACAATCTGAATCTAACCATGTCATGTAAACAGATGATAAATTCACCCAGGTGTTTATTAGTATGTTAAATATGGAGAATAGAGGATACTATGTTTGTAAACCTAAATCCATCTCTTGACAGCACTTTTGACCGTGAAAACAACCTACGTTACTCTGCACAAAACTCCGCATTTGAACAGTCAATAGCAAATACTTAAACTTCACAAATAATAAAACATTTTGCAGGCTCTAATACAGAATCAGAAAGTAGAAATTGCCCAACATTTTGGAAATAGCCTTTGTGCACAGCTTGCCTTGTACTCTACCAGGTTCAGGAAACCGTCCTCTACAAAAAAACAAAATATGCTGCACACACACTGGGAACATTTGAGTTGTAATGTTCTGGAACAGTGTTGTAAATAAATCTTAACCACTGACTCCCACTTGCTTCCACTTTTGGAAAGCCAAATAAAGTGCTTTTGCTTTCGCATAGAAACACACACACTGTAAAAAAAAAAAAAAAAAAAATGTTGGTTTTTGTTGGTTTAACTTAAAAAAGTAAGTAACCTGGTTGCCTTAAAAATTTGAGTTTATTGAAATTAAAAATTTGAGTTGATACAATGAAGGAAATTTGTTGTATAAATAGAAACAACAAATTAAAAATTAAATAGAAACTCAAAATATTATTGTATCTGAACCACATCATTTTTTTTATAAATCATGAAAATAGCACTATTTGGCATGTTTCACTCCGTCATCAGAAATAAAACACACACAATTACCCAATATGCTTGAAAAATCTTTTAATAATATTTTAATAAAGGTTATCGAATCTCAAAAATGTTTCATTGTATTGACTCAAAATTTTAATTTCAATGAACTCAAAATTTTAAGGCAACCAGGTAATTTTTTTTCTAAATAATACAGTGCAGCGTCTCATGACATGGGCGGCGACAACATAGCAACATTTGAAGCCACGCCTTCTTTTTTGTGCATGCATTTGGGCAGCATTATCCAAATATTTCCACCTAGTATGTCTTTTTATATACTGATGACAATAATAAAGGTTTCTTGGGCATTAAATAATCTGAATAAATTATAAACAAACATGTGACAATAAAGACTGGAGTAAGAGCGAAATTTGGTAATCACAAATACATAACATTTTAAAATATATTAAACTAGAAAGTTATTTTAATTTTAGTGATACATCACACAATTATTGTTATTATTATTCTTTTTACTTTAATAAAAACATTTCTATTTTTAGTTTTGAAATGAATGCAGCCAGTTTCCCCACTGTTTAACCAGGATATCATGAAAATCCTTACGAAGATCATCTAAAGTATTTTTAAACACTTTGCAGCATTTGGCAGAACTTTACTAACGTCATGTGCAGAGTACCAGCTTGTTTTCCAGCAGACTTTAGGGACCCTTGAGGATTAGTGCCACCATCTGTCTGTATATACCATCCAGATGTGTTATAGAAATACATTGATAAATATGTTCATGTTAACAGAAAACAGACGGATGTAAGTGTAACAATCAAAGAAGAAGCAGCTGTGACAGATCCCTTCTAAAATTAGTCTATGTGTGTTCTCTCCGGTCATTCAATGGTCAACACTTGCCTAAGAGACAACACTGAAAGATAGCAGATGGGGCAGTGCCCAATTTAGAGCTTTTTTTCCCCGGTTATTTAGAGTGGCGGCAGTGAGGAGGCATGACTGTTTCTGTGGTGGTCATGCCATCATAACATCACCCTGATGTGCACTAAAGCTCTGAAGCCCTGTGACAGAGTCAAAAAGCTCTCGCCGTGAGAAGGTAAGAGTCACTTCGCTAAAGGTCATGGTCTCCAAAATACAGAAAACAAATGTTGACAGAACAATACGCATTGATGCTTTTTCTTTTTTTCTTCTTCTTTTTCCTCCATCTCTTAATGGACTCACTAAATATAGTTCCAAATGCTGAATCATCTCTTTCAGGTAGCAAGAGCTCTTGTACTACTCAAGATTATATATTTAACCGTGTTGGTCTCCCTTTGACTTAAATGACATGTTTTTGTTGCCCTAGCATGTGGTCACTTTTTTTCATTTTTTTTTTTCAAAAGCACAACACAACAAAAATGTTTAAAACAATTTTCAGTCAGAAAATGCTAGAAAATGTTAAAGTAAAATACTTGAAACAGTATTTTCTTGTAAAACACACTCATCATTTCTGATTTTTTTTTTAATTTTTATACAAAAATACTTCTCCACTAATGGCACAACACATTTTTAAACATACATTCTAGATATTGCAATTGGCTTCTTTAGTTTTTGGTCAGATTTGTCCATGGTTTGATGCCTCATAAACAAACAAAAAAAATATATATATATGCTTTGAATACATTATTAGTCTCTTAATGTAAGCATATCATTTTATGAATCTCCATCTGTGAGTAAGAAAATTTGGTTTAATGACACAGACATTTGAAGATAATTCTATTTCCCCGTTTTTGACACAGCGCTTAACCCCGGGTTATCGTCGTTCTAAACAGTGCTATAAACTCTGGCTAAAGGACCATTTGAAACTTGTAATTTATACAAAGCACTGCTTTTTTTCTCTCTGGTTTATGAAACCCTGCAGACTGCCGAGCTCCAGAGCATATCAGTTTTTACCGGGCCAAACCTGTACAGTTTGAAAAAAACAAAAAACTTGATATTACAGTTAGCAATGTGTAAAATGAGGATGTGCAGTGTTAGAGTGTTTATGTAAGCAGGTCATGTGATTTGTTTTTGTCTAGTCAGTAACACTGACACTGCAAATATGCAAATAAGTCAGGGGTTTATAAATGTGCAGTGCAAAAAAGTAGCTTATGAATACCAAGGACTAACTGGTAACCCTTTTGCATGTATGATCACACTGGTGTGATCAGTCTTGGCTGTGCCCTGGAGCCTACGATCACACCGGTGTGATTAGAACATTCAGTGCATTGCGTGATCAACTGATAACTTCAAATGTGCTTTTGCACTTTGGCAAGCACTAAGCCTTTTCATATACAGCTATTTATTGTTTTCAACTACTTGTTTATTTTAGGTTTCAGACATTTAAATATACATAAGTACCAGCAAAACCATGCATTAAGAAGTTTTCAAATACACACTAATGTCTATGGGCATATGGGCATGACAATAATCATTTCCATTATAATTAGTAGTTTTATTCACATCAGATAGACATTGTGTAAGTATTTTTTTTCTCTCTATTGTTCTCCCAATTCACCAGCCACTTACTTTCAAGTATTTATGGAGAAGTGGATGAATTCACATTTAATAAATAGATCCGATTCTCTGAACTGCAATTCAGTGGCAGCACCCATAGTGCATATAGCTCAACTAACATGACCGTTATAAAGCAGTTTAAACAACAAAACACATCCACATGCCCATATTTGACAATCAGAACATCAGATATTACATGCTATAAGTAACACATTTGGAATATTTTTAACAAAACGTGGAAATTAAATAAAAGCTGATCATTACAGCACTATTCTCTAAATAAAGGTCTTGAATAATCACCTTGAAAAACTCACCCCGGGGGGTCAGCCAGAATATTTTAAATGTATGTGGGAAAGGGTTTAGCAGGGGTATAGTGTGAGCAGTGTGGAACATGAATAAAGATAACCCAGGATTCCGTTCAACCTGGATTTAGAATGACCCTTGGTTAACTATTTTAAGGGTGAAAACCTCTCGAGTACTAAGGTTTTTACCACCAAAGAAATGCAAAATTTGCAATGTGTGGTCCATCCTGCCACAAATAAATTAAACCAACCAAAGATGGTCTGTTTTGGTGGTTTTATGCACTTGAGTCTGTCAGACTGGTTAAACCAGCTAAATACCAGCTTGGCACTGCAGGGAGACCGGATAAACCACCTTATAGGCTGGATTTAGCTCTTCTTTTAGATGCGTTTGTGTACTTGCATGAAGTATGCATCTGGCCTCTCAGGAGTGCAATTGAGGCGTCCTGTTTGTAATGGCAGTCAGTGTCAAAGCTTGTTTATGAGTGCACTGATAAAAAAAAGTTCTCCGTATCTAGACAGAGTGAAGCAACATACCTTGGACTTAAAATAATATTTGAAAGAAAATCAATTACACAATCAAACCATATTTGTGCATTTGGAGTGCATCACAGTGACCTTGCCTCCTACATTCAAGTTGTTCATATGTCTTCCCCTGACCCAATCTTTTCCGCCATCAAACAACACATTTAACATACAACGTTATCGAGATGGCCATGAGAGCACCTTCAGGCATGGCTGAGCTTCAGCTTCACACAGTGGCAAACCTCCTTACAATGGCACATGTGTTGATGCATCTGGCTACACTGGGAACAAGCAGTCCTGGCGATGCAGCGAAAGGCTTTTTCTGTGACTACATCTGCCGGTGCATTCTCATTTCCATCCAAGACCCTCGAAGGCCTGTTTCATAACAGCAGGCAGGCAGACTACGCTACTGCTGTCGCATAGCAATTACTCTATTCTTTATACTTGCAAAAAAAAAATAAAAAAAAAAAAATCTCATTTAACGATTGTTTGAATGGAAAAAAGTTATATATGGGAAAGTTCATTCTCTATATCCCAATATAGACTCTTCATGCCAATGACTGTGAGTGTACAAAAAGTCTAAGAAACGCAACTGTCTAAAATTCAAAGCTGCCTCTTCAAACACAAACCAGCAGATCCAAGGACTGCGCGACTCTGCCCAGTTAGCTCTCAATAAAACATCAAAGACAGAACACACGGACATCATCACCATCTTGCTTTTTTTCTCTTTTTTTTTCTCTCTCAATCTGATTTATTTCAGCCATGTATAACTGTCAAGATTGTTCATCACATTTCCAAAGCATTCAGATAACTGTGAAAACCTAAGCCTTTCTCTGCTCCAATATTCACAGGGACATATAATGAGAATCATTCTGTCACATTCAGATACTTCCTCTGTAAACTCGCATTAACAAACCACTGTTTTATCTGCAGGCAAAGTCATGGGCGTACCGGTAACACGAGTGGACAGAATCATCACTATGGCAGGATAACAGAGGGGCCAATTTCAACAGCCAGGGTTATTTATTATTCAATTATTTTAAATATTTCAGTGCAGACAGGATGTGCATGCGATCATAAATATTTCAGTTCCTCTGATAAAGGAGGGGGGGCAATTGTCCACTAGCGCCAGGGGAGTGCACACATGCTTCTCGACGAAGCTCTGGGACATTCACACCCAAACCTGTCTGTCCTTCGTTGTTTGCAAGAGAGAAAGAAAAAAAATCTAAATAAAAAAATGCATATTCTGCCCATCTGGCCTCAGTTGCGTGAAGCAGCAGCACAGATATGAGGCTGTCAAACCCTCTACATCAAGCCTTCAATCTCTGTTTGCATTTTCACACCCCTCCTTTCTAAAACATGGTCAGAAGACGGCCACCAAATTGCTTCTTGCGAGGGAGCCGCGGCTGAACTCGTGGGAGAAGTGACAGCAAAAGTAATTGCGTCCGGTGCAAAGGGGAAAAATGACAACAATCAGTTGGTTGCCAACTCTAAAAGTTGCATCTTAATTAATCTTAGTTTCAAATACGCCCCTCGAAATTACATATATCTGCCATTAACCTCATCCTCCCAACCCCTATTTTCGACAAATGGGGGATCCTGTCAAAATGAGGACTCTCTCGTACTGTAATTACGCCTTTTGTCCCCTAACACCCCATTAATATCTGCCAAGGTGCAAATGAATAAATCACATTTTTACCGCCAGACCTAAGCACCAATTCAAATCCATCTTAATTATTCCATCTTATTCCATCTTAATAACATTCACAAAGCCTTCAACTTTCATTAAACTGAACGATTTATGTAAATACCTCACAAAAAAAACAACAACTCTGACTTACATTTCCCCCTCATTTCCTCTTCAGCAGTCGTTGCGGAACAGTACTCTCAGCTCTCTCAAACCTGACTTGCACTTGGTTGCACATGCAAGACATTGAACTTGACTAACATCTTACCTTGAAATGCTATTTGTGATCCTATACTCCACAGGCTGGCTGAAGCAAAGCAATGCACGACCCAAATCTCTTCAGTTTAGCCCTCGCAACACAACAAAAACAGGAGCCTTCCTGACAAATTCGTTTTTGTCTTTGCTTCAAATTTCCCTTTATTACTCCCTGCTTTTATAATCCCGTCCTTTTCTTCTCCGTTATTTGATTTTCCTTGAACGTCTTCAGTTCTCAGAGTTAAGGGGATGCTGCCTATCTCTGCAAGACAGAGAAAGGAAAACGAGAGAGAGGGAGACAGGAACGGAGACAGCTCTCCTCGTGCGCAAGGTCCTCCCGTCAGTGGCTGGAGGCAGCAGCTGCGCTCCAACCTCGAAGAATCCTGCCGTGTACCGCTCCACTTAGCTCATCCTCCACAAGCGCTTGCATCCCAGAGAACTTTCAGACTTGCACGCACAATCCACACGCCGCATTGAGACTGAAAGGAGCACAAACCTTCTGCGTTTAATCCATGTGTCAGTTCTTTTTCTGGATTGTGGATTTAATTGTCTCTTCTCCCACCCAGCACAATGTCTAGATGCTCGGCGTATTGAACATTGCGCTCTCTCTCTCTCTCTCTCTCTCTCTCTCTCTCTCTCTCTCTCTCTCTCTCTCTCTCTCTCTCTCTCTCGCACACGCTTGCACATATGCACACACACGCTCGCCCTCCCTCTCACAGTTCTTTCCACCCCCTCCATCCATCCATCTCTCCCTCCCTCTTTCTCACTCTCTCGCTCTCTCGCTGCATGAGAGTCTGACAATTACTACATTTGTGTTCAGAGTTTTCAAAGATAAAGGATCGCTTCCTACTGTAGCAATAACACACGGCTCCAAATGCAAAGGAGAATGTGCAAATAACGGCAACAAAAAAAGGAACTTGATAATGTGGGGAAAGCTCTTCACAGCTGTTCCTATCTCCTGAGCAAGCACATCACCTACCCCTCCAAGGAGACAACTCTAGCGGCACCGGCGGAAGGGTCACCATTCAGTGTTGGCCAACTGTCAAGAGTGATTGAGGAGGTAGATGGAAATAGAAGCAGATGAAGCAAGCAGATCACAGCGCTACCAGGAAGCAAGGACAATACGCATCGAACAGCAACCGTGGAATCATATAATTAGCGGCATAAACAAAATTGCCAATTCCCTTATCGCCTCGACACACATATGCACGGAGAAGAGCCTCCAGGGGGATACTGAATGAGAGGCAGTGGCAGAACTAATAAAAAAACAAAAAAAAGAAGATTGGCCTGAACAATGGTTCGAAGCGGAAGAGCCTTGCTGGGCCTAACTGGCACACGCACACACAAACACACACACAAACACACAGAATGAACCGAGATGGCATATTTGACCTACTAAGTTATTTGAAATGATTTTTAATGAACTGCAGACATTTTGAGGTATAGTTATAATATATTTCTGATTAGCTGCATTGTTGTACTAGTGTTTGCATTAAAGATGTAATTTGCTCAATGTTAAACGGAGGCAGCTTAATATGTAGGTTGATTTCCCAGGAGAGCTCTAGCTATCAAAAAATTGCTTGGTTCATTTCTGCATCCTAAACAGCCTGAGTTTGGGGGCGGGTCCATCTATTTGGCCAACAAATGGGAGGGGGTAAGTGTTCGGGAAACTTTTTTGAAAACAGTCATTATTTCGAGAAAAATATGTTGGTATTGGGAGTTTCACAGAAGTATATAAGGCATATCACACAATATTTTTACAGTATTTTTTTCTTTTTTTGTATTTTTTCTTTCAAGTATTTTACCTTGGCAATAATTTACAAAAAATAAATAAAAATAACACTTCTGCAAGGGTGTTTGTAATACAAAGGCTGAGGAAGTGATGGCAAATTTGACATATTTTTCGGTAACATTGTATAATAATGTTCAGTTATAATTCAATTATAAGTTCTTAGTTAATGATGATCTAATAATTTTTTTAAAAATTACTATACATTTATAAATGATTAATAAGTGATATGCTAACATTTTATGTAATGTTACGTTAATTTAGTCAAGTCATTTATATATTATTACTTAATAAATTCATATATTAATCCTAAGTGGTATGCTATACCATATCCGTATACATTAGGGATGAATAGTTTACACTTCAGATTAGGAATGCAGAATGTTTTGTAAATGTCTTGTTTACACGTGCATGTAAGAAAGGTAAGAAAGACCTACAAATGATGTTTAACATTTAAAAGTGATGAATTGTTCACAATTTAGATTAGGGTGCAGAAAGTGTTGTATATTATTTATTCATGTGTTTACACATCATCTATAACAGGTGTTGAACACTGTAGCGTGTACTGTAGCATAAGTGATGACTGGCGAAGGTATAGACCGCTGTCTTCTCTGACTCACATGGAGTGTGGACCGCTGTGAAGCACCTGATGTGAGCTTCAGTGGAAGGTAAAACCGGTTCACATTATCACAGATCCCACACGGAACGCAAGTCTATGCTGATGAGTGAAAGGTTTTATCATAACCCACTGCAGTCCCATGACAGTAAATCATTTAGAAATGTTTATCTCCTTGAAAACAAATAAATTACTCTTAATTTTTAGCATCTTGTATTTTTGTGTTTTTAAACACAGACCAGCTGACAACTTAAAGGGTTAGTTCACCCAAAAATGAAATTCATGTCATTAATGACTCCCCCTAATGTTGTTGAAAAGTAATAAAAACATCATCAAAGTAGTCCATATGTGGCATCAGTTAGTTCATTAAAATCTCTTGAAGCATCGAAAATACATTTTGGTTCAAAAATAACAAAAACTACGACTTTATTCAGCATTGTCTTCTCTTCCATGTTCAAACCTCAAATAAAGATTCAAACGGTCATCAGCGGATTGATTCATGATTTGGATCGCATGTCAAACTGCTGAAATCACATGACATTGGCGATCCGAATCATGAATCAATCCACTGATCCATGACCGTTTTAATCTTTATTTGAGGTTTGAAAACAAATGTGGAATATATTGATAAATTATATACTGAACATTTACTAATGGTTTGTTCATCATTTGTTCAAAATCAACCATTGTTTATTGAGACGATACTAAAGCAATTTTTTACATAAATACTTCAATGATGTATAAGTGAAAAATAATCTATCAACTAATAACCCATACATCTACTACTGATCTGTTGTGATTTTATTTCATGATTTACAATTTTGTTAAGATAACTTACAGCACATTTGTAAATCGTTTACATACCACACTGTAAAAAAAATTTGTGGTGGTTTTTGTTGGTTTAACTTAAAAAAGTAAGTAATCTGGTTGCCTTAAAATTTTGAGTTTATTGAAATGAAAAATTTGAGTATATACAATGAAGGAAATAAGTTTAATAAATAGAAACTCAAAATATTTTTGGATCTGAATCACATAAAAAATGTGATAAATCATGAAAATAGCACAATTTGGCATGTTTCACTGCGTCATCAGAAATAAAACACACACAATTACCATATTTTGTAATATGCTTACAAAATCTTTTAATAATATTTTATAAAGGCTGTCAAATCTCAAAAAATGTTCATTGTATTAACTCAACATTTTAATTTCAATGAACTCAACATTTTAAGGCAACCAGGTAACTTTTTTTCTAAATAATTTTTTACAGTGCACTCATATGTTTTGATAAGTTCACCATTAACTAATAATTTAGAAATGACGTATGACGGAATTAACAAAACATTTATAAATTGTTAGCATACCAATTATGAAAGGGTCATGAAACCCTAAACCAAATTTTCTGAGATTTTAACAGAAGCATGTGTGTTGAACATCGTGGAAGACAATGTTACCATCCACTCATTTTGAATGTGGGAGAAAACTAGTTAATTTTAAACCTTTTTTCTCTAGTTTTAACTTCCTGGTTTAAATTCGTCTTCATATCAACATTATAGGTTATGCAATTTTTTCATACTATAGTACGGCAATGACTCATCGGTGTCTCGTTATTATTCATGAGCCTGCGTGTCTTTGTTCATGACAGGGCACACTGATAGGTATTTTCCTCTGACTGCAGCTTCAAATAGTGAGATTGCATACAGTAACTGAGAGATGCATTAATGGCTCAAAAACTAGTGTTTTTTCCC
The DNA here is from genome assembly GCF_024679245.1 of Pseudorasbora parva. Taxonomy (NCBI): domain Eukaryota; kingdom Metazoa; phylum Chordata; class Actinopteri; order Cypriniformes; family Gobionidae; genus Pseudorasbora; species Pseudorasbora parva. The sequence continues at coordinate 17,995,380 of NC_090182.1, forward strand.
CACTTTGTATGAGTGTCTGCATTGCTTACATTCTCTTCAGTAGATCCTGAGTTTTCACACAAACGCGATTCATCCACACTCTGAGTGTAACCACTTTTTACAGCTATTAATCGACCAAAGGGCACATAAAACTCCCCAAAATAAACTTCAAAAGTTATCAAAGCTATGCAACAGCGAGTTCACATATATGTTCGATGCAGAGAACAAATTGCGAATGGCTATGCATTTAATTGTGCATTGAATTATATCTGTCACAGGATATATGTATTTGTGTAATGGTAAGCTTACAAATCCATGTATATATCTTGTTGCGTGTAACTTAATGGTAATTTGCAGGCTACATTTGGAAGCTTTGATGCTTTTAATGAGAGCAAAATAAAATTGTCTAAATCAGAAGCCGTTGATGTGCTGTCAGTCTCCACTCGTCCCCCTGCACTCCGCCAATAAACCAGTGTTCTTTACTTTTATGGCATTTTTCAAAACTGTGGTGAGAACTGACGGCTGCTAAACAGGGGGGATCATGATCCTTTAATTTTTTATGAATGTATAGTCATGTTTTGTAAATTATTAGTTCATCATTACTGACGTCATTCCTGAAGGAAGTGCAGGGGTGTAGTCCAAACCGGCCGTTCGCTGTAGGCTTTGAAAGGAACTTCTGTAAAATAAAATATCTCGCTTCGCATTGAACTTTGAGCTTTATAATTTTACATGTATTATTTATGCTCTAACAGCAACATTACACACTAACTAAAGTTTGAAAGATGGAATCGCGAAGAACGAGACCTTTAACTAATTACTTATATGTGACTGATAATTTCAACGTTATTATAAAGTGTTACTAGTTTGGGAAAATATCAGGCTAAATGTTATTTTGCTATTAGAGCAAACAGGAATACAAAATATATTTGCTGTTGTCTTTCATTCAACACTATAGATGCTCATCAGACTATGATGACGTTCGCTTCCGAGAACCCTGAAATTTCAAAAAAGGTCTAATGTAACTCTTAACCTGCACTAGGTATTTTTTTCTGCCCGCTAGAGGGCGCCTATTCAAAACAAAGGCATAGTTTTGCTACGCGGGACTTTTATTATGACGGGACACTTCCCTTACACCTAACCCTACCCTTAAACTTACCCATACCACCACACCTGTCCTTAACTTTACCCTTAGCCCACCTCAATATCAATGTTTCGCAATACAATATTAAACAATTTTACATTGTAAAAGTACATTGTACTTTTTTTTAAATGTAAGTACACAGTTGTTAAGGCCACCCACTATAAAGTGGGACTATAAATACATATGCCACTTTACTAATTTTATGGATTAACGGGACATAAAAAAATAATCATGCTGTAGCGACTCAGGCGAATCAAACACACAATCGCCAGTTACATTTAACAAATAGGTTTTGAAAGTTGTGCTGATGGACAGACCTTCCCCCAACACAACAGCTACCCTGGAAACCATCTGATAAGATGTTTTATGGCCGGAAAGAATGTGGCCACATGAAGTCTTATACACAAAGAGTTTAAGACACAGAGCTTTTGCCTCAAATTATAGACAAACCATCTATAAATGAACATGCACCCCAGGACATTATATGTAAACACATAACTGTCTTGTAAAATGTTTATTCTGTATGGTATTTTGCATCTTTTTGTCTTTGTCTTAACAAAGTACTAGTTCAGATAACCTCATATATGTCATGTCTCCTATCAAATTAATGCTCACTTCACGACTTACACTTCCATGTATATCACTTATTCAGAAAATGCAGTGTGTGTTTGTTGCATTAATTATAGTATGAAGACTCAGAGACCCACTGAGTCGAACTTTCAAACAAAGAGCTATAAATTCTGCTGAGGAATTTCCCGCCGGGAAATCCCAACACTCTCATTGGTTAAGTCTAACCCTGGAGGGTGGGACTATTTCCAGACCTTAAAAGACCAGTGAAGACAGGCTCTCTGCCTCCTCTCTTCTCTTCTCGGAAAAACTCTCTGGCTCTTACTTCTTCAACTCTCTCCCTGTGGGAGCCAACACCCACGGGGGGGGGGGGGGGGGGGGGGGGGGGGGCTGGCACTTAAGCCATGCCACCAATGCAGGCCCTCCAAGCAGGCCTCAGCCCTTCCAAAAATCTTCTCTTCTACAATCCGATCTTCAAGAACACGAAGCCTCGCTAAAGCAAACAGCCGCTTCCCTCCCAACCTCGGAAAGCCACCGAACACGCAGGAACATACGCACACAAGCGAGAAGCCAAAACGAAACCAAAAAGAATGCAAGTATTCTTATTCTTACTGCTGTAAAGAGGGTGTGTTATTTTCCCGTTGGGATAAATTAACTCCGTGAAGGTCGTATTTGGTGAACTGAAGGAAAGCATGCCTTGCTTACCCCCCCCCCCCACTCTCTTTGTCTCTCTCTCTCTCTCTCTCTGTGTCTCTCTCTCTCTCTCTTTTATCTCTCTCTAATTTCAGTCTATTCATTATTCTCTTTTATGTATTCTTTCGTTAATATCTATACTTCTACTCTCTTGATGCATATTTAGTATGTACTTTCTGTGTGAATTGTAGTGTTATTTTTAGTCTGTGTTTATTAAACCTTCAAAGGGCATTTAATGAGTTGAATCTGTTATTCTGCCACATACACAAAGTCAATGAAACTTGCGATCTAACGTTACCTAACTGCTTATGCTACTATGTTAGTAAAGTAAACTGTATGACCATTTGAAATATTGAACTTATCCTGATCAGTAAAGTTAATGTTTCTTATGCGCTCGTAAAGCAGTAATCCATTATTGAGAATTGATTTGAAAAGTCTATAACTAATTTGCAGGACAAACTTAGTAGGATAATTTCAAGAAATTTCATAAAGGGTTACTTGTATTTAATTAAACAATTTTCCCTATCGGAAAATTTTAATACGTAAGGAACAACTGGCAAATTATATTCATAAATTCATGAATATTGAATATTAAATCCCTTTTGAGTTAATTATTCCCCGAGACATTAAACTCATAAGTCGTTGTTGTTACAATGCATAGCGTCAGTTCTGGCAGGTCACATTATTCAAGCCAGCATCAGCTGACTGTCAGCGGAATATGACATCTATCACAGCATCAGTGTTGGGAGTAACATTACAAAAGTAATGCATTACAGTAACTTATTACTTTTTGATGTAACGCAGTAGCGCAAGGCATTACTAATGAATTTTCAGAAATAATTTACTCTGTACATTTTCAGTAACGCTTGCGCATTACAATTCTGAGACAGTAATATTGTAATGTAAAGAATTACTTTTAAATAGCAGTAATAAGTAATCTATAATATATTACAGTTTGGAAGTAACTTGCACAACACTGCACAGCATACATATAGCTCCTTCAGTACTATCAGCAGCTATCGTGTTCTCCAGACCTCATTTACCTTCCTCCACCCCCAGCTCGTCCTCTCGTCCAGTCAAGATTCGATATGCTGATTCCTGAATTATTTCGTACATTTAATATCGACATTAATGACATCTCCAAAACATTATGTTGCTTCTGTTCTGTTTACCCTAAGGGGGTTATTGCTGCATGGATGCGCATGCAAGGAGTTCTTGCCCAGAACAGACCCATATACCGCCAATCCAAACTGTATGCTAATAGTCAATCCATCAATCTTCTATGATAGTGGTCGTGACAGAAATAATAATATGTTTAGCATTATTTGTTGTACTTGTCACAGAAACTCACATATATAGATGAAAACCAATAATTTAAATGCCCCTATAATTTTAATACGATCAAATAAGTTGTACTGTATTGCTGGACTGTTGTCTACTTAACTGAAAATAATTCAAATAGAGATAAGAAGAGCAGGAGAAAATGTGACTACTGACATATGTTTTCTTTCTATAGATGAGCAAGTGTCAAAATTAAAAACAAAGTGTCAATATTCAACATAGCATGTTGTTTTGTATTAAAACTCTTCATGTCCTATGGGAAAATGCACATAATCTCCAAAGCCCCCAAGTTCACTGTTTTAATTATTGGCCATCTGGCACCAGGCATTAATAACTCACTAGAAATCCATCCATCCCCACAATGTCATAGCACAAAGATTTAACAAAAATCTCAATTAAATAACTATGATTTAGTCATATTTTGTTCTGGTTTGTCATGCTGTTCAACATCAAATCCAAAAGAAACACAATGTATCGTAACATTTTAATTTATTCTAAATTATTCAAAGTGATACTGACATTATATGATTTAGCACATAGTGTTTGAGAATTAAACACATTCTTAGACTCAATTATTAAAAGATAGTCTGTCACTGTGTAAATGAGTCAAAAATGAGTCTACAAAAAAAGATAGTGATAATGAACTGCTAAACCGTGCAATATTACAGATTAAAATCATCAACAGGACTTCACCTTTAACAGAATAAACTTAAAGGCCCGGTTTTTCCATCTCCTGTTGTGCTGATAATGGAGGAAAGGACAGATTTGGCTTGATTCACTTCTTAAGAGTCATTTTAATCGTCCAATCAAATGTTTTAGGACAGAAAAATTCCAACAAGAGCAAGCAGAGAGAGTTTAGTATTTCTAATCAATGCTGAATAGGAGAGAGAACCTCAAACTGTGCCGAGCCATCAAACATCCATCCACAAATGACTTTCATTGAGAGGATCTGGTGGCCAGCAGCAAGATACAGAGAGGCCAATAAATTACTTCAGATAAAAGTATGTCAAAGCAGTCAGCTAAAATGTAGTGACTCCTTCTTTAAAAAAGTTAATAATCAAAAATTAAAGGAAAAGTTCACCCAATAGTTGTGTTTTCATCACCTACGCATCCCCGTTTTGTTTTCTTTCTTCTGTGCTTTTCTTATGTTTGCCATTAAGCTTCAAAATGAATACACTGTACAAACTACCATTCTAAAGTTTGGAGTCTGTATGATGATATCAAGTTGTTGTTTTTTTTTTTTTTTTTTTTTTTGTAATACTTCCCAAGGGTGCCTACAAAACAAAAATCTTGTGAAAAATATTTTTTTCTTTCTTCTATTTCAATATATTTTACAATTCAATGTATTCCTGTGATGGCAAAGCAGAATTGTATATATTAAGCATAAGTATATTTTTTATTTAAACTGGGTTTAGGATTATCAAAATCCTTTTATCCAGTCACATGGCACTACAGGTGTAGGGTCCCTTCCTTGCTTCATGCATTGTTCTAGCTGTAATAGGAGCAAGTGAGGTGAGAAGACTAGAATGTGCATCTCACACTGTGTATTCTCCATATGCAGTGCAGCCTGTAGATAAGCAAGGCTAAGCCTTCTAGCAGATACCATGGAATGACCAGGACAGAATCCCCTTTTCCAGGTGTCACTATCCACCAAGGACATTGTCACAGTCTTCAGTGTAGTACAGTGTCTGTGACCACAGAACCTGTGGGTTCTTAACCCATCGATCATCACAGACATGGCTGAGTGGACTGGTGTCATTAAACATGGTCAAATAAATTAGTGTAAAAAGTAAAGTTGCTTGCTTAGTTTGTTGAACAATTACTGGATTTCTCAGAGTTGTGGCACAGTGGGTAGTAGACATGCTCCACAGAAAATCTGGTATTAACATCCATCTCAAGTGATCCAATCAGAAGTGGTCAGCCAATGCACATTACCGTTTAGACTTCTAAAATCTAACGTGTCCCCTGTGATCAGACTGCAAAGGGAGAGACGTTGTCATCTTAAATGTATTATTATTATTATTATTATTATTATTATTATTATTATTATTATTAGCAACAGCAGCATATGTTTGCACTTCAAAAAATGCAAATGTGGTCCCATGCATTACCATTTCAAAGCTATAGGGGAGCATTGGGCACAGCCTAATGTGGGGTTAGTTGGTGAAAACACAATTTCACTTTTCTGACTTTAGCTAGTGTGTAATGTTGCTGTTTGAGCATAAACAACATCTGTAAAGCTACAGCATTCAAAGTTTAAAGTAAAGGGAGATAGTATTTGCTTTCAAAGAAATCAATTTTGAAGGACTATAGCAAACAGCCGGTAGGGACTACAGAAATTCCTCCAGGGTTACTGATATCACCAACCCCAATATTTACATAAACGCCTCCTTCAACAATATTAAATAAAGGGGGCACGGCCATTTTTTTATTGCTGTGTGATGAGTTTTTGTGGTATAGTTAGTAGGCTGTAGTTTTGTTAATGCAATGCGGACGAAATGCTGTTATTTTCATCCAGATTGCAGGTCCACTTTGTTCAGCCTTCCCAGGGACGGGGGAGTCTGGAATCAATGGTTAAAATTAATTTTTAACTCAGTCCCTTATAATTATTACCCAAATCTCGCTCTCCATGCTGCACATTTTATGGAGGAAAGCTTCCACAATCTTCACGAGTTTAATGCCGGATTTGCACTTCGGTTCGTTCTGAAAGATGGAGCAGTTCCAGTTTTAAAAACAGAAGCTGTTTACGGGCCATAACCTGTAAGTATGATTTATTTTCCGTGGATGTGTTTTCCTGTAATAGTTCGTATTGTTAATTGTATGTTGTAGCAATAAAGTAAACAAATGACACACTCTTTGGCTCTGCAAACCAGTTTGTTAAATGCTCATTCATACTTAACAAACACCTAACGTAAATCTCAGCAGCGAACTTGGAATTAGTGTAAATTATTCTTTGATTAGAACTTTTATGCATTGTTTTTCTACATGTTTGTGTATCTAACATGGTTCTGTGTTTGATTTGGCTACTATAGTAAAGCCATTGTTTATAGTGTTCATTTTGGGTTAATAGTTCTTGCGACAGATATATGGCTATAATCGTTTTATAAATGCAAAATTAATGGTGCTATTTAGTAGCGATCACTATTGATCAGCAGTCTTTACAGACAACCGGTATAGGTAAGGAGTTTCCGAAAAAAAAAAAAAAAAAAAAAAAACGTGCAGGCGGTTAGCGAATCACAACACACATGGGCAGAGGTGGGTAGTAACGAATTACATTTACTTCGTTACATTTACTTGAGTACATTTTTTGGGTAACTTGTACTTTTAGAGTATATTTAAAAATGGGTACTTTTACTTTTACTCAAGTACATTTCTTGTGAAAAAAACATACTTTTACTTCGTTACATTCGGTGGCGTTCCTCCGCTACTGTCAATATTGATAATTAATTATATATTTTACAATAAGTTATGACTTGTTCGCAAGTCTCGCGAAACGTTGGAGAGGCTGCTTCGCGAGAGGTGGATACGCATCACCCGCATAAAATTAGCGCACGTTTAGTCAGAAGATGATGGCCGAAGCAGAGGGAGATGTGTGTGAGCTACGGCAGATCACCCATACGTGGCCTCAAGTTCAGCCGGTTTTCAGTCCAAGATGTCAAAAAGAACAGTTTCATAATTTAATGCATGCTGTGTGCACCAATATGAACTGGCATCTCAGCATACAATAATTCCAGCTCCAACCTGAGAAAACAGCGGTAAGTGTAACAATGATGCCTATATTTGAACACTATTAATGGTAATTTGGTAACTATGGGCACTTTTCCTTTATTGTAATACTATTTCACACACTGTCCGAGTGTTTTCCTCATATGCGCTCTTGTGCAAGAATTGACAAATCGTTTGAATCCTCCGAACACACGTCCACAAACAAACGTTCACATCTGCACATTTACACATCTTTTTTTCTCATAAAACGAGCAATCTCATTGGCAAAATGTACCTGTGACAATGTTTTTGCAAACCACAAAATACGTACCAATACACACTGCAGGAATTCCAACAGAAATGAACACTAGGCTATAGGCAGAAAAACAGCATTTTTTTTAGTCTATGGTTTGTAAACTAAAACATTTTGAATTTTGCGTCATAGCTCCATGCTCTTCTTTTCTGATTCACCAGATTTGCTCGATAGCTCAGCTGATACAGATTAGTATTTGCAATGCGAAAAGCTTGAGAACGAACCCCATGAAGAACGAGTCATGATAAAAGAGCTCAAAGACGAGTTCTAAACACAAGCTAAAAATACATGGACACAATTTTATTTTTGTCACATTTGCTTTTGTTAACACTTTCGGGTAGGTTTAGTGTGGGTGTACGTTAAAAACACAACGTAACAAAACATGTCAGATTCAAGCAAATCTGTTCTGGAACAAAATAAGCTTTTAGCGCCACCCAGTGGACCTTTCACTTTGAAATTGTCGCAATATGTACGTATTGGTACATATTTTGTGGTTTGCAAAAACGTTGCCATAGGTACTAATGAGATCAGGCTAAAAACGAAACAAATTGAATAGCCTAATGTGACATCTTGCATTTATACACATATCCGGACAGTCAACTGCATTTTATACATTTAAAAATGGGACCGTATTTTTAAGAATGCATATACTTATAAAAATATAAGAACAAAGTATGTTTTAAAAAGAGCTGTGGTTAGCCCAGCACACCATTAATTTACACTGTTTAACCATTAAACACACACACACACACACACACACACACACACACACACACACACACATATATATATATTTGGAAGTGTGTGAAAGCTCTCTAAGTAGTCTGAAATTTAGGGTTTTTGGATCTTATCAATCAGATCGAAAGAAACTAGTAACTAAGTACTTGAGTAGTTTTTTCATCTAATACTTTTTTACTCTTACTCAAGTAACTATTACGATTGTTACTTTTACTTTTACTTGAGTAAATATTTCCGTAAGTACTTGTACTTTTACTTGAGTAAAGATTTTGGCTACTCTACCCACCTCTGCACATGGGCCAGCTAACCAATCTGAGCCCATTGTGTATTTTTCAGGGAATGGCCTCATAGAACCCAGACGCCATCAGACTATTTTTACAAGGAGGGACAGAGCAGTGTAGAATAAAGGTTAAATACATTAAAAATAATTACTTTTTTTTTTAAACAAGAACACGTTACAGTGCATCCCACAAACACAATCAAGCCTTTGAAAAAATGTGTTTTACCATCCCTGTCTACAATTTTAATAGTTTTTTTTTTATATGTCTTCAATATTCTAGTGACTGATCACATCTAAATGTGAAAATAAAAGTATTCAGTTGGCCAAATTGTATTTCTGTGAATTGATGCAATTTAATTAACAGAAAATCAATTTGACAAAACCGAAAAATAAGATGTGATCGCTAGAAAATTTTCAATTGGAGACCTTTTTTTTTATTTATTTTTTTTATAGTATAGTTGCCATGTCAAAATTATTTAGAGAAAAAAAAATCTATATTACTGAACATTTATTTAACTATATCAGAAGTACATTTCTCACTTAAGTTTATTTTTCATCTCTAATTTTTTTTTTTTTTTTTTTTTTCAAATTCAATTATTATTTGAAATATGTGTTATTTAACAGTTGAGATCATTCTTTAATGATCTAAGCAGCAATTGCGCGGGGGGGGGGGGGGGGGGGGGTTGCGTTGGATCACTGCATTACAATGATAGAGCCCCTATTAGAACTACGCTATTCTATACTTTAATGAATTCTTTGTTCAGAAATCAATGTTCAGAAATTATTCATTCATTATTATGTTTTGAACTATGTTGTACGTACAGCTGTATTTAGCAGTGTCGAACTCAAAAATTAGTATATTTTTAATGCCATTTTAAGGTAATAATTGCATTTTATTGACAAAACATTTTAGTTCCTCTTGGCTTTTTTTTTTTTTTGGATTACCGTATATCAGGTAACATTTTAAGATGGCATATGTTATGTTACAATGTACCTCACCTATGGGGCATGCTGTCATATTTCACTTCCATTCTTTCAGGGGTAAATCAAGAAAAAAGTATATACTGTACTACTGAAACAAAACCACATAATTGTACTAGATATCCGTGAAATGAAAGTGGGAAAAAATAAATGCGCCGAACCCCAAATGGATTTACACAATCTGAGAAAGTCAAAAAGTGTTAGGTTGTGCCCCGCTCTTCCCTATTTCTAGAAGTATGATGTGCTTCATGTCGAATCTCGTAAGAGAGCTTCTGATCCCATGTAAAATATGTTGGCCTTGTATGTGAGCTCAGATTTAGTTAGAACACTAGTGTTGTTTTGAGGAGAAAAGGTTAATTTAACACTGACACGAAACATGTCTTTTTAGGCAGATGTGTGTATGCATAACAATAGGGCAAAAAGAGAACTGTGGTAATCGTCACCCCTAACACCAAGGATCTCTAAAACGTTGATGTTCTAAATGCTAGCTGTGTTGAACTGTTCAACACCTGTTTATACATACATTTATAAAATTAGAACAATGCAACCATGAGCACTGAGGAAAATTGATCTCCCTTTCTTTCAGCAATCATTAAAACATTTTTTATATATATAACACAATTAAACAAATCCCCTTCAACTTTCAATCACAATTTTAACCTTAACTGAAAGGTTAAACATACACATTCGCCATTTACATTCGCCAAAGTGTATTTCTCCACTCCATTTACTGCTGTTAGCTCTCAATAAAATTGAGTTATCGTTTTGATGACCTGAAGGGGTAATTTCATCGAGAAATATAATATTGTAATTATGGTCGACCAGAGAAAGTGCAGTGGGTGGAGAAGAGGTACAGACATGTTTCTTAGCTTTCATTTGTAAAGAAATTTAAAAATGAAAATATTCTATCATGCTTTTATTGTAACATGCTCATAATAATGATGATGGAAATAACTCTAACTGTAATATTTACAATTTCTTAAGTTCTGTTTATTAGAATAAAATACTAAACGAGAAGCTAGTGTTTTAAAATTGTATTCTTTTTCTTCATTTTCTTCTTCTTCATCTTCGATACTGGCAGTGATAACACTACTAACCGAATTACTGCCCTCCACAGGTCACATCTTTTTATGCTCCTTGTCCTGTTTGTGGTTTTGACATGTGTTCCTGTTTGTCATGTGATCCTACACTGTCAGAAAAAAAGGTACATTGGCCCTGTCCCAAATGGCAAACTTCATGTGCACTATCTTTCTTGTGGACTTACAATGGCCGCTGTGTGCGTGTGTCTGTTAAGTCCACAAGACTGTAGGGTGTCTCATTCATCATGTAAGCTTGAAGGGGTGGTAAAACACATTCTTTCGAAGGCTTGATTGTGTCTGTGGGGTGCACTGTAACGTGTTCATGCTTTGTTTTTTTGTTTGTTACATTTCATTATTTTTCTTACATTTTACCTTTATTGTACACTGCTCTGTCCCTCCTTCTGATAAACGGTCTGATGGTTTCCGGGTTCTATGAATGAAGCCAGTCCCTCAAAAATACGCAATGGGCACAGATTGGTTAGCTGGCCGAATGTGTTCTTAGTCGCTAACCGCCTACTGCATGTTTCTCTGAAACCCCCACATTTACCGGTAGTCTGTAAAGACTGCGGCAAGCGCAATGCTTTGATGATGCGTGCTCTTATTACAAACAAAAATAGCAGAAAAAAATAAGTTATGTGGTAAATAAGTCCATGATTGCACTGTCTTTTGCTCTCCTGTATCTATCTGGGTCTAAGCAGCTGTAAAACAGTGAAAGAAGGCACAATGCTTACCTACAGGTGACAGCACACTCCATTACAACACAATTAGTGGATTAAAATACATGGTCAAGTTGCAAATAAGTAAAATAAGGACATGATATGTTGCTTTAGTACATCAAACGCAGCTGTAGGATAGTGAGAGATCTTGAGGCAGCTAGGCGAAATGTGTTTGGTTATTGGTGAATATTGACCTATTGTGCATACTGTAGAGGCTCTTGCATACTGTAGTTTGTGCAAAAACAGCGGAATTGCATTTTGTGAATATATTTTGCAAATGTAAATATTGGAGCTGGTGATTTCACTAGCCCTGGAGGAAAAGTCTGTAGTCCCTACCGGCTGTTTGCTTAGTCCTAAGAAATTGTGAAAGTGCGGATTCAGAGTAAGATTGTGAGGGTTTACGGTGCCACTTGGGACAGGGCAATTGCTTCCACTATGGCGGTATACTAAGGTACAACACCAAACCTTCACTAAAATGTACCTTTAAGGTACTAATACACACTTTTAAAGTACTGATATGTACCTTTTAAGGTACTCATATGTGCTAATTTAGGGGTTGAGTAAGGTACAAATATGTAGAAAAAAAAAAAAAAAAAAAAAACCTTTTTCCTTCTCTATTTCTCTTTTCTTCTTCGCTTTTCAGTTTTTTTTTGCTACTCTGAGTAGTATACAAATCTTGGTATTTGGGGAACTTTTTGTGTTTCTTTGCCTCTTCTTGACGGATCGCTTCCTGTTCTCCTGAGTTTTATCTTTGGATAAAAGCGTCTGATAAATGCATAAATGTAAATGTAAATGTACCTTTTCAGTTTTTGTACCTTAGGGTATCATCCCAGGGACAACACTGTACCTTTTTTTTCTTAGAGTGTATCATGTGCTGTGGTTCTCTTTTCCTCATGTGTTATGTACTCATTGGTTGTTTCTGTTATGTGTTCATCAGTTCTATTTTGTCAGAACAATAATAAAAAATAAAAAATTAAAAAAAAAAACGTCTTGAGTTATTTTTTTTTTTTGACACGGCGCGTTAAAAAATGGACGACCAATGAGATTGGCACACATTGACGATGAAGTAGTAGTAAGTAGACAAATAAGAAGATGAGCTGCTAATCCCTGTCACTGTGACAGCTGCTTGCCAGTTAGTAAAAAAGTGTGTGAATGGTTTTGACAAGCACGTAAATACTGTCTCTCTTCTTCAAGCAAGTGTCAGAAGCGTAAAGTGCCGCAGCACCACCTTGTGTACCGGGAGTGGCATCTACTGAATTTGCACGTTCACTTGGCGCATCAAGCGCGTTACACATGTTCTGGTCACTATTGGTTTAATGTAATGTTTTGATTTGTTGGATGGACTTTATCACACTTTAATCATGGATTTTTAACTACTGATTAGTCCCATAAGTATTCTTTAAAAATGTGTTGGACACTTGTGCCTCAAGGTTCTTATAATGACTTCACCAGCCCATTGATCAAAGGAATCTTATAGCACGTCTAAGCATATCTAATTAGTATAATATGGCTCATTAGTCCTAATTAAATCCAGAGTGGTGACAGCACTACCATAAAAGACTGTACTGTATGCTCAGTGTATATTACTAGGTATGTTGACTGGAATATGTGTAATATTAAATCTAAGCAATTAAAATGCCCTTTGATGCAATTCAGCATACATTCATGAATGTAACCACATCTTCATTTATGTTAAACTAACTATTTAAAGAGAACCGCCTCCATAGACAGCATTGTAAAGGGTTAGTTCACCAAAAAATCAAAATTGTGTCATTAATTACTCACCCTCATATCGTTCCAAACTTGTAAGACCTTTATTCATCTTCGCAACACAAATTGAGATATTTAAATCTGAGAGCTCTCTGACCATTCCATAGACAGCAATGTAATTACCACTTTTAAGGCCCAGAAAGGTACACTGTAAAAAATTATTTAGAAAAAAAGTTACCTGGTTGCCTTAAAATGTTGAGTTCATTGAAATTAAAATTTTGAGTTAATACAATGAACATTTTTTGAGTTTCGACAACCTTTATTAAAAGATTATTAAAAGATTTTGTAAGCATATTGGGTAATAATGTGTGTGTTTTATTTCTGATGACGCAGTGAAACATGCCAAATTGTGCTATTTTCATGATTTATCACATTTTTTTATGTGATTCGGATACAATAATATTTAGAGTTTCTATTTATTAAACTAATTTCCTTCATTGTATCAACTCAAATTTTTAATTTCAATAAACTCAAAATTTTAAGACAACCAGGTTACTTACTTTTTAAAGTTAAACCAACAAAAACCACCACAATTTTTTTTTACAGTGTAGGAAAGCTGGTCTCAAACCCCTACGCTGGCATGTGAGCCCAACTGGCTAACAAGTATGCTAAACACTGCATTTCCTAGTTTAGCACTACTAGCTGACCTACACACAATTGCGTTACACACAATGCAAGAGTAGATGTTTATTCATCATAGCAGAAGCAATGCAAAATTATTCTTCATGAAAAAGCAAAGATGATGAATGATTGACAAGGAAGCACAACAATTGTACATACAGTATACATAAGTAAATACAACCAAGAGTTGGTTGTTAGTTGCCAGCAGCACAACAGCTCCAGACAAACAATGACACTCAAAACTATCCTGTAACTATGGCTAACTTTACAAAAACACCATTTCTTGGTTCTGTGAAACTGCAAAACCAAATGATACTCAAGAATGGAGCCAAAACAACACAACCTTTTCCAGGCCTTACCGCTTATGTATCTTTATCGCTGGAAAACTTTTCTAATATTAACACGGTTGCTACAGCTTTTGCCTGACCATAACCCTTCTTATAACCCGTGATATTCCTCTGAGATTTGTTCTTTTATATTCTCTAAACTCTCTTTCAACAATCTTTCTTCAAATCTCCCTCTTGCTCACTCTCTCTCCTCCAATATCATATGCCCCCTAATGCTGACTGGCTACATGTTTGTTGGGGTGCTTGGTCCGACCAACTTTTCAACTGTGTTTTCACTGCACTGCACGTTTAAGAATTCTCATTTGCTCACCAATGTTGTATTTGTTTGAATATGCACACATTGCCACAATAATATTGATATTAAAATTGGTATAAAAGCATGTATTGTACAGCAGTCAGATGGGCCATTTTATAAGGTTCCATTTCGGATAGGTGTCCAATGTCTTAATAAACAGCTGCCTATGATGCCAGGACACAGCAAGATAACTCACTAGGTTTTGGAAAAGAGCCATAAACATTGATGAAGGACAGTTTTCAATGTATAAAGTGCTAATGGACTCCATAAAACAGAGCAGTCTGTTCAGTAGCACAGCAAAATATACATTAATGAATTAATTAATTTATGTATTTATTAATTTATTTATTTATACTGTTGTCTGAGCTCAACTTATGACGTTTGTGTAGTTTTTACATTCAAAAACATCAGAATGAATTAGCAATAGGCTATTTTCTACACTGGTTTTCGAGGCTCTCTCCTGAACATTCAGTTTTGATGGGTGTGCCACACTGAGGACTTGGAAGTAAAAACCCACGCCTAGGATTGGATACGATTTGTATATTGAATGAGCTTTTGCTCAACCTGTCAGTTCACGTGAGGAATTGTTCTGAAAGCTGCAACCAAAATTATTATCTTACACGGCTCTCAAAACGTCTTTATCAAACAAACACAATGATTTATCTCTCATCCAACTGCGATTCATTTGATTTTTTTTTATTTATTATTTGGCCCACCTGATCAGAGGGTATAAGCACGAACCACACACACACACACACACACACACACACACACACCTTCAAATATCAAGACACATACACATATTCAGAAAGATCTGTAACAATGCAATACTATCACATATAAAAAAACATGTTTTACTGACATACGTGTGTTGCACCATTCCTGTTGTAGCCAATATAGAAGGAACAGTTTTAATCTCAAAATGTCTTCAAATCCAGCCTTGCTTTCACTGTGAACCTGAAGGGGGGTGAAATGCTGTTTCATGCATACTGAGCTTTTTACACTGTTAAAGACTTGGATTCCCATCCTAAACATAGACAAAGTATAAAAAAACTAATGTTGGACGTTTGGTGGAGTATTTCTGTGTTAAAAATAACCGTTGTTGTCCGGTTTCTCACAAGTTTCAGAGTTTTTTTCGAGTATGGCTCGGCTTGACGTTAATAGAGCGGAAGGTCCTTGTATGGGCCGTACGGGCTCTTCTCCCAGTAGGGTGCATGTGACTAGAGCGAGAGAGGAAATGTACGCACATAAACACTCCGCGCCGCGCTCCACTTTATTCCTATGGGTGACATCAAGCGACTTCAACGCTTCAGCACAGCATTCCGGGAAGGCAGCGCTGCATTTGAACTGATTTGAAGGCAGAAATGACGGGAAGCTTCACAACAGCGCTTCAGTCGCGTCTCAAAGTGGATCTCCACCGTTCACTGCTGTCAAGACTTCACCAAATCATACCAAAGAAGTGTGTTTTTGACGGAGCGGTTCCAGCGATAAAGGTTCGGTCCTGCTTTGGAAGCAGCCGGTGAGTAAAACTGCTTCAAATGTCGGTGCTGTTGGCTATCGTCGAGTGAGTAAACATCAGTAAACGACAGGATCGAGTGCTTTATCATTCAAATGCGCTAACGGACTCCTTGTTGTTCTATGTATAACGTTACACTAGTCTGACATGCAAAACCGTTTTGCTTGCTACTGCTAAGGTTTAGTCACATACAATATTCCATAAACCGAATCATGTCCTCATAAACTGCGAGTAAAGACACACAAATGTTGACAGGCCACTAAATACAGTACATACCACAGAGACGGACGTCCTGCTGTTGCTGTTTCTCCTGTTCAATTTATTTCAGCCTCCGAATGATTCTGGATTATATATCTATTAGCTGAGATGGATAGCCATGGGCTTCTCCACACTTGAGGACGTCACCGCTTTGCGCGCATTCGTCATTCTTTAGCTCCGCCCACACGATACGCCTCCAGGCGCTCGTTTTTTTCCGGAAAGACTCAGTACAGCCCATATTTCTTTTATAATAAAATAAAACTAAAGACTTTTCGGAGATATTAAGGATGCAATACTACTCTATAGGTACTCAAGATTGACATGAAATTGACTGAAACTGAGTGTTTCACCCCCCCTTTAAGTGAACATAAGTAAAATGTCTTCCACAGTTGAGCTGAAACTTCATTAAAAATAAAGTCCAACCACACATTCCTAATATTAGGATCCAAAGGAAGCTTATGCACCGAATGTGTTCTTCCACAACCAGGAATAGTGCAATATCTTGCTATCATCTTCCGCATGTTTATTGCTGCTGGCTAGCGTGATCTGAACAGCTCTACGAGTTGGTGGACGGGGCTACTGAATTAGGCATGCTTATTATTCTGTGGAAGCGGTGTTTCACCACACAATGACGTCAAGGTGAGGCATATTTGGAAAAATCGATAATTTGCTGCATGAGCCTGGCGTCTATAAAAGCTTTTCTTTGACTAATAAGCAAGTTTTCAGTTCTGAAATTTGCAGGATATTATTATATTACCATGACCTTTTATATATCAAAAGCTCAAAGGAAAGTCGATTTCTCAATTCATGACCCCTTTAAATAATGAATAAATTAAAACATCCCTCAGGTCAGCTATATCTGTTAGGACTAATTAAGAAGATGTATATAAAAGTTTTTGAATGTACAGGCCAGAGCCATAAAGAGAAATGTGGGCATGACAGCCTGCTGACCATATGCTACCGCTGAGCCCACCCATGGAGCAACCGCAGAGGGTTCAGCAAACAGCTCCAGTAACCAGGACTGCCGGAAGGGCATCAGTGACAAGTAACATCTTCAGAATGTTATGTTTCATTATATAGCCATCAGTTTCTTACATTACACATCCCTCCAGATCTTATAGTCAATCACAGTCCGTGACAAGCACAAGGTCTGCCAAAAATGAGTCTTGAGTCAATGACCTCTAAATCTAAAAGAAAGTAAGAGCTAATTAGGTTTTAGAATACAAGCATGGGTGATTTTTGCATAAACATGATGGTAATAGAAATAAACATGCATAACTTATTGATCTTCACAAGAACTGAGTGAAGTTCTGAATTACTTTCTCATACTAAGCTGTGTGTCATCCTGACATTCAGAAAAGTAATTTAAAATGGTTATTTCTGCTATGATAAGGCGTTCTTGTAAGCATGTCATGTCATTTATTCTCATCTCATTCTCAAGCCAATGAAGGTCTGCTTAAGAATTATAATCAGAAACAGAAATCTGAATGGAATTCCTCAGGGGACTTTTCCCATTTACATCAGGTAAGCAGATTCTTTTAGTCAAAGAGGCTTTTTCTGAGCAGTTGTCTGTAACATTTAGTTGAAAAAGATAGTTGCAGTCTATGGGTGTCAATGCACCATAGTGCTGAGAGTTCAAAGAGCAGCTTTGATGGACATCTGAGCAGTGGGCGCCATCTAAAACTCATATTGGCCTGCCTGCAATCACAATAGCCTTTCCACACACAGTTACATCACTGTTGACTGAACAAATTTGTATTCTCAGATTTGTTTTCTTACTACAATAGATCATATGATATGCACCACAGATGTGAGGTGTTTGGCACATAAAAGCTTTTATTTGAACTTGCATAACATCAAACAATCAGAAAGTGTACGGGTGAATTTGCAACGTTATCATTTTGTACATACATTCTCAAATAAATTGTTCTATCACAACATGATTTCAGACCAAAAATATTTGGTTGTGTTATTTTTTTAAAAAAACGGTCTCAGCTTTCAATCTGATTTTTATTTGTATCACAAAACTCAAACAATAAAGAGCTGCTTAAAGGTGCAGTAAGACATTTCTGGTAAATGCTGTTGATCATTTTATTCACCAAAGCAAACATGACACTACCCAAAAGAATCACAGCCCTATCTTAATGTTTCCACCCCAATATTTACATTCACGCTATGCAGCACAGGCAACAATTATGGCAGATTCTGCTTTGTCTATCACCCAAGGGTATGATGTCATCAATAATTGAAAGCAATGTATGTTATATCATAATTCAGGACAAATGTCTAATTGTTATCTAGCTCCTTTAATGACAAAGTTTTCCCTTCTATCCCAAAAAACAAACACTGTTTTCATTAACAACTCCCTATATAGCACGACAGTCCAAGTAATTAATTTATAAAATATGACAAGATTATGGCAATCTTGGGTTATAGCAATCACTAAAAGGTAACCAAAAGATCCCTTTCAAGGGAACGAGACGCTGAGGGAACGCTCTGCATGATGGCACGGTGTGGCGGAACATCAGAAGGAATTATAAAGCCTGCCCAAAACAGAACCGCCCTAGCTGTGTTTATATATATATGCCCAGCTCCCACTTCACTTTATGCCACAATTTTTTTTCCTTCCATAAAATTAGATTAAATAGTATTTAGTACACTTTTAATAACTAATTAGAGCTGTATTTTTACTAAATATTATTATAATAATATTGTTTACTAAGTACATAGTAAAATTTATAATAATAATAATTTATAATAAAATTTACATAACTAGTTCAACATGTGTGAGCTGGGAAGGCATGCAGGTATAATGTTCATTCTGATCATCAGGAGCAGTTTTCATGGTTCATTAACAGTTAAAGTAACATTGATACCACTTTATTTTTACTTTATGTTATTTTGTTTATTTTGTTTTAAATTAACGTGGTGGCTATATTTCTATAGTATGACTTTAGTATTAACAAAAACTGCTATTCAATATCTTTAACTTAATTTATTAATCAGTATTAGTCATACTCATACAATGAATGTGTTTGTTAAGTAGGCTACAGTGGGACATCACTTGTGTGTGTCATCAATTTTTATTAAATAAATGTAAAAACAAATAAAAAAATAAAAACATGATGGTAAATGGTCAAATAAGAAGATTATTTCTGACTAGTCTACAGTGCAGACATTTATTTAATTTGTGTTTACTCGGGTATGCTAACTGCTCTAAAGAAAATCTGAAGCAAATGTATTAAAGTTAAATTATTGCTGTTGCTATTATTAAGTTAAAAGTTAATCTAGTGTTATTATTGCTGGTGCCAGGAAACAGAAGCGAACTGAACCAAACCGTGGCTCCAAAACCATGACATGAACCGAACTGTGGCATACCTGTATTGTTGCACCCCTAATATATATTGCTCGCCATTCTTATATATAGGAATGGGGAGCAGGCAGCAGTTTAGGATGTGAATGCAACCCTGCCTGGGTTATTTAACAGGTGGGGGGGGACACATATTCTTAGTGTAGCTTGTTTTAGTGAGGGGCATGCACAGTCAGGGCTCTGGTCCCGCTGCTGCCAAGTCACAGCGGCGATCTCAGTCATGGGGTTCGCAAATGGATCTATCAGCGGGGTTAGAGACAGGCTCAGCCTTATCTCTGCCTTCACCTTATAGGTCCAGTGCTTTCTCTCAGGGTTTGGAAGCACACGCTACGGTTTCTTCCGCCCCAATTGAGGCACGACACTGCAATTATCTAGTTCTGAGGAATTGGAGGTTGTCAGTGACGACATAAGAGATACTGAGGACTCAGTCTCATACATTTGAGGAGCTGGTTGAGGTTGGGACCAAGGCACTTGAAAGGCTGAGCAGTGACTGGGCAGCAGAGAGACAGCTGGACAATGCATAGCTGGACAAACTGGACAAATGCTTCCTGCCATCATGGTCACAACCTGAGTGCTGGGGCCTACTGTTTGTGGCAGGAGGGGGCGTGGTTTAGTGAGGTCTGTGACAGGAGAGAGAGTTGGGAGACAAGCATGGCATAAGTGGGTCAAGTGCAAATGACAAACACCTGTGGAGAGCAGGAGAGAGACCAACTTGAGACTCGTGGCACATGAGAGAGACTGAGAAAGCTCTGGGAAGCATCGAAATTTATTATGGCGAAAGACTGATTTAGCCAGTGGCACAGATTTATGTTGTGTTGGATCTTTTGGAAAGAAATAAAGTTATCCGAAGAAATAAAATAAATTTTAAGAAATAAAGTTAGAAACCAGTATCATATAGAGAAGGGCTATTCAAATCTGCAGAGTTTAGCTCCAACCCTGATCAAACACTCCCACCTGTGATTTTTAATGATTCTGAAGACAATAGGCTTCTTTGAGATGCACCTTGCCTCGCCTGAAATAAAGGCGATACTAGGCGGCTGCAGTGAGGGGAGGAGTGAAAAAAGTGCAGGCAAGCCGGACACTACTCTTCCCGTAGTGGATCAGAAACCTACGAGATCAGTTGCGGCTATTGCGGGATTCACACTTATGCGGTGTGTTGCTGATAAACTGGATGTAATTTAAGTTCTGTTGCTTTTATATGAAAATAAATATGAACAAGACCACCAATGTTATTGTTATTTATTTCCATTCAAAATACCTGTTTATCAAGCATTTTTACTTTAATTACATACATATTTTTATATATTTTTATAAATATGACAACAATCACATAACCCACAGAGAGATTGCACTGTCCGAGAGTTTGTTCACACATAATTTATACATATAAAAACTTGATATCAGAGTTTTAAAATCAAACATTATAAAAAAGAACCATACATCACGGTTCTTCAAACCACTGAACATTAAGCTGTGTCATCAGCAAGTCGCTTCCCATCGTTCTTTTGTTCAGCGCAGTCGGTGGAGAGCAACTGCGCTCGACTGCAGAATCCGACACATCCACCTTTCACTCGCGAGAGCTTTTTGACATACGTCAGCATGACATCAGAGCAAGGCGGAGTGCCCTCTGACACATTTCTAACTGGCATGCATCTCGAGCTGATCACAGGTGATCGGTTCTGCACAGATTTTGCTCATCTCAAACACGCCTATTGATTTGCATGTTTAGGTGTGTTTGAATATGTCAGAGTTGAACTCTGCAGCGCATTGGCCCTCCAGGGCAATATTCAAAATGTTAACTTTAAGACAGATCATGCCACAGATCAGATCTGAGGACTGGTTTGTCATGATAGACCTCAAGGACACATTTCACATACACATCCTTCCATGTCACAGGAAGTTCCTGATGTTTGCTTTTGGACGCACTGCATACTCATACTGAGTTCTTCCATTTGGTCTAGCACTATAACCCAGCACTTTGACAAAAGGCATGGATACAGCTTTGGCACCTCTGCGCCTTCGGGGTATTTGCATTATGAACTATGTCGACGATTGGTTAATTCTAGCTCAGTCGCATCAGTTGATGGCTCGGCATCGAGATGTCATCTCGCCCACATGAAAGAATTGGGGTTTATGGTTAAATGCTGAGTGTGCTCTCTCCACTACAGAGGACCACTTTTCTAAGCGTGGTTTGGGACTCAGTGTAGATGCAGGCACGCCTTTTACTGCCATGCATAAAGTCCCCCCTTTTAGCGTTGAAGAGAATAAAGCTAGGTCAGTCACTCACTGTCAAACTGTTTTAGAGACTGCTGGGTCTGTACACATTTGTAAGATTCTACTCTTTGAACTTGGACTTTACGTCAGGGTCCCAGGTGCTCTCGTCTTTCGAAAAGTGCTGCTTTTCTCAATTTCTTACTAGACAGATACTTCTCGCTGTGAAAGTAAATGCTTCGTTTATGGCACTGTGTTACCTTGCCATATCTTTTACGTGCCTGTCAGTGATTACTTCAGACATTTTATGAAGCTAGCATGGTTGTGTTTTGGGCAGACTTTAGAATTTCCTCGTGATGTCACCTGCCTCTGATATTCTCTCACACCACTGGACTGATTTTACATGTGCTTCAAGATGTCGTCATGCAAAGCATTCCCTCTGCGTCAATCGATGCAGCGTCTTGTTCCTTCTTCAGGGAACCGAGGTTTCAGACATAATCAAGGTGATAAAACATATATAATGAGTGTTATCTAACTTTTCGTGACATTCTTTGGGAGCTAATGCTTGAAACAGGCAGTGGAGGAGGTTTAGACGATCTAGGTTTATAATAAAAATGCAAATGAACAAGCAAGCAAAGATGACATGAATATATTCAAGCAAAAAAACAGAATATCTTAGTTCTGAGAAACACAGCAAAAACAACATTACTCATGTATCAAGCAGAAAAACGGTTGTGATAAACCTTTGTAAATGATTCATTGTGTGAGTGAACTGTCTGATCAAACTGAATCGCAGGTTGTCACTGACAGGCACGTAGGAGATATGGCAAACAATTTCAGACCTTTTTGTAAAACCACTTGGCCAGTTATATCAAATGAGTGATTCATTTGGGATTTTTTCACATCATTAGTTTTCAGGTAACACACAGGGCATGATTGCTGAAATGTTTTCAGGGAAAATTATTCTTGGAATAGTGTGGTCATCTCCACTGCCAAGGATTTATCAGTAAAATTTCAATAGGAGGCAACAAGTAATACATTAATCTTTCATTCAAAAACACTGATTCATTCAGAAACCAAACAACTGTAGTTTGCATGTGAGTGGATCATTGAATCATTTATTCAACTCACCTCTGCATAACCATATTCACACACACACACACACACACACACACACACACACACACACACACACACACACACACGTACACACACACACACACACACACACACACACACACACACACACACACACACACACACACACACACACACACACACACACACACACACACACACACACACACACACACACACACACAACACACACACACACCATAAGTTGATAGGAAGACTTTATGAACAGGCAGGAAATTGAACTAAGCTAATGGCATATCATGGTCTTTTTCAGAATTTCCCTGTTTATCAAGCACAATGGCCATTTCCGAGTGCCACAGCAGAATGGCTTTGGGTAAAAAAATTAATAAAATAAAAAATAAAAGTGCTATAATACTATAATAACTCAATGATTATCTTAATGTGTACTGCCATAATAAGATCCTGGATGTTTACGGGTTAGACCTCTGCACCATTCATTCCCATGTCTACACATACTGAGTGACAACTCACTACGTAATAGTTATGACTCTTGCCGCCCACCTTCAGGAAACAAAAGGTCAGGATGACACACAAGGGACAAATACATGAGTGTATTTGACAGGAAGTCAAAGAAAAGAGACTTGATTTATGCAGGCAAATGTCAGACAACTTGATCATAGAGTGTGAAAGTGCCGCTTTACACTCTGGAGTGTCAGAGGCGGAACTTGTTGGATCTGACAGCGCCTGACAGTCGATTCATTTTCTATTGAAAACACAAAGCATTATGATATTGCTCAAGTCAATTTCACGGTTTATTTCGTCAGTGTGTTTTCAAAGGAACTTTGTAATGTTCCTACAGTCTAACAGCTTTAGACGGTTCAACAATACAGAATATCTCTATATCTGTTCTGAATATTAATTTCATTTCCAGCAGAGATTAGTTTCTAGTATGCCATTTTAGACATTTTTTTTTTTTCAACTCGAGGAAAAATGGGGTTGGAACACAATTTCAGTGGTTTAGCAACCTGTGACCTACATTAATTCATCAATTTATTGTAGTTTTTAAACTTTAGGAGTAATGATCTGGCCATTTCTTTTGTGGTGTGCTGTTGCTAATGGGCCAGTGATATTACTCCAATAAATCTCCTGTCACATTCAAAGAGCTCTTGGCATTCATGGAATGCTATAGCATGGTCTTTCTCCCCTTACACACACATATCTGACCAAATCTAACCATTTTCAAAGGTCAACAAAATTAAGTCATCATCTGTATCATGTTGACCTTTCACTGAACCTAAATGACAACCATTAACTGGAGAAAATATCTTAAAGGTTACCTGTAGGGAAAAAAAAACACACTCAACTGACACTCACAATAAACCCAGTGAAATGACCAGACAGAGGTACTTACACACTACAGAAACATAAAGCCTTTATCTTTAAATCAATATAATGTGAATTCCACCCACTCCCTGTTCTTTCCCCTAACCGCTTATGGGCTTGACTACGGTCAGCGCTGTAATATTTATCACATTCCATGCACATGTCCCATTCAGGGCCTAAAGTAATTTGTGCTGGCACATTCAACTGGACTAATGTATCAAAGCAATGACACAAAATACTTAAAATGGGACAGAGGCCCAAATCGTAATGTATCACAATTCTGATAAAGGCCTCAAGGGTTACTGGGCCAATTTCATAAAACAGTTACACTACTTTTGCGTGGAGCATTGCAGCACAAAAAACAGATTTTTTTCACCACAAAAAAGCCCTCAATGTATTTAAATAAAAACCACACTTCTTTCTGTAAATTAATCTCATTACAAATAGTATCTGATCCTCAAAACTTGGTATAACTGATATCAGAATTATATTTATAATATTTATAATTATATTTAGCTTATTCACCGTACCCCCCCCCCCAGAGCTAGATAAGTTCATCCACACCATTTTTATCTCCATGCATCACATAACTCTGATCCCTGGGGGCATGTCTGATGCCCCCAACGCTAGCTTAGCTTAGCACAAAGACTGTAGGTAAATGGCTCCATCTAGCCTACTGCTCAATTAGATACAAAATAAAGACAAAATGTTTCTATTTACATGTTGTGATGTGTATAGTTACATTGTGTACTAAGACCAACGGAAAATGAAAAGTTGTGATTTTCTAGACCAATATGGTTAGGAACTATATACTCTCCTTCCTTCCTAATAATCAGGGAACATTGCACCTGAAAATAGGCTAACTTCCATCAACATAACCAACGTGACAATCTGCTTGCCTGGGGACTATTTTCCAGTGCTGTGTAATATCATTGCGCCGCTACACCCATGGAACAGCAGCAAAGTTCCTTGATTCGTTCCTGTTATGATGTATCTATACACATCACAACATGTAAATAGGAAAATGTTGCTGTTATGTTGTCCCTTATTGAGCAGTAGGCTAGATGGAGCAGTTTACCTCCAGTCTTTGTGCTAAACTAGGCTAGTGGTGGGTGTGTCACAAAGAGTTATGGCATGCACGGCGATGAGAATGGTATGGACTTATCCAACTCTGGGATACGGTGAATAAGCTAAAGTCCCAAAAAGTTAGCATGTTCCTTTAAGCAGATTCTCCACTATATGCCTTATGACACTTAAATGCTGCGGACCAAAAACACAGTCTGTGTTACTGTGTAAGTGATAATTATGATGTGATCGGTGAAGAGAGTGAAAAATCAGTCATGCTGTAAACAAGTAGGAGGGACCAAGACTCTACTGTTCAACATGGGCTGTGGACCTTATTTCATCATAATTAACCAGTGAAATGACTAATAGAACCGGAGTCCATCAATCCGCCGCACACTTTGCCTGTGTGTGTGTGTGTTCATTTGCATGAATCTCTAAAACGCAAGAAGGGAGGGTTTTAAGTGTCATTATCTTCATATTGTAATTTGGTCACAAGGAAGTCCAAGGCATTTTTTCAAAGCAAAAAAATACTAATGTCCAATAATATCCCTGTGGAGAATGGGAGGGAGAAATGCTCTCAAACTAAATTACAATTTTCTGGCTAAAATATTTATTTATGCAGTGAATTACTAGAAATCTGGATGTCATTCATTCTACAGCATCACAAACACACAAGATGTATTAAATGTATTAATACTTGATTAAATAAATAAATACGTAGTATGCATGGAATAATACCAGTCACCAAATTCTGATTGCCTAATCTTGTTATAATGTCACAACACATTTTTAATTGTTTCTGTTTTTATATTTAAAATACTTCCTTGCATTTTTCTATTAGATATAACAAGCTTCATGATATGGTGCATGCGTTTCTTTTCTTAATAATATGGTTGAATTCTGAGTGTACTTTAGCACAGATGAGTTTAAAGTAACAGCACTGAGAATGATACACGTGTTGTGCCAGAGAGGTTAATTAGACAGGCAATGTATCTCTCTGGAAGGCAAACGTACATGAGTACTTTCCATGGCTGCATCTGCGAAGAAGCTTACCACTTGATTGATGTCGGCTGTGGTAATGGAATGACTTTAATGTATATGACATGAGCCTCACAATTAAAGCTAATGCAAAACATCAATCAACACAGACTAGATGTGTTTGGAAATTTCCAAATTGAGCAAGATTTCCATCTCTGATTAAATATGTGGATCAAGTAATGTGCATTTACTGGCACTAGCGTACTGTGGGGTTTCAGTCAGGGCCTTCTCTAACAAACAACACACTCCACGCTGTCCCCCCCCCCCCCCCCCCCACACACACACTGATACATACAAAATACAATAATGCACTGTACGCAATATTGTTACAAACTTCACTTTCAAAGTGTTCGTTGGGAAGGGCGAAGGGGGCAAGGAAAAAGTACATGCGAGACAAAAAGGCAATCCTGTGCAATGTGGCATCTCATTGCATATACATTTTAAACAGCTTATTCTGAGACAATGCAAAATTAAACAAGGGACTGCACTGGGTGGATTTTTATTATAGGATGGCTGCGTACACACACTGGCACACATTTATGTTCGAACACCATGTAAAAGTAATTTTTGCATAGGCCCTTTTTAATTTATTGACCATATATGTTAGTATTGATATTATTATTTAAAAATTAATAACCTTCAACATAAGGTTGTTTTGGTTGTTTGTCAAAAATCAATTCAGCAAATTGGTTAATGTTTAAAACCCAACAGGCTGGATATTCATAATCAGGGACTGTTCCTGGCAACCTACACTGTGTCAGAGTTTCAATGTCATTTCCATTAAATGGAATAGTTCACCCCAAAATTTAAATTGTCTCATAATATACTGACCCTCAAGCCATCCTAGGTGTATATGACATTCTTCTTTTAGATGAATACAATCAGTGTTATGTATATATATATAAAAAATCCTGGCTAATCCAACCATTATAATGGTAGTGAACAGAATACCCAAAATGTGAAGGCCAAAAAGTTTATCCATCCATAATAAAAGTAATCCACACGGCTTCAGGGGTTAAAAAAGCCTTCTGAATCGGGTTTGTGTAAGAAAAGTATCCATATTCAAAGTAAGTAAGATAATATAAAGTAAGCTGTCTAGCTTATGAAGAAAATCTAACACCTTCTATAATAATTTAAAACACTTACGCTACAGTCCGGAAGCTAGATATTTTACTTTATAACGTGTTAAATTTGCATTTTTTTTTTCTCTCACAAAAACCCATTGGTTCGCTTCAGAAGGCCTTTATTTAAGCCCCGGAGCCATGTGGATTACTTTTAAAATGGAGGGATGCACTTTTTAGGGGGGCTTCAAATTTTGGGCTTTCATTTAATGCCATTATAAAGATTGGAAGAGCCAGGATATTTATTAATATTACTCCATTTGTATTTGGTAAATATAATTGTTTTAGGGTGAACTATCCTTTTAATATACAGTGCCCTCCACAATTATTGGCACCCCTGTTTAATATGAGGTCGTGGACTTCAAAATTGTTTCCCTTTTTTTAAAAAACAACATAGAACCCAAATGCAAAAAAAGAGAAAAATCCAACTTTTCATTTAAGCACGTTACTTTGGTGGTAAAAAAATCACATATTTAGGAAAAAAAAAAAAAACTTGAAATCATGTGTCCCACAATTATTGGGTAACAATTCCTCTGAAAAATGTAATTTATTTTTTTCTAAATATATTTTTCTGTAGTTGCTAAAGTTGGTTAGGGTATCTAGGAAATTGTAAATAGTAATTCATGAGTTCCTGCTTCCCTGGGGTATAAATATGATGTGACACAGAGGCCTAATTCTCTTACCCATTTGTCAACATGGCAAAGACAAGAAAACACACCATTCAAGAAAGGCAGATGTGTGTCGACCTTCATAAGTCAGGCAATGGCTACAAGAAAATAGCCACTCACCTTAACTTCCCCGTATCTATAGTGAGAGGAAACATTAAGAAGTTTAAAACAACTAAACAGTGACAAACAAGCCTGGAAGTGGTCCCAAGTTTATCTTGCCACAATGCATAGTGAGGAAGATGGTAAGTGAAGTAAAAAAATGTCATAAGCTCACTGTCACAGAATTGCATCAAAGAGTGGAATCTTGGGGTCACAAAGTCTCCAAAACAACCATCAAATGCTCTCCACATGCCAACAAGCTGTCTGGGAGGCATGTAAGGAAAAAGCCTTTTCTCACTTACACTCACAAGCGTAAACGTCTGGAGTTTTCTAAGCGGCACTGGGACTTCAACTGGGATCGTGTGCTTTGGTCAGGTGAGACTAAGATTGAGCTTTTTGGCAATAGACACTCTAAGTGGGTCTGGCGTAACACAAAAGATTAGTATACCGAAAAGCACCTCATGCCCACCGTGAAGTATGGTGGAGGATCTGTGATGCTGTGGGCCTGTTTCTCTTCCAAAGGCCCTGGGAACCTTGTTAGGTTGCATGGCATTATGAATGCTTTGAACTACCAGGACATTTTAAATAAAAACCTGATGGCCTCTGCCAGAAAGCTGAAGATGGGTCGTCATCACCAGGATAATGATCTAAAACATGTGGCAAAATCTACACAATAATGGTTCAGCAGTCACAAACTCAAGGCCCTCCCATGGCCATCTCATTACCCAGACCTCAACCCAATCGAAAACCTGTGGGGTGAGCTTAAGAAGAGAGTGCATAAGAGACGACCCAGGACACTATGATCTAGAAAGATTGTGCAAAGAAGAATAGTCAAAGATCCCTCTCTCTGTGTTCTCCAATCTTGTGAAATGTTATAGGAGAAGATAAAGTGATCTCTTGTTGGCACAAGGGGGTGGAACAAAGTATTAACATCAGGGGTGCCAATAATTGTGGGACACATGATTTCAAGGTTTTTTTTTCTTCTTTCCAAATCTGTGATTTTTCTACCACCAAAGTAATGTACTTAAACAAAAGGTAGGATTTTTCTCTTTTTTTGCATTTTGGTTCTATGTTGTTTAAAAAAAAAGAAAAAAAAAGGAAAATTTTTAGAAGTTCACGACCACATCTTAAACAGGGGTGCCATTTAATTGTGGAGGGCACTGTATTTAGGAAGTAGCAGTGGTACAATGCACAGTCAGCTAACCCACAAAATTAACCATATATTTGTATCTTTTGAGTGAAATGTTTCCAGGACAGGTAAAACAGTCTTTCTTAATATAAACTTTTATACAGTCATGATTTTATTTATATATATATATATATATATATATATATATATATATATATATATATATATATATATATATATATATATATATATATATATATATATATAAAGCACAGATTAAATCAGCTGATTCAATTATTTGGGAGAAAATTCAGTCAATTTAGCGGCTGGCTGTAATGTACTGTAACAAAACACAGATTGAAACATCAAATCCAGCATCCAGGTGTTAACTGACTGCCTTGTTCAACATCCCTGGAGACCTCTTCGCAATACCCAGAGAAAAGGAGTTGGGCTAAATCCTCATGTGATGGGAGGGTACCCGACAGCTATGCAAATTTTCCCCCTATTTATGCAAGTGGGGGTAATTAGGCATAGCAAATTTCTAATGTAAGAGAGAACAAAACAGAGAATGTGTATGAGGTCTCCTCCTCCATTTTCTCCCACTCACCTTCGTTTTGCAATCAAACCTGCTAGTCCTTGCTGCAAAAGACTGACATAACATTTGTATGTGTATAAGTTTGATAAAATACATTGATTACATCTGTCTTATGATTTCAAATATGCAAAATAATTAAAGCTGAACTGAATCAAAGGCTGTTTGTAGGAACAACATGCAGTGCAGTTCATTCACTAAAGCCCCACTGTGGTCATACATATATTCTGTTTATATTAGAGTGGTCTATTAAACCTTTGACGAAATCAGACCAGACCATTCTTATGCGAGTTGGCGCTGCTGCTGACGTAGAGAGAACAGTTATAAAACCGTCTTACCGATTAACCGTCTTTTCTAAACCGTATCATTATTTTTGCAATCTTTGCAAAATCTCTGAAAATCTTTTCAGATTATCACAGAAGTACTGGAATAACAGTGTATATTTTGGATATAAATTTTGATGTCTACGGTAGTGATCAAATTGAAATAGCTTGGCAACAATGGTATAACACTGGTTGCTTGAAGAACTGCAAGATTGTTAACACTATAAAACATCTCTTAAATTTATGTTAACAAACTGACAGCAGTGGTCGGCAGAAATTTACAGTAAAAAAATACAGTAGCAACATTTTAGGTTTTACAGTTTTAAGTTAAACTTCGGATGGATGGATGTATATGTTCCTTTGGTATATACTGACACAGTGGTGATGAGAGTTACATGTTGAATCGAATCTCATCATAAGCAGCTTTTCCACAAGCTGAGAAGGACAATACTAATATTTAGAAGGTGCAGAGTGTCATTCACACAAACATTAAACACCATCATGGTGTAACAATTAGATGCACAGGAACCAGCAGTAGACTCAGGAGCTCCAAATATAAACTTAAACTTTAACACACAAACTCTTAGGACCACAGAAAACCACCAAAGAAACCACATTTAACCATCAGTTACAAGACAAAGAGTAGGGAAGAACTTAAATAGCAAACCAAAACGAGATAATTAACTGAACACAGCTGAAAACGAACATGACTAACGAGGGTAACAGTGGTGACAAACAAGTGGCGGGAATCTAAGACAAAGGAAGACGTGACAGGATGAAAATACAACTGAACGATCAACAAATAGACAGACATGTGATGCATGATAACAGACGTGACATTTTAAAAATGCAATAAACATTAATTTAACAACATTAGATGTAACATAAAACTCAATGTACATAACCTAAAAAAACAAACAAACAAACAAAAAACAAACAAACTAAGAAACCGTTATTTCAACAAAAATACATAAAATGTGAATGTCATGCAGGGAATTCTGGGAATGTCAAATTATTATTTAATTTTTTTTCACTGCTCTTTCACTTCCAAAAACGGTAGTGTATTTTACTGTAAAATTACATGAAATGTAGGTTAGATCTATAACCATATACATTATTTTTATTACATATTATTCATAATATATAGTAAAGAAACATTTTGTTAACTATTTATCACCATAGCAGTTTTACAGTCTTTTACTGTTAAAATCACAATTTTTTTTTTACAGTAGTAAAACAACATCCAAACAACTGTAGAAGTGTTTTACCCTTCTATATATTCTAAAATCTTCGATAATTACTGCATAAAATTAGTTTGTGTAGACCCACACATATTACTTAATTTGACACACATATTAATGCTGTGATGTCCAAGTAGTAGACTAGTGTTATATTGTAAGATTATACGAAGAAACACACGCCTCATATGCTTCAGGAAATCGAAGCAATGAACTCTCCACCCGACAGCAATCGTTTCATTACTCTTATCTATAGCATGTCAGCAGATTCACCTGCAGCAGACTCGCTCTTCTGTCAAGATTGCTTGCTCTATAATGCTGACTCGCCTCATCTCCATATCACATACTAGCTTTGCTGAAAATTTGTTATATAATTAACCATAAACACGTTGACTCAGCAAAAGCATTCACATTTAGTATAACGATGCATATGCCAGTTGGCTTTGTATTTAATGTTCGCTGACTAGGGAATGATTTATGAAAACGACTTACAGGAAATACAGTAAATGCAACAGCACAGGGGTCCCCTTAACAGGCCGTCTTTAGCTATTACCAGGATTATCAAAACTTTCGTGACCGATATCAGACATCAGAGATTCGGAAGAAGGACAGTGGCATATCCACCCTCCATTTCCCACAGAGTTGTATCATCATAACATTGTCAGAGGAGCAACATTTCAATTTATATCTGCCTTGCATACAACATATCTCTCTGACTGGCAACTCCATAATACCTAGAGCACAGTGGAACGGATTAATTAAAGAGATAGTGACTTGTGTACAGACTCAGAGAGGCACAGTTTATAAAAAGGACTTTTAAAGGGAAAGATTACCCAAAAATAAAATAAAAACTGCCAGCATTTCATTGTCTTTGTGTCATTTCAAACCTGACTTTTTCTCCTGCGGAACAAAATTAGATTTTAAAGAAATGTTTCTGTGAAACGAATGAAAGTCTACGGAAACCAAAATTATACTGTACCCCATTGGCTTCAAAAAAAAAAAAAAAAAAAAAAAAAAAAAAAAAAAAAAAAATATATATATATATATATATATATATATATATATATATATATATATATATATATATATATATATATATATATATATATATATATATATATATATATATATATATATATAAATATATATATATATATCATCTTACGTTGTGTTCTACAGAAGAAAGTCATTCATATTCAAAACAGCATAACGATGAGCTTATGGCAAAATTATTTTTTAGGGTGCTCTATTCCTTCCCATTTAAGGCTTATACATTTTTTGGTATGTCTTGGTCTTCTGGAATATAGATTCAATAGATTTCAATATAAAATATTATCTCTGACAGTAGAATCACAAAAGTTTCCTCTCTTTTTTTCTTCACTTTTGGTAATGGACAATAAACTAGATTTGCCTGATCTACGTCTTAAAATTCATTTTGGCTCTCACTGTCAAATAATTTGGAAAAAGCATATCAAGAATGACAAGCAGAGAGTGTTTAGTATTTCTAATCAATGCTCAGTTGGAGAGAAAACCTCTGATGGAAAGTCTGCCAAGCCATCACACTTTCAACTATCTATCCTCAAATGACTTTGATTGAGAGGATCTGGTGGCCAGCAGTAAGATCCAGAACAGCTAATAAATTACCTCAGATAACAGCAATGTCAAAGCAGTCGACCAAAAACAAAAACTCCTCCCCATGCTATCAAAGGCCATTAGCTAGCAGTTAATATGAATTTGATGATAAATACACAGCCTCAATTTCTCACATCTTTCAAGTGTCACTCTTTTTGGCAGAAACATGCAAGATGACTGAATAAAATCACAATTTTCTGTAAATTACTATTGATTATAACATGTTTTAAGAACCAACCAAAATGGGTAATTGCTTAATATTTGGCTTAATATTTTCTGTGTGACAGACAATACAAAAATAAAAATTAAAAAGTTTGTTTTTTACATTTTAATTTATAATTTCATTTTTCATTTACAGTCATAAAATAATCAGTATTCAACACACAACACTTTCACATAAAGCATGCTTTTAAATTGTGTCTGTTCATGCCAAAATGTAATGCTTAGTATTAAGTGCCCTGGATTCAGTCATTTTCAATAAAGTGCATTTTCATTCTGACTTTGGCTCATGTGCAGTTTAGTTTAAAAAAATAAAATAATAATGGTCTTTTCTCAATGAGTGCCCAAAAAAACAGTGAACATTTTCATTTTTTTATTTTTATTATTATTATTATTATTATTATTATTATTATTATTATTATTATTATTATTATTATTATTTTGTTATTTGGGGTCTGGGAGATTTCAAGGCTGACATTGTTTACAAGCTGATAAGCTCCACAACCATCCTTTATGAAAAACATAAAAAATGAAAAATATTACTATTTTGACTTATCAGAAACAGCAGATATAAAACATTAATCAAATTCAATGAAAATTCAAATGTCAAACTCCAGTCAGTAATTTTTATTTGTTTTATTGTATTTTCTACAGTGTGTATTTAACAAAGCAGAAATTACTCCAAAGTGCTATACAAGGGATCAAGAATTATGCTTCAATAACATCTAGCTTTTAAGATTTAATTAGGTCAGAGGAACAAATGAAAAGATCTTGAAAAGAAAATCAGAAATAAATTGTATATATCAGATTATATATTGCAAAAGTTGCAGTGGTCTCTTAATTGTATATGATATATGTTTTTTTTATTTGTTTTATATATTTGTTTTATATATATATATGCAATGTTTTCTTAAATCAGCATCTCTATCAGTATGGAAGCCATTCCATTATGATGTCTGTTGAATTCCAACACATGCATTCTACTGAATGAGGTGGTGTTTAGGTGACCACCTTAACCAAATCTTATTTAATAAAGAAAAGTATAAAAAAAAAACAGTAGGACTGTTATTTTTTTGCAGTAGGACCAGCTGGATGGCAAAAACAATGCTAGTATTACCCCAAAGTAATTGGAATCAAAAAATTACTATTGACTGTGGCAAAAAAGTTGAACAGGAATGTTTTTAATGAGGAAAATAAGGATTCAATTCTGGCTTTACTGGCAGAGGGGTACAATGAGCGTAGGGTTGCTTCCATCCTTCAAATTTCAAAGACAGCGGTTCATAAGAACAAGGTCAAGCAGCAGACAATGGGGACAACAAAGCTACAGACCGGCAGAGGACGAAAACGACTCTCCACTGACCGGAATGACGGGCAAGTCATTTGAATGTCACTCAACAACCGTAAGGATGACATCAAGTGACCAACAAAAAGAATGGTAAAAGGCAGCTGTGGTGAAGTGCATGGTGAGGACGGTTCGAAACAGACTCCTAGGGGAAGGCCTGAATTCGTGCAAAGCTAGATAAAAGCCCTTCATCAATGAGAAGAAAAGAAGAGACAGGCTGAGGTATGCAAAAAATCATAAGGATTGGACTGTAGATGACTGGAGTAAGGTCATCTCTGATGAGTCCAATTTTCAGCTTTGTCCAACACCTGGTCTTTTGATGGTTAGACGGAGGCTTGGAGAGGCCTCCAAGCCACAGTGTCTCACGCCCACTGTGAAATTTGCTGGAGGATCTGTGATGATCTCGGGCTGCTTCAGCAAGGCTGGAATCGGGCAGATTTGCCTTTGTGAAGGATGCATGAATCAAACCACGTACAAGGATGTCCTGGAAGAAAACTTGCTTCCTTCTGCTCTGACAATGTTCCCTAACTCTGAGGACTGTTTTTTTCAAGCAGGACAATGCTCCATGCCACACAGCCAGGTCAATCAAGGTGTGGATGAAGAACCACCAGATCAAGACCCTGTCATGGCCAGCCTGATCTCCAGACCTGAGCCCCATTGAAAACCTCTGGAATGTGATCAGGAGGAAGATGGATGGTCACAAGCCATCAAACAAATCCGAGCTGCGTGAATTTTTGCACCAGGAGTGGCAAAATGTCACCAACATCAATGGGAAAGTTAAAAAATGGGAAACTTTTTGAGTTAAAACATTAGTATTGTGTTGTTTAAAAATGAATATAAACTAATTTACTTTTCATTATTCGAGATCTGACAACACTGTATCTTTTTTTTTTTTTTTACAATATTTTTATATTGAAATGTCCATAGTTTATAAAATAAAACAAAAATGTTAATTTTACCCAAACATAGCTATAAATAGTAAAACCAGAGAAACTGATAATTTTGCAGTGGTCTCTTAATTTTTTCCAGAGACATATGTATATATAAAACCTCTTCCTGCTAAATAACTAGCCTATTCACTCCCAGAGTAAAGATCTATAAACCATGTGCTTTTGCAAGCTTGTTTTTGCAAGCGAACTCTGCAGTCAAGATATTCATTAAAATCACTAGTGGGAGATTATAGGAAAAGATCACACAAGATTCCAGAAAAAAAAAAACCTTGTTTCCTCCAGTTGCCCAGCAACAAAAGGACACTCTCCATTTCATGCAGCTGATTTTAACATCATGTTTTGGTGTGAACAGCCCCTAATCCGTGGCTCCCTAGCGATTCCCTGTTGATGTAGAGACAGAAATGAAGGCGAGCGGCCACTAAGGAATTAATGTCACCTATATTCGAAGCCATAACTAGAGCTACAGCGCAGCGGAGGGAAGATAATAAATAAGCAGAGCCTTGAGAAACGGACCCAGAAAGTAAAAGTATTTTAAGTTGCGGCTCATATTGTGTGGTAATTGAAGATATGAAATAAGCTCAAGCAATTGCTGCACAATATATGATAGGTGTAAAGCTAATAGGTTTAGCCTTAATATAGAGCCTCTCCTAATCCTTGCATTAAGGACGGCTAGCAGCATTAGCTTGTGATCACAGAAATAGTCCTATTTGCAGTTTAGTCCAATATGTGCTAATGTAACAAGAACATTGGCTAGGATTAAACTGCCATTATTTCACAAGCTAATGATGATAATGTCCTTAATGCGCTCTTTGATCAAAACACAAGATGTGTTGTCAACAGCTTCAGAAATCAGTTTGAAAAATCAGTTTGAAAAATCTTCTAAAATTACCAGCCCAGCACTATTAATAAGCAAACATGGAACAGCCGGCAAATTATTCACAATATGTTCACTGTTCTGTGGAGAAGTCTAGCATTCGCCACCAGCTTGTTTGTCTTCTTTTCTATCTTTTTTTTTTTGCTCTGTGATGACTGATTTTTCCTTATCCAGCAGCAAGCTGTAAATATATTAGATTAGCCTGACATTAACTGCTTAGTAGCAACAACATGCTTAAGTAACATTTTGATAATGGTAACATGAAAGCTGTCATGCAATCTCGGGGAAATGGAACTGTGCCATGATTCGCATGAATTTGAAAGCAACTGGGTCTCAGGTGAGCAATTGCTGGAAAGGGAACAACAGCACTTGTATTGCATTAAATGTGGCCAGTGTAAAAGTGTCACGGTTCATGAATTCTTTGTCTCCTTCTGCCTGTGTTGTGTGGTGTTGTTGGAGGCGTGGTCACTGATTACTCATCACTGATCACTCTCACCTGCTGCACCTCATTACCGGGCCCATATATTCCTGTGTCTCACTCAGTCTTGTGTCAGATCGTTACAGTGTGTGTCCTGGTGTTTCTGGCTGTCATGTTCTTTGTGGGGATTGCTTCTCTCCGGTTCCGGTTCCAGTCGACCGCGTCTGCCCGATTGCCTCCCTGCTTCACAAGCTTCTCAGTGCCCAGCGACTCTTCTATGGACAGCCTTGTGACTTTCTGATCTATATTCTGGTGTCTTGAGAGAATAAACTTTTATCTTATTTGCAACTGGATCCTCCGTTCTTTCTCCTAGCGCATACGATCTGACCAATCAATGATACAGCGAAGATGATAGAACTACAAGGATATCTGACTGCCAACAGTCAACGCATTGAAACAGCTGACATCACCCACTGTGCCCAGCCCACCGTCTGTTCCCCACAATCCAGCCGCCATCATCGACAAGCACGAGCCACGCATTCCAACACCGGAGAGGTACACGGGTGAGCCCGAGTTATGCAGACCTTTTTTAACTCGTTGCGCTCTCTTCTTCTCACTACAGCCTATTACGTTTGCCACAGAGAAGGCGAAGGTGGCGCTGGTCATCAACCTGTTGTCAGGCCGTGCGGCGGTCTGGGGAGCGGCGGTGTGGGAGAATGATCATCGTTGCTGCTCTTCATTCCAGGCACTCTCAGCGGAACTCAGACTTGTGTTCGACCGTGCTGCCACGGGTCGCGAGGCGGCCCGCAAACTCTCGGATTTACGTCAAGGCAAGCATTCTGTATCTGAGTACATCATTTAATTCCAGACCTTGGCCGCTGAGAGCAAATGGAACGAGGAGGCGAAGTGGGACCAATTCCTGCATGAGCTGGCTGACCGTGTCCATAAGGAGATCTACGCCTAGACCTTCCCAAGAGTCTCAATGATCTGATGGACCTGGCACTTCAGGTGGATTCCAGACTGGAGATGTGGGACCGGCAGACTTTCGTCAGAGAATCTCTCAAGTCCGTCGACTACTCTGAGAGGGACACAGTCAGCCCATTCAACGATCTCGAGCCCATGCAGGTGAGTCGAGCTTGGCTTTCTAGGCAGGAAAGAGAACGCAGAAGAGCAGAGGGACGATGCATGTATTGCGGCACGAAGGGGCATTTCCTCAATGACTGCCAGTTAAAAGATCGAGCCCGACAGTAGAAAGGAGGCTACTATTGGGTGGAGTGTCATTGAGGAAATCCTCGTCCGCCACTCTCCTGCCGGGAAGAGTGCAATGGGCAGACCAGTCACACAGTTGACAAGTCTTCCTGGACTCTGGAGCGGAGGGTAATTTTAACCGTTCAGGTGGTCTGGTGCAGCCAAAACTGCATTTACTAAGCTCAAGAGCCACTTTGTTTCGGCTCCCATTCTCATCGTTCCTGATCCATCACGTCAGTTTGTGGTGGAGGTGGATGCTTCAGAGGTGGGTGTAGGAGCGGTTCTTTCCCAGCGTTCTCTGTCAGATGACAAGATGCATCCTTGCGCGTTTTTGTCTCACTATTTATCGCCAGCCGAATATAATTACGAAATTGGTAACAGGGAACTGTTGGCAGTTAAGCTTGCATTGGAGGAATGGCATCATTGGTTAGAGGGAGCAGGGGTTCCTTTTATCGTTTGGACCGACCATAAGAATCTGGAATACATCAGATCTGCCAAAAGACTCAACTCTAGGCAGGCTCGGAAGGCTCTTTTTTTCGGACGTTTTGAATTTACCCTATCGTACCGCCAGGCTTCTAAAAACATCAAACCTGATGCTTTATCTCGTGTTTTTGACCGCTCTGAACGCTCGTCTACTCCCGAGTGCATTTTTCCTGAGAGACTCATCATCTCGGCACTCACATGGGAGGTCAAATCGAAATTCAAATCGGTCTTAGAAGGGGTAACTCCTCTGCCCGGTGGCCCACCGAATCGTTTATTTGTGCCTGAGGGAGTTCGGTTTGATGTAATTCGATTTTTGGTAAAGCAACGATTCTGGTGGCCTGGTATGGCTCGTGACATCTGGGAATTTGTATCGGCTTGTTCAGTTTGCGCCATGGGTAAGACTTCCTATCGTTCCCCAGATGGGTTACTCCAACCGCTGTCTGTTCCTTGAGACCCTGGTCCCATATTGCTCTAGATTTTGTTACCGCCCTCCCAGGGAAAGACGGTCGTTTTGATCGTTGTGGACCGGTTCTCGCAAATGGTTCATTATATTCCCTTGCCCAAATTACCTTCCGCCAAGGAGACAGCGGTGACCGTCGTAGACCACGTCTTTCGTTTACATGGCCTTCCGACAGACGTGGTTTCCGACAGGGGGCCCCAATTTGCATCCAAATTTTGTAAATTACTGGGGGCGACAGTTAGCCTGTCTTCGGGTTTCCATCCCCAGAGCAATGGTCAAACTGATCGAGCCAATCAGGATCTTGAGAGAGTTTTATGATGTATTGCTGCCAAGAATCCTTCCTTTTGGAGCCAACTAATTTCTTGGGTTGAGTACGCTCACAACTCATTACCAGTGTCGGCCACGGGCCTCTCCATTCAAGTGTAGTTTAGGGTACCAGCTGCCTATCTTTCCCAGTCTAGAATCCGAAATCGCAGTCCCCTCCACCCATGCCTTCGTCCAGAGGTGTCTTCACACATGGAATAGAGCCCATGAGGCCCAAGCCGATCGCCACCGGTCTAAGCCTCCCGTTTACGTTGTGGGTCAAAAAGTGTGGCTTTCTACTAAGAACATCTCTTTGCGTTCCGTAAGTAACAAGCACGCTCCTAAATTCATTGGCCCGTTTACTGTCACTAAAATCATTAGCCCGGGGACAGTCCGCCTCAAACCACCTCCAGCCTACGGGAGGATTCAATCCGCCTTTCATGTCTCCAAAATTAAACCTGTTTTTCAGTCCCGTATAAATCTGCCTGTGTATTTTCACCCCTGTGTACTAGTAGCCTGGCTCTGCCCTCCTAAGTACTTCCACTCAGTTTTCATTTTCCTTCAGTACTACCTCTTGGACTGCAGTGTATTCTTAGGTTTTCTCCATACTAATTTTTACCGGTCCAATCAGCTAACAGAGGGAGTGGCTGAGAACGATGACGTTGATGTCGTGCGCTAGTTTGAGTTGTAGTTCAGTAATGGCGGCGGAAAAAGATGCGAACAAAAACCATTCATTCCGTTATGGCACCGCTGCCAAATATCCAGAAGTTAAAGCTGGAGCAATAACAATCTGTTCTGAGGTTTGTTGGTGGCCCTCAACCCCAACAGGGTGAATCCGGGAAAAGTTTTAATTTCCAGCTCACTCTGTTAGTGGTGAAGGATTTGGCTGAAGCCCTATTCAGACGGTAATTGTTTCTTGTGGGGTCAGAAGGTATTGCCATCATTTAAGTTACAGGGGCTAGTCAGTTATTTTATTGCCGTCCGTTTCCCACCACCCGCGTAAAAATCCCTGGCCGAGTTACCAATTGCTTTTGACAAAAAACGTACGGTTGCGTTTTGCTGTTATTTGGATGCATTTCTAGACTTGTATTTTTTTTTTAATGCTGGCAAGTATTTACAAGAGCAATATATTTCATCAACGCTCAAACAAATTTAAATAAAAGCACATAAACATTTACTATCATACCAAGCATATGACAGCATACAATCATGTTACGATCCATATGAGCGGCGCGTTCCCGATCATTAAACTCTCCCGTCCAACATGGCGTGAATACATAAAAATCCGAATGCACAAAGTTAAGGTTTTATCACTGATGTGGCCTGCACACTGATTTTGAGGGATTTCCATGTGTGAAACAGGTGGAGGGTGCTTGGCATACATCACGACCAAATATTAACGCTTGGTTATGGCAGATCCAGAGCAGCTCTGGGCAGATCCCATAGTTTTAAACTTCAACAGAGTACCCGCCTTCGCGTAAGAAAACGCTTGTCAGTGGCCAGACTCTCTGTACAAATGAAATGTACGAGAGTCTGGTAAGACCAGGCAAGTGTACAAAGTCATAATACGATACGCATCATGATATAAAGGCCACAATACATCATATATCACTATACAGGTCTTTACTAAATTTAGTATTAACAGCTGTTTACTAAACACTGTATGCCATGTAGGTTCATTACTAACTATAAGCCTAGCAGCAATTTGACTTCTGCATTATGAAGGGACTCTGTAGCACTGCATAACAACATAGGTAATGGTGTAAGTTTCATGTTAAAATTGGGCACTCCATTCCAAATTTGGATTGTTTTGAATATTATACAAGTAGTATGACAATACATGGCTGTTGTCCTGGTGTTTAGATCCTGTGAAGTCACACTTTCAACTCTTATTTCCACTGCTACAAAAAACATGACTGATGTTGCCCCAACATGTAAAAGGAATACAGTATCCATGTTCCTGGAAATACAACAACTGCTCAAATGTTTTAGAAAAAGGAAGAAGAAGGTAGAAAGCTTTTTAAATTAAAATCTTTTTGATGAAACGGTACAAAGAGAGGATACTGTGTGTCCATAATGCTAATAGCTGCCATAATAACCTGAAAATGGACTGACTGTTCAGGCCAATGAGCTTTTGTTAGATTTGATAATAGCAAGGCTTGACGAATCCCTTTGTCTGTGTGTCAAGCTGAATAGTCAAATCCAATAATGAATGGCATCCCCTTTATTACTGAAACAGAGGCACAATAGCTGATTGACTAAATGATTGAAGATAATAAACAGTTATTATTTAAGATGAATGTAGTATCGCGTGAGATGTTTGTTAATTGACCTGTCGTACTACTAATCTCTCATTGGAGAGTCATGCAGGATACATTTTTGTTAACCTGTTACATACATTGCTGTTTTTGACTGTAATGATGTCAAGAATTTTGCATTGAAACGATGGAGATTTCCTAGGAAGGTAACAGCGTTGTTATAATGACATGCCAAGCTCCTAGCAGTGGAAGCCTATGGATCATTCAGCAACAGTCAGATTTGGATTAGACTTGCACAGCGATGTCTTGAATATGGAGTGAGGTGAAGGTGTGCAGGCTGAAAGGGATTCTGCATTAACTTCCTTTTTATGTGCTCTGACTTATGCGCCACAAGAGTTCTAATTGGCTAAGGCATAGGTGAAGATGCCTGGTGCTTTTTGAGTATAGTTGGAAATCTACATGAGACTATTAACATTATAATGTAAAAGGGATGTGGAAAATTAAAAACTGAAACACTTTGAATTGGTCACACTGCACAAGAAGTTGAATTGAAATTTGAACTGTAATGACAGGAAGAGGAATTATACAGTCATGAAGTTCCACACAGGGTAATGTATTCTGGAGGTGTTATCAAAATCAACAACATGTATGCTTACTAGGCTATTAAAAGATATGCTTCCAGAGGTCATAGATTCTCGTCCTAATACCATTAATTCATCCCTGTCATTAGGATATGTACCGAAAACTTTTAAGTTAGCTATTATTAAACCACTTATTAACAAACCACAACTTAATCCTCACTTGGTCCATTACAGGCCAATCTCAAATCTACCCTTTCTGTCAAAAATAATAGAAAAGGCAGTGTCCTCACAACTATGCTCAATTATAGAACAAAAATATATCTGTAAGGATCAAAGTTTCCAAATCATTTACTATTAGTGTTACTCGGCCTTACCGCTGCATTCGATAATATCTACCACAACATTCTTTTGAATAGACTCAAACATTTTTTTTTTTTTTTTTTTATTAGTGGAATTGCATTGGCATGGTCATACTTATCTGAATGCTACCAGTGTGTAGCAGTAAATGAAGAGATGTCACACTGGTCACAAGTTCAGTATGGATTACCACAAAAGTCAGTGCTAGGACTGCTGTTTTTCACCCTGTACATGCTACCCTTGGGAGATATCATTAGGAAGTATGGTGTTAGTTTTCATTGTTATGCTGACAATAATCCGCTCTACATTTCTTCACGCCTTGACAAAACGTACCAATTTACAAGATCAACAGAATGCATAGCTGATATAAAAAAAGGATGACTGGTTTATTGAACAACAACAACAAAAAACCCTCCAAAAGTAGTAACTTAGAATACTATCTAACAAATGATGGCTTCTCTGTCAAGTCCTCGTCATCAATTAGGAATCTGGATGTGTCCTTTTGATACCAATCTTTCATTTGAAAGCCACATTCCTAGCATCTGTAAAATTGCATTCTACCATATAAAAATATATCCAAATTATTTCACATGCTTTTAATGCAAAGTGCTGAACAGTTAATTCATGCATTCATGACCTCAAGGCTAGATTATTGTAATGCTCTACTGGGTGATTGCCCTGCTCGCTTAATAAACAAACTCCATCTTGTCCAAAACACAGCAGCTTGAGTTCATGCTAGAACCAGGAAGTATGACCATATTAGCCCGGTTCTGTCAACACTGCACTGGCTCTCTATTAAACATTGCATACATTTTAATATCTTGGTTATTACTTGCAAATCACTTAATGGTTTAACTCCCTAGTACTTGAGCAAGCTCCTAACACATTATGTCCCATTAAGTCTATTGCAGTCTCAAAATTCTGGCCAGTTTACAATACCTAGAATATCAAAATCAACTGCAGGCAGTCAATCCTTTTCCTATTGAGCACATAAACTCTGGAACAGTCTTCCTAGCATTGTTCGGGAAGCAGACACACTGTGTCAGTTTAAATCTAGACTAAAACATACACATAAAACATTTTTTTAATTTATACTATTCAAATAAGTTAAATGATTGATAGACTACATTAACTAGGTCAGCCGGAACCGGAAACACTTCCAATAACACCTGATGTACTTGTTACATTATAAAAAGATTGGTATCTACACTAATGTTAGTCTCTCAGTTCATCCCGAGGTTTACTGCAGTCAGCTGGATCTGGGCCGTATCTAGATCAGATGGCGGACCTGCACCCAGACATGACCAGCGCATCCCTGATGTGTCTGCAGAGATCATCCATTAGACGCCCCCTGAAATTGCCTCATCGACACGGCATCCTCAATAAACCCGTCCCTGGCATGATGACTCCAAATTTTTTAAATAGTCCTATCTAATAAATTACCTTATCGACATGAAATCCTCAATAAACCCGTCTCAAGAGTGATGACTCTCATATTTTGAATATTCCTATCTAATAATTTCCCCACCGACACAGCATGATGGCCAGAGGAGAACTGGCACCCTGACTGAGCCTGGTTTCTCCCAAGGTTTATTTTTTCTCCATTATGCCACTTGATTGAGTTTTGGTTCCTTGACAGTTGGGGACACTAAATTCAACAAAATATTCACATCCTTTTCAATTAAATGACTGACATGCCTGCATTGTCACTATAGGATAATTTTAATGAGCTGGATAACATCTCCATTTTCTAGAGAGCGGCTGTACTGTCAAATCAAATTCTATTGCATTATTTTCCTGTTTGAACATTGTGAAGTTGCTTTGAAACCATAGGCATTGTAAAAAACGATACATAAATAAAGTTGACTTGACTTGACCTTTTCTTCCACCCATAAATGTTGAAATATTTAAGACTATTTAAGACTTGGAAGTGCAATGATACATTTCTCTTTTTATATTGCTTCTCATACCATAAAGACTAATACAGAAAGAAATGTTGCTTTTCCCAGTTATATCGATCCAATACACATAAATAATAGCT
Source organism: Pseudorasbora parva (assembly GCF_024679245.1). Classification (NCBI taxonomy): domain Eukaryota; kingdom Metazoa; phylum Chordata; class Actinopteri; order Cypriniformes; family Gobionidae; genus Pseudorasbora; species Pseudorasbora parva. Next base: position 18,040,221 of record NC_090182.1, read on the forward strand.
CGTTTAAGTGCTAAAGGACCAATTAGATAAATAAATTACAGTGATCCTCCTTTGATATTTTTCTATTTTACAAGAAGGTATCTGACAAAGAAAATGCAAAGCGAAATGGTAGCTGTCTAGTATGGAATATCTAAAGCTTCCCTGAAGAGGAGCAGAATTCTGATGAGCCAGCTGAGAGGACGCAGAATTGCAGGTTATTATAAGCCTCCGCTGAGATGCCGAGTGGGTGTTTTTCAGCCAAGAATGCTTTTTAACTACAAAAGCATCACACGCTCAGATATTCACGCATTCGCGCACATGCAAACACTCAGCCACATACTGTTCCTTTGAGAAAATTCTAACTAATCCTTGGGAAGACATGACTTCACAGATCATTCTTTGTCAATTACTTAAGATGTAACTGTCATTTCTAATTGAGGCTCGCTGAGGAACAAGAGTTGTTCGTCAGTCCAATGTTAAAATGACGTAAATGAGATTTTTCTTTTCAAATGCATCACTTTCACAAGTAATGCCACTGACTGCGTTCAGACAATCCAGCTATTTTCGTGTCTGTAGAGGACATGCGTACACTATGTTGTAATACACCCACACAGACACTAATAATTAGACCACCCACTGGACATTGCCATTGCAAACCTCAAGGGTTGATGGCACATATCTCTTTCTCCCTCCTTCTTTTCATACATCACCCCCTGAAGTTAGCACATTTTTCTATCTCTGTGTACTTTATGGTGTGTTTACTGCTGTTCCTGATTGGCGATGGAAGAGTAATGCAGCAGTTTCAGAGTCTTAACCTGCCTAAAATGAAAACCGTTTTAAAATGTTTTAGTATAGCACTTGTGGTCTCGAGTCCGTAATGACTTTCATTTACCCATCGCTCCTCTCATGTTCCCTTTCTAACTTTGTTGTGTGGAGTAGAAAAGAGAAGGTTAGTCTTTGAAGTGGTGCTACTGACAAGGAACGTCCCATTGATTATAAAGGTGTCTTCCATGTTCTGTGAATCCCCTACCACTGGAGGACAACACTCGCCGTGGGCTGCAAACTAGCATTTACTGGAAATGTCTCATTAATTTCTCATTGTACCAGTGATGGACTCAGCAGGTGGGAGAAGCATCATGATATTAAGTGGGATGTGATGATAGAGTGAAAATGAAATGCTAAATATGCATGTTTTGAATTCTAACGGACCCCGGACAGAAACTGAATGCAAATATGAGGCAGCGCCCACTCTACGGTCTCTGTCAGAATGAGGTATTCATGTATCCTTCATAAGAGGGACTGGTCACACAGAATAATAGACAAAGAAACAGAACATTATCTGAGATATGAGTACGGTCGTCAAAATTAGTTTTCCATTGTGTCCTTGAAGAGCAGTCATTGAGTAATCTGTCCAGGAACTTGAGTTTCTAGATCGGGAAGTAAAATGATTAATTAAATCGCATTCTGCATGAGAAGCAGAGAGAATGGTAGTTAATGAATTGCACTGAAAATCATGCCAACTATATAAAACTATACCAGAGTGAAAGCTATCAAGATTATTGGTAATGTCACATTGGTTTTAATTTGTTAACTATGTTACTTCATGTTGGCTAAAACATTAACACATAATTGTTAAATTTTATTATTATTATTATTATTATTATTATTATTATTATTATTATTATTACATCTTTTGGGATTTTGCCACGTTTAATGAGTTTGGGAGTCAGGATTTGCTAGCTAACACCTGCTGGTAGATGCTATAATACACCTTTATGGCTGCCTCCTAAGGGAAAATGCTGCCTTAACAGCTGTTTAGACAAAGTATGAAAGCACGTCTGAATCCAATATTTGCTAAACGTCAAGTCTAATCCAGTCTAGTAATTTAATCTGGTGCATTTTGAAAAGCAGCCTTGATGTATCCTACGCTGCCTTTGATATTCCATTTTCCTGTGCTTGCAGTTCAGCTTTAGGTGGAAAGAATAAAAACAACTACAACGAGTAAATCAATTCAATAACATCATTTTTGATATTTGCTTAAAGGGGGGGGGGGGGGGGGGGTGAAACACTCAGTTTCAGTCAATCTCATGTCAATCTTGAGTACCTATAGAGTAGTATTGCATCCTTCATATCTCCGAAAAGTCTTTCGTTTTATTATATTTGTAAAAGAAATATGGGCTGTACCGAGTCTCTCCGGAAAAAACCGAGCGCCTGGAGGCGTATCGTGTGGGCGGAGCTAAAGAATGACATATGCGCAAAGCGGTGACGTCCTCAAGCGTGGAGAAACCCATCGCTATCTCAGCTAATAGATATATGATCCAGAATCTAATTCGGAGGCTGAAATAGAAACAGCAACAGCAGGACGTCCGTCTCTGTGGTATGTACTGTATTTAGAGGCCTGTCAACATGACATGATTCGGTTTATGGACTATTGTATGCGACCAAACCTTAGTAGCAAGCAAAACGGTTTTGCACGTCAGAGTAGTGTAACGTTATAAGTTACATAGAACAGCAATGAAGTCCGTTAGTGCATTTGAATGACGAAGCACGCGATCGTGTCGTTTACTGATGTTTACATACGCGACGATAAGCACAGCACAGACATTTGAAGCAGTTTTACTCACCGGCTGCTTCCAAAGCAGGACCGAACCTTTATCACTGGGACGGCTCCGTCAAAAGCACACTTCTTGGAGTGTGGAGATCCACTTTGCGATGCGACTGAAGCATTTCTGCGTTCAAATCGGTTCAAATGCAGCGCTGCCTTCCCGGAATGCTGTGCTGAAGCGTTGAAGTCGCTTAATGTCAAAGTGGAGGAATGAAGTGGAGCGCGGCGCGGACTATAACCGACATTAGTGTTCACGGAAGACTGGATCTGCAGCTGAGAGCAGTTTACTGTTTACAGCGTGCATTTCCTCTCTCGCGCTAGTGACGCGCGCGCGCACCCTACCGGGAGAAGAGCCCGTACGGCCCATACAAGGACCTTCCGATCTATTAACGTCAAGTAGACCCATACTCGAAAAAAACTCTCCGAAACTTGTGAGAAACCGGAAGGAGTATTTTTGAAACAGAAATACTCTATCAAACGTCCAACATTAGTTTTTGAAACTTTGACTATGTTTAGGATGGGAATCCAAGTCTTTAACAGTGTAAAAAGCTCAGTATGCACGAAACAGCATTTCACCCCCCCTTTAATAATAGCACTAGCAATGTCAAGGTCATGGGTTCGATTTCCACAGTATGCAATATATGAAAATATGATGAAACATCTTAAGTTCCTAAGTCACTTTAGATAAAAAGCATCTACCAAATACATAAATATAACTATGCACCGGATTGTAGGCGTGTTTGTGCTTTTCTTTTCTTTTGTTTATACAAAATATTCAATCAACTTATCACAAATGATGCATCATTTGAAAGCTAAAACACTCAAGATTCACATTCTGAACTTGTTTTTGCAATAAATACACAAGAGAGAAAAGGGTTAAATTAAATGCTGAAGCACTAGCTATTTAAACATTAGCATAATAAACGCAGAACTCATCTTTCATCTCCTATGGAGATCAGATCGGACGATCCAAGAAACAACGCCATACATGTCAGTAAGGGTCCACTCTTCAAAATGCATCCTGCTTTTTAATCCAAAACAATGAAAAAACTGGGGGAAATTCTCCTTTGTTTGCATGAGCTTTTTGAGTTAGAGTAATCAACTGTGTCCCTTTTCAATGAAATATTGATTCTAATCATTATTTTGACGATTGTCCCTGTACTTTGGACTTTTCCTTTCAAGTTACACCCTCCCAGTTTTCAGGCTATCACCAAATCAAGCTCAATTTAAGATTCAACATTGGTGTGGGGAGTCTGCTCTGTATTTTCTACTGCACAGAGGTGTGATAAACGAGCATTATTCAAATTACTCTGTATGCAATTGGATAGTCCTTCAACCAATCAAACCACAAGAGGCATGACCAACTGGCAACGACCCATCACTTCTCTATCCGTCATCATGTTAAACCTGGCAATAGCACGCCAGGTGGATAAGCCAATCTGTGATTGGTTCCTGCAAAAGTTTAACAGAAGCAGTGGTATTATATTATAGAGCATAGGGTTTAAGAGCTGCAGACATTTTATTTGGGTTTGTCATTTTCAGAAAATTTTCAAAAAGAGGTTAATTTATCTAATTAAATCTATTATTGTACTTTAATAAATGTATAATTCAATTTATAGCCCCAAATTAGCATTGCGGGCAATTCATATTTGCTTGGTTATGACTAAATCTCACTTGCATTTGTTCTAGATCATTAGATGAGATGTGTCTTTATAGTGCCTTGGAAGTCTAATGCCACTTCCTTAAGAAATTGAAACTTGGTTTACTCATAAACAAGCCAATGTTTACATGTATTCGTTTAGTGATTTACTAATGTGGAAGATCAGAAGTAATTTCTCATAAGAGTGAAAAATAAAATATTGGTATTTTGCCACTACAATGTTTATTTCTACGTAGAAATGTAGTCATAGGTTGAAAAGACATGAATTTTACTTCTTTCAACTACTTCTTCAAAACAGCATTTTTATGCTTCCCAGCAACCATTGAACCGAATGCATAAGATTGTGGGATTTCATGGGCAGTGAAGGATACAATGTTGCCTTCAAAAAACCAGCCAGATGAATACATCTCAGTAGACAAAAAGTTATGCAAACATTGAATCCGGACATGTCTTGATTCCTTCCTATTTTATCCTGTATAGTGCTTGTGAAGGCCGCCCCTTTCAGATTGCTGTGACACCCAATATATGCAGTACTGGGTTCCTTGAGGACCTGGAGAGCAAACCACTGCACTAATCACTAAACTTTGCTCAAACCACAATGCGCATTATTTGATCAACTTCAAAATACTTTAAATCAGTGGTCTAACCCATCAAATTAACTTTTTTTCTATTGCAGCGTAAAATAGCAAACAAAACAGAACACAACACAATGAAACAGATTAACAATTAATGACTCTGGAAATGTATGCTATGCAACTATATTTCTTCATTTGCTCTCTAATAACACTTACAAAATCATTGATCTAGAAGTTTCCGCATGTAGACTTTCTAGGAAGGTAATAAGGACGGATAAGGAAAGGAGGCAGAATCTTGTTTGTGGCACCAAGGCTGTTTTTACACATAACTGGAAATGTTCTTGTGTGACTAACGGTCTAAATCTGTAAATAAAACCATAGCTGCGGCACAGACACTGTGTGTCAGTGTAGAGAACGCCTGGCTGCTGTTCACACACTGACTGGTGTGCGGGTGGAGAGGAGGCCTGCCTTCTTCACATCCCCTGCCAGGTTTGTGTCTGCAAGCCTGCTGCCTCTCGTCTCGGCGCGCCTGCCCACAAACTTCTCCATTTCATTTTACCCCTCACCATCTTGCTCCCTCCCACGCAGCAGACTCAGTTTATTCACGTGACCATTAGGGGTCGCTTCAGCAGCTCAGCCCTAAAGTCAACATGACATCAAAATTATTGTCGTATTCTATAATGGTATATTGCAGTACTTATTAGAAATGATGTTTCCTGAGGTGTACTTATATTGTTAGTATGGTTTTTAAATCGAAAATTTCATAATTTAGAAATAAAAGGCATTTTTTCTATACTGATATTAGCCCTCTTGCTTGAATGCTCTGTTTCAAGGGGCTTGTCTGCTGTGAGACTTTAGTGAAAACACCCACTGTTGTGATTGGCTGACATCTTTGCATTTTGAAATCAGTATTAGATTATGTGGCGGAGTGGGCGTGGTTTTGTGAGGTGAGGTGTTGAGAGTGCTGTGAGCACGAGTATATTTTTTTTGTATCTGACAGCTCTGAATAAACACGAGTGAACTTTGCAACATTAGTTATCTCACAAAATGCTTTCAACACAACTAACAACAAACATAACATCGACATTAAAGGGTTAGTTCACCCAAAAAGGAAAATCTTTCATTAATTACTCACTCTCATGTCATTGGACACCCGTAACACTTTCGTTCATCTTTGGAACACAAATGAAGATATTTTTGGTGAAAGCTGATGGCCGGGAAAGTCTTCAAAAAGGCCTCCATTGGCATTCAGTATATTTCCACTGACAAGACCCATAAAAGGCACTAAAGACTTCATTACAAAGTCCATCTCACTACCGTGGCTATACAATAATTTTACAATGCGACGAAAACAGTTTAATAATTTAGTTTAATAATTTTGTAGTTTAATAATTTAAATAACAAATTTGTTTCATGCTAATAACAGAAATGTGTGAAGTTGATAATTTTAGTCACTGGCTTGATTTACTGATGCATCAAGACAGCCAGCAGTGGGACTGACAGTATTAAACGATCTAGAAAGAAAGTCTTTGTGAACTTAAATGATTAGCTACACATCAGAAATCACTGATCACAGATCAGGCATGAATGAACAATGTAACTCACTGTTTGTGGCGGTACTGTCGAATCCATAAAGCCTGTGCTGACATCGCGACTGATAAACTAAATCCATTCTCTACTAATTATCTGTGTGGGCAAAGCAGAGGAAGAGGAGGTAACCTTTCCTGGTATGACATCATAACAGAAGATTTCAAGATCAGCTCGTCTGAGCTCTCATTTTCTCAAAGGCAGAGAAAGACTGCCATAACTCAGTTTACACCGATCAAAATTTCTAGCCACTTAGGGACAATATTCATGCTAGGGGAACTCATATTAATGTTGAAAAAAACTCATAAAATTAAAATTTCATGCCATGGGACCTTGAAAGTAGCCTAGAAATCTAGATGCACCCTAGCGGCAGCAAATCTAATATGCCGCGAGTGTCGTCTAGCAATTCTCAATACACGTCTGAGCTGTAAAAACCAAACTCTGGTCAGGCCAATCACATCGTGTATAGAGTCTGTGGGCGGGGCTTAACATAATGACGGCCGAGTTGCGCTTGCGTGCTTCTAGTAAACACAGAAACTGGCAAACAGCGGTCTTTCGAATCAGCTTTGACCACGACTCTGGAAGACTTGGAGTTAAGCTTTTCTCTAAGAAAAGAACAAAGAACGGCACTTAAGTTATTTTTAAAAAGGGAAGATGTGTTTGGAGATGTGCCGACCGGATACGGCAAAAGTTTAATCTGTCAACTCCCTTTCACCTTCGCTGCTCTGCTTGGTTGTAGCGCTATCCTATCACGTGCAGAGGGAGTTTGAAAGACAACCGTTTATCCCACCCCTCGGATTAAGCCCTGTCAATGGTGAGTTTCCAGACCAGACATCTTGATGTGGGTCTGGCTTGTCAAGCTACCTTTAAAGTGCTTGAAGTACTTGAATTTGAGTTATGGAAAACCCTTGAAAACAGCCATATTTATAAAGAGATACTTGAAAAGTGCTTAAAAATCGCTTTTTATTGAAAGACAATAATTTGAAATTGGATAAAACAATATTAATTGTAGTTTAAGCTGCAGCCTATAGATATAGAGCCCTTTCGCATGACTATGAGCGTGATATTGCGCACATGAAAGATGTATCACATACTATTATATATATATATATATATATATATATATATATATATATATATATATATATATATATATATATATATATATATATATATATATATATATATATATATATAAAATATGTGATACAACTTTCATTCTTCAGGTCAATCATATTCATGAGGGACAAAAAAAACAAACAAACAGATTGAATTAGGTAGGCGATATCTTTGTCACAGTATGTTTAAATAGTTAAATTTACCAGTCATTGTGCTCTACTTTATTTGTACCTTTTTGTTTTGTTTGTTTATTTTTATGTATCTATTAATATATTTTTTTAGATTTTGAAGACAATAAATATATTGTTTGATAAGTGAGATCTCTGATTGTTGTGCTTGAAAACCAAAAATATAAATAAAAAAATACTACTTGAAATGTCCTTGAAAATTCTGGAATTTCCTTTTACAGTATCTGTACAAACCCTGTGATGATGTGTTTACTGCTGTGAAGGCAGGACAGCCTGTCACTTACATGAGATCTCAACAACAACATTGATCCAATCAATTCCAAATAGACAAAATCAAGTCCTGCCTGGCATTTTTATGAAGAAAAGATTCTCTCAACTCTCTCATGATGACTTTGAAAGGGTCATGCAATGAGAATCCACATTTTAATTAATTAATAAATAACCAAGATGAAAAATGTTTAGTTTGGATAATAGGGGATCTGTAATGTCACACAGGCAAAGAGTATCCATATTACTGAATCCCGATCAAGACAAGTTGCTAACAACAGTATGTAAGAGTAAAAGAATGTTCGCTTAAAATAAAAAAATAAATAAAAAATAAATAAATAATTAAGCAAATTTAGCATGGACTGTGCCTGACAGGCCCTAATTAATCAATATCTACAGCTTGTAAATCTACAGCTTGTGAATCCACATCAAATCCAATCATTAAATTTGATTCAATGCCTACCCCTATCAGCTACCTCACAAACTGTAAGTTAATCATTTTTAAAATGCTTTGCCTGTAGATGGATATTTACAATGCATTTTAATGGTCTAAATTAGGCACCACTTAAAAATCGATCATTTCATACAGAGGGGCACACCAACACTTTTTTAAATTTGTTTTTATTCTTTGTCGGTTCTTTGGGGTGGTCTTTATCGATAGCACCATAACCATATAAAGAACCTGTTAAGCCCAGTTTGGTTCATCAGTGGTTCGTTGTGGTGGTTAAGGTACTATATAGCACCGCTGCCATAAAAAGAACCAATTAAGCACCTGTATAGTTCTTGAAAGGTTCTCTAACTCTCTCTTATAGTTGGAGAAATAATTTAAAAAACTATATTAAAATGCAGTGTATTTCCTGAAGATAACGTGCTATAAGGAAATATTCCAGTGCCCCCACACAAGACTTTTTGACTTTTTTAAAAGCATAAAAAGTGATTAAAAACAGTGTTTGCCATTGCAGTAAATTCCCATTCATAGCAAACATATGAGATAGGAGTAAACGGTTTAAAATAAACTCATCTAAGGAGGAGAATGGGGTGGTTCGATGGTTCATCATAACAATATTTGATAAAGGTGCTGTAGAGCACCATTGAAGATAGGTGCTTTATAGCATTTAAAGTGGTTCCCCTTTGATTGCAAGCCAATGAACCACTTTTAGTGCTATTTAGCACCATTTTTAGAGTGCAGAATGAGAGTTAAAAATCATAAGTAGAGTATATATAGTTTTTTTTTTTTTTTTTTTTTTGTGCAGAAACATATTAAAACAATAAAAAATTCCATGTCCTTCCATGTCATGACCCCTTTAACACAGGAATCTGCTACGTCCCAAACGTCTCCGCCATCGTTGTTCAGAGACACTCGCCCCTGACAAACTATCAAAGCAAAGCCTTTTATCACCCTTTGAAGATTAATTTTGGCTGAGGCTGCTGGATACCTTCAGGCAGCCATGTTGTCTTTTTTATTATGGAGCAAACAGAGGCGGCTAGGTGCTCAGGGCCCGAGTTTACGAGCTAAGCAGTGTGCTTGTAACTCCCAGGACGTGTCCCTAAACAAATTATAATTACAGAGCGACAGCAACAGACTTCATAAGATGCCATGGCGAATAAGCGGTCACCGAGCGAGCCAATTGTATTGTGCCACCTGAGTTGAGAGGCGTTGGACCTCTGGAACATAGATTTAAAGCTTTGGACTCAATTGAAGTAACAACACTTACATCAAAGGCCGAAGAAAACAAGTGTCTCTTTGGTCCCCTAAGCTGGCATACCAACAATGCATCATTTGTGACAGCCAATCAGAAGTGGTCGCTCTTCCCTTGCGCTTTCTCCGAAGTTGTGCCACTGTTGTCACTGGCTGCAAGATGATTAATTGGTTGATTAACCCTGAGGACTCGTTGCTCACTGCGTTCATATTTGTCATTTTCCCTTCTGTTTGTCAGGAGAGAGAGAGAGAGAGAGAGAGAGAGAGAGAGAGAGAGAGAGAGAGAGAGAGAGAGAGAGAGAGAGAGAGAGAGAGAGAGAGAGAGAGAGAGAGAGAGAGAGAGAGACTCTTTACTGATTTCTTTAATTCCGCTCATCCTGTTTTTGAATACATACACAATATTTCTCTCCCCCACACTCAATACTAGCAGCCAGATGATAAAAGATGAAAAAGCACAATGCAGTCTGACAAGGTTATGAGCAACTGCAAGTAATGAGAGAAAGAGAGGAGCCGTGCAATTCATCATTCATCACTACAGAGAGTATACTCCCTACCCCTCGATCAAACTCCAAACTTTATTTTCTCTCTTTCCTCTATCTCTTTCTCACTCTATTAAAATATGGGATAATTAATTTCTTTTTTAGAAAAATGGCGCCGAGTTTCCATACAAGGCTTACATATTAATATGACCTTGATAGCAGCTTTTTAATCACTTTATGTAATTGTTAATTAATGTCAACATGGCCCTCTATAGTCAATCTAAGAGAAGTATGTAGATTACGGTGGTATCTTGAACCTTCTGGTATACTGAACTAAGGCTGTCATTAACAACTATTTTGGATACCTACCAAAATAATTGGGTGAATAATTTTGGAAGGTATATATTATATATTATTTATTATAATTATATAATAAAAATAGACATAAGCAAACAATAGCCTTTAAAATGACTTAAAATACATATATAAAAACAATGATTCAAATAGAAAAATCAAAAGCAAGTAATCGTATGGTTTATATATATATATATATATATATATATATATATATATATATATATATATATATATATATATATATATATATATATATATATAAATAACTTTTAAAACACATAATTATATAGACAAAATGCATCTCTTTTTTCACACAATCCAAAAATATGCAGTAGATGCTAAAATTGTCTGTAGGTGTGAATGTGTGTGAGTCAAGCAATGTGATTGGGAGGTTTGGGGAAAGACCTGGCAACCTACCACGGAAAAATCATTGCCAAGAAATGGTCATGGTCAGTATCTCGCATATGTCAAGAGATAGCCATATAGAATAGAGTCATATGTGACTGAAATGGTTGATGAGAGAGAAACGTGGCAGATTTATGCAAAAAAAAAAAAAAAGTTTAATTGATATTCAGCCAAATATGTCCAGAAAATGTGGGAAAATTTTAAGTAACATTTAATTAAAGCCCCAGAGTTCTAAAAGGTCGTTGTATTAAAGTTTTTAAAAAAATGTCATGTTGTGAGATTCACTCTTTTTCACTATAAGAAAGAGCAGCCTTCCAAATATTTCACATTTACAATATGAAATTTGAAAACATGATCCTTAGAAAACCCTAAGCATTATGTACTCATGCATCATTCAGACGCAGTTAATGCATCAAAATGGATTTGTATAGATTCCAAACAGCTTATGAGAACAAACTGAGGAGGTATACACTTGGGATCAATATACAACCAAATCCAAATGCTCACAGCTAAAAAATGTACTTGGTACTGATAATAAAAGTAAGTTCTGATAATAAGCCACTAAACTCTCTTTCAATAAGCCACTAAACTCACACATATACAGCAGAAGGCACTTGGGGAGAGCTCATAATAAAAGCCGACAAGACAGGTTCCTGACTCTGTTCAACCTTGGACACGCGATAAGCCCAGCCAGAAAGACTATCAGAGCCCCACTGGCTTCACTAACCACTAAAGTCAAGCTCCTGTCTGTCACCCAGAAGAACTACCCAATGGTGTCTGCCAAGTGGACTTCAATAAGCAGAGATAAAGCCCAATTAATTTCCATCACACCGTCCTCATGCATAATCACAAAGAGTCTGGATTTACAGTAGGTTTTTCTTTTGTCCAAGCTCAGTAAGTCAAATACACACTACAATTACTGTGATACATTTATGTTTTTTGATCTCCCACTTATCAGCGAATGTTATTTTGAGCTTTAAGACCATTAGACTGAAAATCCATACTCGATTTGCTTGATTGTGATCACGTCAGCTCTCATCCATTCATGCGTTTTTTTCTTTTTTCAGGCCCAAGCAGTGCAGCAAAATGTGTTTATCTTTACCCAGTGGTGCAGCACAATCAGAGAAGACTTTTCTCATTCCAGCGGTGGCCCCCAGTCGCTCAGTCTATGACCACTGTCAGATCTGTCTCTGTGATGTCCTTTAGAGGCAGAAAAACATGACCTTTGGGTGGGAGCATCTTTATTTGTTAGCTGTCTTTCAATACCAACAAGAAAGGTCAGAGAAGAGGGGTTTGAAGGCAAATCTACAGTTATGAGCAGCACAGACGGAAAAAAAAAAAAAAAAAAAAAGTCAACTTAATCTTTGACTCTGATCGGTATATTTGCTATGATCACATGGATTTGACTTTTTAGGGACTTGGTAAGGAGGCACCAATTAATTCCCCTATGTCCCAATTTATATAAGGATTTGAAATGAAAAAGTGTATGGTGTGCTTGCCATTCTCTGTTAACTGAAAAAAGACGCTCAAAACAAGGCAATAATTCTTCATGAATGTCAAAGTTTTTGTTTTTTTAAATAGATCATTTCAGAATTGCAGTTTATTGTTTTCTTAAGAACAAACTGTGACTCACATATTAGAAACAGACTATAGAGCAATAACAACATAGTACTCAAAGGCATGCAAAAATCACAAATAAATATAATGTGACTAGTGCAGTCCAATGCACAAAACAGGCAGTTTCAAATACATATACCACCACTGAGCAAGATCATTTTTGGTTTATTTAGATGGGTGGACTGTCTTTGCAGGGGAGGGTTATTACATTTGGACCTTGAACCATTTGGTGCCCAGTGAAATCCATTATATGGAGAACAAATCCTGGAATGTTTTAATCAAAAACTTTAATTTCTTTTTGACTGAAAAAAGAAAGACATGGACATCTTGGCTGACGTGGGGGTGGGTAAACTATCAGCAAAATATTAAACGTTTAAAAGTGAACTAATCCTTTAAGTTTTTGCTTCTCAAAAGAAAACCATATGGGGTTGGAACAACATTTTCAATTTCATATTTAGGTGAACTAAAAGATTATCTAGACTTATGTGACCTGTTGTATAATCACATGGATTTAATGTCACAAGAAACTTGCTCCCTGCATGTTAAATGCACCTTTAACTGTCACTGACATTCATTTCAAGGTTAGATCCATGACTGGAATCATCAAAGGAGATTCCACCAGGGAACAGTGATGGACAGGAAATCTGATTTCAGAGAAGACTGAATAAAAACTGATGTTCCAATGGACCTGTCCCTTCAGTGTGCACAGCATGCAAGGAAACTATTGTTTATAAGAAAAAAAAAAAAAAAATCCAGATAACGATTCCTTTAATGGGCATTAAATTGGATTAGTAACAGGATTGTTGCACACAAGTGCACCGGGTGAATGTTTTCACTCCATGTTTTCTCTCTCCTGTGAGTGTTCATTCTCTTTGCGTGCACTCTTGACTCGTGCAGTTGGTTCATGTTTTCATTTGCCATGCAGGCGCTCATTTATGTGTTTTGTAAGATGCGCACGTCTCATGTTTTCATCGGCTGAATGCTTTCATGTTATGTTTTGTATTTCAGAGCTTATTGATTCATGTTTCGGATCGCCAGTGTTACGTGATTTCAGCAGTTTGACACGCGATCCGAATCAAATGTGGAAGACAATGCTGAATAAAGTCGTAGTTTTTGTTATTTTTGGACCAAAAATGTATTTTTGATGCTTCAAGAGATTCTAATTAATTAAATTATGTCACATATGGACTACTTTGATGGTGTTTTAATTCCCTTTCTGGACATGGACAGTATAGTGTGCATGCACGTTTATACGCTCTCGGACTAAATGTAAAATATCTTAAACTGTGTTCTGAAAATGAACGGAGGTCTTACAGATGTGGAATCGACACTAGGGTGAGTCTGTCTCGTCCATTGACCATTGCCTGGTCATTGTCTCGATGAACTAGCGTCTTAATCATCTTACTAGTTCACTATTCAGGGCACTGATCAGGGAGTCAGCCCATTGACTTATGTCCTAATCACTGCCTTGAATAGTGGACTAGTGAGATGATTGAGTCGCGCCCGATCTCCACGTCGGAGAAGTTTCGCTTCTTTGCCGTCTTCCGTGTCTCCATGGCGTAAAAGGAGTGTGTGGGGGAGGCGGAGACTTGAATATATAGGGGCGTGTTATTCTAATGACGATCGTTTTCAGCCGCGGCATTTATCAAGGGCAGGTATTGCGTACACCTGGATTGCAGAGGTGCGCACAGCTTCATAAATCAGGCGTTGAGAGGAGTGTAAGCAATATCTTACACCAACATATACGCCCGTTTCTACGCAAGATTGATAAATGACGGCCCTTTTGTTTGCAGTCCTGGGTCAGATCATCGTTGTATGTTTACCAACTGAATTTCCCCCCTGTGTGTTTCCCTGCCTTTAGTCAAGTCAAGTCATGTCATATCTAAATCTTGCTGCCGATCCTGTTTTCATCCTCAGGTTAGTTTTTGTTTGTTTTTGTTTTATTTTTATAACTAATAAAAAGCCCTCTTCTGTCCTCGCTTGATTCGCTTTATCCTTTCACCCAACCCTGACAAGTTCATTAATACTGGCAAAGCTGAGATCAAGATGAGCTTGTTTTTGAGATATAACAGCTATAACAGGATGTTTACACTGAAGGCGACAGTTATTTGTAAGGAATACAAAAACTGTCCAATTCATATGCTGTATGAATGTTGCACATAGGTAAACACAGTCACATTTTTACATTAGCATTGAGACATACCATATACATAATATTTACGTTTCACATATATATATATATATATATATATATATATATATATATATATATATATATATATATATATATATATATATATATACATACACACAATAATGTGCTGAGGCTGGGATTAAGTGGGTTTGAAGTGAAAGTATTTGATTCAGTATTCTCATTTTTGACCCAGGTGGCTTTTTCATTGGAAGTCCTATTTAATTATCCCTTATATCTCATTTGAACCCATATATAAATATATATATTTCCGTTCAAAACATACATTTTAATGAGCGAACGTTGCAGTGTTGGTTTGGTCATGGTGTTCAAACAAAAATAGCAATATAAAAGTGCTCAGTGGACTCAAATGGCATACGAATGTCTTAGTTTTAGGGGTCTCTAAATATTAAGCTGGCAGAGAAGAAGAAAACACATTACATAAAAAATAGTGACACTTCAGCTTTAAATTGATTGTATGCAGGCTCTTTTGTTGCTGACATTTTAAGAGCCTCTCCTCATTAATTTCCTTCAATCCACTGGTCATTTAAACAAATAGAGAGGTCTAGTTTCCCACTGGGCCCACTAGCAGTGGTCTCATCATTAAGAAATGATTATGATTCTAATAACTCTTATGTCTTTTAATCTCTTATCGAAGCAAAGGGCAATTAAAATTACTTCCTACCTCTTGTTAACTTTTGAATCTGAGGATCTCTGCACATGTAGAAAGGGAAGATTACTATACTGTGTTCCTCTCAATTTAATACTTTTTTAGTCTTTTTTTTTGTAAACATCATCTTGACATATTCCTCATTAAAAGTCATGCAGGGAAGGCTGCTTTCTAGAAATCAGGCACTTGGATTCTGGGATGCCACTTTGATTGGTCCAAGTCTGTTTGAGACTAAAGCTAAGAGACAAGTCCAATCTGGAGATAATGTCATACACAAAAGCTGGAGCAAACACTAAATTTACTTTTTAGGTTTCATCTTGTTTCGTGGGAGCTCCACTGAGGCTTTATTCCCCTATTGTTTCTTCGTTTGCTGGAAGGAAAGGAAGTTAACAGCCAAGCTGTCAGTTGCACAGATGTATGCACTCACTGCATCTGCTAGTAGATAAAAAAGGTCATGAATTGAGAAATCTTTTCATTCAGCCTTATATATATATAACCACGGATTAGTTTGTAAACAATAGACTATATTTGCAGACAGGATGAGATTTCATTATT
Organism: Pseudorasbora parva; assembly: GCF_024679245.1. Taxonomy (NCBI): domain Eukaryota; kingdom Metazoa; phylum Chordata; class Actinopteri; order Cypriniformes; family Gobionidae; genus Pseudorasbora; species Pseudorasbora parva. Next base: position 18,056,174 of record NC_090182.1, read on the forward strand.
GAATGAAGTAACACTTATGTGAGCAATTTTTTTAAAATGTTGATATGTGATAGTATTGCATTGTTACAGATCGTTTGGTATTTATTGATTATGTGTACGTGTCTAACTAACATAACTTAACACGCTGTCACAGGATGGAAAATCCTTTTTTAGGTGTTGTTGGTTCATTATGCTGCAATTCAGGATCAGACTCGGACATGTATGGGCCAGGGCTCGCAAAGTCCAATCTCTCGGGGCTATGTGTTTTCCTGACGGGCAACCAAAACGAAAGACCATCAGGAGGCCAGTGAATCTTAAATAGTGAAATAAAATTGATCGCTTGATGTGTGTTGTTCACTCTCTTGATTTGATATCTGAAAAAAAAAAAAAAAAAACGGAAGGTTTGCTGATTTGCCTGACTCTGCAGTGAGGCTTGTGCGTGTTTGCGTGTTAGTAATGCATGGTTCACGTTTATATCCACCAATCGGGCGGACCAAGTAATAAAAAATAACATTCCAATTAATTGCAGGTGGATGAGATATAAATCATTGTTTTTGTTTGATAAAGATTTTTGCGAGCCCTGTGGGTGATTCATCATTATGGTTGCCGTTTTCCCACATGCTTTGAAAACAATTCCTCATGTGTCCTTATGGGAGATGGAGCTCATTAAATATGCAAATCTTATCCAGTCCTAGCCGTATACATTTTCCTTCAAGTCTTCAGTGCGGCACGCCCATAAAAACTGAGTGTTCAGTAAAACCAGGGTAGAAAATAGCCTAATACTGATTCATTAGGATGTTTTTGAATGTAAAAACCATGCGGACAGCATAAGTTGACCTCAGACAACAGTATATAAATATAAAAAAGCCAGTTGATGACCCCTTGAAAACAATGCAGATTCTGCAAATCGATGGCAGTTGAGGATATGGCAAATTGAGACTTTCGGGTTCTATCACTATTAAGCAGTATCAAGTGTAATATGAATAAATTATGCATTTCTATAGCACTTTCATAATATGCATTACTGTTAGAAAGATTATTATTAATATTATTTTTATATAAGGAATTAAAACGTATTTTATATAATCATGTAGCACACGACTTAACTTCCCACTGAAGTTAAGCATGGTTAAGCCTGGTCAGTACCTGGATGGGAGACCCCCTGGGAAAACTAGGTTGCTGCTGGTAGATGTTGATGTGTTAGTTAGGCCAGAAGGGGGCGCTCACCCTTTGGTCTGTGTGGGTCCTAACACCCCAGTAAAGGGATGGGGACACTATACTGTCAAAGAGAACTGTCCTTCAAATGAGACGTTAAATCGAGGTCCTGGCTCTCTGTGGTCATTAAAAATCTCAGGGTGTCCTTCAAAAAAGAGTAGGGGTGTAACCTCGGCATCCTGGACAAATTTGCCAATTGGCCCCTGTCCATCATGGCCTCCTAATCATTCCTCTATCCTGGCTGTCTTCATCACTCTGTCTCCTCTCCACCAATCAGCTGGTGTGTGGTGGGGATTCTGGCGTAATATGGCTAACATCGCATCATCCAGGTGGATGCTGCACATTGGTGGTGGTTGAGGAGTGTCCACCCTTCTATGTAAAGCACTTTGACGACCCAGAAAAAGCACTATATAAATGTAACAAATTATTATTATTATTATTATTATTATTATTATTATTATTATTATTATTATTATTATTATTATTATTATTCAGCAAGTATGCATTAAATTGATCAAAACTGACAGTAAAACAGTTTATAACATTGCAAAAGTTCTCTGTTTTAAATGTATTAGGTTTCCTCAAAAAATTATGCAGTACAACTGTTTTCACCATTGATGATGATAATTATTTAGCAGCAAATTAGCATATTATAATGATTTCTCAAGAGTTGTGTGACGCTGAAGAAGACTGGAGTAATGGCTGCCGAAAAGTCTGTTGCCATCACAGAAATAAATGAAATAAAATGTAGTTCAATGAAAATGTATTTTAAATTCTAACATTTTTCATAAAATAAATGCAGCCTTTGTGTTTAAGAGAGTAGAAAGGTATTTGCCTGGCTCAAGTCTCACCCTGCCCTAGGTATTTGGTGTTCATATCCATGGAGATAGCCACTCTAATATGTTTTAAGCCCTCAGTCAAGGTCATACTAGTCTTACTGAGTGTGTTTCGACTGCAGAGTAAAGCTTGAGAAATATCATCAGATCATATTTTGCAGTTAAGCCTCTTGCAGTTTTGGAAGAAGTGCTGTATTATTCTATTCCATGCAGTCAATCACAGGTCACTGGCGACTGACTGTCACAGGTGGGTGGCAAACAAACTATTATATTTTATTTATTTATTTATTTTTCCACTCTGTCTGAATGATATCGGATAATGAATTGAAAGCAAGGTCTGAATTTCTGTGGCTAGAAAATACATATGTAGAAAAATTATAATTAATAATATAAAAATACTATTTGTAAAGGAGTTAAATAATTGAAATACTATTCAATATGTTCCATTCAAGCTTTCCTTTTTGTCTTTAGTGGTGATTAAGGTTGCTCTGATAAAGATTTTTGGGGCAAGTATCATGACCTGACAACTAACTTTATTGAAAAGCAAATTGAGCAACATATTCCCTCTCTTAGAGTAGAAACAACTAGGAGCTTAACACCTACAGCATTCATGCTTGCTAAATAATACACATTAAAATAATAAGAATAAAAAATACATTTAAGCACATAGTCAACAAGCCAGGCATTTTTACATATTTATGTGTGTTTTTAACCATTTAGGCTCGAACCCGAAACTCGAAGCGCATTTAAAATTAGTGATGTGCCAAAATGAAAATGCTGGGCCGAAACTGAATTTTCTGGATGCACTAGGCCGAAAACAGAAACCAAAAACAAATTTTTTTGTATATTTTTATAAATTGTATAAAAAACATTTTTTTAATATATTTATATTAATATTAGACTTTTTAATGAAATTCAATCATTTTAATTGTCAATCATTATTTTTTTATTTTTACAAATAATGTAACACAACCCTAGTTTCTTGCTGTGATTGCTGTAGGCTTAATTACATTGCAATTTCTCCACTCTCCACAAAGTTGTTGCAAATCTATTGTCCTTTTTAGACCCCTGGTGGAATTGCCAGACTAGTAAATCAAGTCAAGCAATTTTAGCTGTATAAATAAAAATTGTCTTGCGAGTTTTGCGTCCTCCGATCGACCTTTAGACTACCGAACAAAGCAATATATCGGAAGACGCGATTAACTGCTAGATATTTGTCAACTGGTAGAGATTTTGGACCATCACGGTTAAAAATAAATAAATGAAACAACAATAATAAAAGGAGAAGTGAGCAAAAATATATAACTGGACATTTTACAGCCAAACTTACTGCAGAACAGATGACTTCAGGCAGAAGGAGGATGATAAGTGTGTCTCTCTCACAAATGATATCATCTATTATGTGACCTATTTTACAAAAGAAGTTTACTGGCTGCAGATGGGCTCATAAATTTCCAAAACGGACAAGCCAAAGATAGATACACTCTTGCATATGCTCTCGAGGCAATGGCTGTATATTGTTATTAAATCCAGTGGCTCTTAAACGCATCTAGTTCCTACCGCATGTTGCCAATAAACCGGCTGCTTTACATACCTACAAAAACTTGTAGATAAAAAAATTGTAACAACAAAGACTTAATCTTTCTTGACCGCTCAAGTACATGGTCCCTGTCTCACTCCCAACATTCACCAAAAAAAAAAAAAAAATCATTGTCAGCTTAAAGTGCCTCTCTAAAGTACAGAAATAACTCAATGTCTAAGATAATTTAATGTCATTGGATCTTCAAACTTTCACTTGAAGACATTAGTAAAACTCTACCTGTAGGTTGTGGCACACCAGATGGAAAGTATCAGCAATGTCATTGAAGTAATAATCAGTCAGCTGTTGCCAAATGAAGCAATCACCTTTACTGATACATCTCATTTAATAAGGTGCTTAGGTAAAACATTATGGTCTAAAACATTATGCCTGCATTATACACACACACGAGAGAAAGCATAAACAGAGAAAGCCAATTCATGCATTGTGTTACACTTGTTCATTTTTGATTCTGTCTCTGCAATATCCCTGCTGTTTTTTCTTTACCAATTGTGTGGTCAGTCTGCCACTGAAAGATGTTGTGCTGTGCACACTAAAGCACTGTGAAACTCCATGGGAGACTTCAGTTATGCTGTACATTCAGCAAGAGCGTTTCATTTCTGGTGCTAAAAACATCCAATTTTTTCACTTCCAAAGAGGACAAGACAGGAACAAGTGTTATAAAGGACATACATTGTTTTTAGGCTCTCAGTCATGTAGCATTCTTTATCAATTAAACTAGAAAACAGGGTAACACTTTATTTTAGGGTTCAGTTATTAACAGTTATTAACTACTAGTTGCTTATCAGCATTCATATTACTAGGATATTGGCTGTTTATTAGTACTTATAAAGCACATATTAATGCCTTATTCTTCCTGACCTTACTGTACATCTCTTAATCCTAACCAATACCTAAACTTAAATGCTACAAAATCTACCTTACTAACTATTAATAAGCAGTAAATTAGGAGTTTATTGAGGCAGAAGTCTTAATTATATATATAGTGAATATGTGTTCCCCATACTAAAGTGTTACCGAAAACAGCTTGATCAAAAGTACTATAAACTAATAAAGCATGTTTAGTTTCAACTCTCAAGTTACCACTTCATCATTATTAACTTTTGAAAGGAAGAAAGACAATGTAAAGCTAACTGACTGGTGTATCCACAGTAGAAATGTATAATACGTCACCTCAAATATACTCTAATGTGATCACAACAAGATGATAAAATAATTAATAATAATAATAAAGAGGAAATATTTCTTTACTAAGTGGTTTTATATCAAGCTTCTGTGGCATGAAAAAAAGGAGTACATTTGCACTTGGATTTTAGGCTTGCAGATCAATAGTCAAACTCGTTTAAAAGTAGAAAAGTAGAGAATCTCTGGTGCATCCCCACTGCACACAATAAATAAGAATAGGCTGCTTTACACTGGAGAGAGTTCAGCTCTGAAACAATGCTGCGTATCAGACTCTGTACACAGATGCAATGCAGAAAAAAGCTAAATTTAAAGGAATAGCTCATACACAAATCTAAGTTTGGTCATTATTTACTCAGCCTCATTGTTATTTGAAACCTGTATGACTTTTTGAAGTTAAAGGAGTCCTATCCTTTTACGGAGTCGTGATTTTGTTTTTGGGGTGTAATATAATATGCTTTAATGCTTGATTGTTCAAAAATTATTATTATTTTTTTTATTTATTTTTTACATCTATTACCTCGCACCTCTCTCCCCAGTCTGTCCCGAGCGTGTCATTAAGGTCCAGTTTCGATGAAGCCCCTCCTTCTGAAATGTGCTTGGATTTGTTAGCTAGCCTAGTGTGTTGTGATTGGCACCACTTAGCGTGTGTTCGGGAGACATCACACCCCTTACCATAACTGCGAGCTCCTCTCAGATGTTACAACATTAAGGATGGTGTCAATTCAAGCTAGAGTCAGGCTTAAGCATGTTAACAAATAAGAGGATCATCCAAAACGGATTTCATGTACAGACTTTGCAAGCACAGATTTCACAGGAATTTTTGTACATTCTTATACATTTTGGAAAACAATGTTATACACCTTTTAATAATGATATTTGTCAGAACTATGGTAATACAAACAGTAATCGATTACAAAACCAAGGTTCTGTAACATCCTTACAAACATAAGAGCTTACAAAAGCTACAGTAAAAGCTATATCAACACTAATGTTAGCAGTCGAGCAGAGGCTAATCTTTGCCCTTTGTTTACAATATTGTAGCAACAACATAACATTTATAATTGGAACTGCTAATACACAACTATAAATATTAAGACATACTTACAAGTTGTGATGCACAAACAACAGATTGCCCCGACAAAGTGGGAACTGCTCTATTTCAGAAGAAGCTTTTGTGCGTATCCTGCATTGTACTTTCTTAGGTTCTGGAAGCTCTTTTCCATAAAATGTGCAGCACACAGTTAAACATTGGGGTTATAATGTCCAGGAACAGTGTTTAAAGACATTCTCAAGAGAGAGATGAATCAATGATTCACCATGGAAACAGACGCTAAGAATAAGCGTGCCATTCTACTTTCTTCTTCTTTTGTTTAATGATGATTTACATTACCTACTTTGAGAACATCGCCACCTATTTGGTGGATGTGAAAACATTTTTTTCAATGTCTTTGTTGAACAAGTAGCCTAATCTTTATTCACTAAAAACACACATTTTTGGATAAACAATCTCTTTAACTCTACTAAGCTTAATTACCTCCAACCAGGCAATAATGTGAATATAAGGAATCATGGGTCTTGAATGTGGAGTCACAATTCTTTATTTAGTGAGGAATTATTCAAACACTTGACTGAGGTTGGCAGTTTATGCTGACAGAATTGAAGTGGATTGCTCTAATTTTCAGATATGCTTCGTCAGACCTTTCCTGATCAGCAACAGCGTTACATAGCCACGCGGGCGATTCCTTTGAAATTCCACAGAGTGGATGTCACTAAAAGGTGCACAACCTCCATTTGCTGCTCCTCAGCCTCCTCTTCCCTCTGAGGAGCAATTCTCAGTAGAAACATATAACGGTTTCTTCAAGCAGAGCTGGAATATGTGCCCTACATTTTACAACCCTTTTGAGAAGGTATAGCAGAAGGTATATGAGGTGAGCATGCATATTCACGGGTATTGGGGTTTGTCTTTTATCGCCCCCACACACACATGACAGGAGGATACAGCATGTAGAACAGAAAGAAAAAGATTATCACGGTGCATTTAACATTTCTAATAGTTGATCTATTTTTTTGTTTTTTGTTTTTCTCTCCAAGTGACCATGGGAACAATTATTGTGATGTTGCTCTAAAGGTTTTAATCATTTGCTCCTCTTTATCTATATTCCCTTAAGGTACGTCAGCTGGGTGCTTAAGATTTCTCAAGGTTAATGTAGTGGGTAAAAGGGAACAAAGAACCGAAGAACAGATTTTCTTTCTAATATGAGCTAAAATTACACATTTGAAAGCATTAAGCACCTTGGTGGGAATAAATATATAACATAAAGAACCCGCTTTTTATAAGGTGGCCTTAAATACTATATACTAACATTAATGAATTACTAAGTACAATGCACGCAATGTTTTTACATGGTACTTACAATTACATAGATTTGCATCTGCAATTCATTTCTGTTACATTTATAATTATGCTGTTGACACCTCCCTTTCACCTAACCCTACCCTTAAACATACCCATACCACCACTCCTGTCCCTAACTTTACCCAACCCATTATATCAAAAAGTGTTTTGCTATACAACAGTATATTGCACTTAGCTTAGAAATCTAGACGCACCCGAGCGGCAGCAAATATAATTTGCAGCCAGCGTCGTAGCAACTCTCCATAGACTTGCGAGCTGGAAAAAAACGAACTCTGGTCAGGCTAATCACTTCGTGTATAGAGTCGATGGAAGGGGATTAACATAATGGCAGCCGAATTGTGGAGGTTCCGCATGCTACTTGTAAACAAAGAAACTGGCGAACGACAGTCTTTTGAATTGGCTATGGCCATGACAACAGCTGGGGCAACAGCCTTAGTCCTAATGGGTTGTTATCATAGCTATCAAAATCCAGTGTTCGGCATTTTGCGTACGTGAGTTTTTGTTGTAGATGTCTTTAAAAAAAAAAAAAAAAAAAAAAAAAAAACAATTGTGCACTGTGCTAATTAATTGAGATTTCTTACAGCTCTTACAGGTTGTTGGCCATGTCTGTTAAGTTGCTTCTATTACTCTTCCCTTTTTTGTAAGTCGCTTTGGATTAAAGCGTCTGCTAAATGATTACATGTAAATGTAAATGACTCTGGAAGACTTGGAGTTAAGCTTTTCTTTGAGAACAGAATGAAGAACAGCCCTGAAGTTTTGCCGACCGGATACGGCGAAAGTTTAATCAATCAACTAACGTTAGCTCCGTGTAGGGACCTTTAAAATATGCCTTTTGTTTGAAGTAATGCAGAGGCAGAGCATTAAAAAAGTATGCTTTTCAAATTTTTGTTTATTTCAATATATGTGATGTTAATTATTTTGTTTCATATCCAAAGTGATAAGTTAAATGCAAGTGTAATATTACTGGACATGTGACTGTTACTTGTTTAAGGTTGTGTCATAACGTGAGTTGCGTGAAGGGGGAGGAGCATCGCACATAGTGGAGAAAAGAGTTGCCAGCAAAATCGCTGTCTGTGTGTTAAGTGCGTCATCATTCTGGAGACCTAATATTATTTGTAATATAAGGCCCAAAGTGTAGGAACAGTTGTATTTTGTTTACTATTTAAAGTGTTTTATCTCTCCGTGATCTGTTGAGTCATCGCGCTGAATCAATACGTGCATGATAAGTGCTCTGCGTTGATGAAGTTATTGGATGTTCATGGCGGACTGAACGCATCGTGTGGTTTTTCATGAGACATGGATCGACTGAATTCATAGAGTGTTCGGGAGTTCTTGTGCGTGTGGTGAACCCAATGCCGCTGCTACACTTTCATCGGATGGACGTAAGTGAACTAATTTCCAAGGCTGCAGTCATGTTTGGATTACATTGAAGTCCTCAGCTGTTAAAGCAGCACTTGGCAACTTTTGCTCTCGGGGTCCCCCTACAGTTTGGAAAAAATAATGTCCTCAACTACTGTCGTAAGCTCTGTCATCCTACAACAGGGGATGCCCTCGCGCTTGTATTTGTTGACATGACAACCCTGATAGCCCTGAACTAGTGATGCGTGGGTCGTCTCATAACCCGCGGACCCCGTATGTCTATTTAATGGTCGTGGGTGCGGGGCGGGTTGTAAAAATATATACAGTGGTGCGGTGCGGGCCAAATAACTTCATAAAAGCGTCCCCACGGGTTGTTGCAGCACTAACAGTTCCCCTGAACACTGCAGGAGTTCACATGCAGGTGTTCTTCTGGCGTCGCGTGTGAAATGTCTTCATCCCAGGTACAGTCAGTGGCATATGATTCAGCATGTCATATGAATATAATTTCATGGGTTTTATTTTTTTCAAACGCCAAATAATCACGATGCTCACGTTTACAAGCCAGCGTCATTATAGTAGTCTATTGGTTACCGTTTTACAGAATCTATATGATACTTCAATTCAATGTTTGAGTGGTAGGTAATCACCATAACAAGCATGACAGCATCGGTCGGGCACGCCTCCTTCAGCTCACGCCAACGAGCAAACGCTGGTCCAATGTTGATCCTCGTCCTGCCTTTAATCCCATCACTTTTTCGTTTCCTCTTATTGCTTTCTTTCAACAAAACCTTTTCTTTCTTATTTGTCTCTGCTGCTTCGGACATGACTATATTATCCGACGAACAAAGTTGGGCTCGCACATCCGAATTTAAGGAGGTGTGGGTGTTGGTGGAAGTGACGTATTTGCCGTAAAGCAGTTGAATTTTGTAGTTCTTTTTGTTCTCGGGTTACTACCCGAAACCCGAAGTTTAAAAGTACGATTAAAAACGATACAGACCCCATCAGGCTATGGCAGACGTGTCATTCAACCTATTGTAAGTAGATGTATCGTCACAAGAGTCTTGAAAATATATTATGAAGGTTGAAAAGTTACCTAGTGCTACTTTAATGTACACCAACGAACTGGGCCCCAACGGAAACGAACATATTTGACTGCGTACTGTAGCTGCGTGACTGATTCATCATAACCGGTTTGAATACTGCACTGAACAAACATTGGTTGTGAATCACAGGTTTTATCAAGTGATGTGCACTTGATGTTGAGGGGAATATTGTTGTATTTTCCTGGTCTTTATGTGTTTTTTGGAGTTTAACTCTTTATCAGGGTTTGAATTGATGCTAATTGAGTACAGTGTTCTAAAGTAAGAGGAAGATCTTAAGAATGCTAGCATAGAAAGCATAAGAGAGACAAAATAAGCATTCTAATATTGAAAAGGTGATTTGTACATTTCATTGACAAGAAACAAAGTAACTTATATCATTAGGCAGAAGTTTTTCTGTTTTTCTTACAAACAGCTGTAATTTGTTTATTCATTGAGTTTTTTCTTTAAAAGGGGGTTATTACGTTAATTGTGAGTTCTCAGACCAAACATCTTGATGTGGGCCTGGCTTTTCAGGCTATATTGTACTTCTTTTTGGATGTAGTAAAGGCCATCTAATATAAAAAGGGACGAAAAGAAAAGGAAATGAGGTTACCAGAAGCATAATAAAGCTCTAAGCTAACAGCATTTTTTGTTTAATCGTCTAGATTGCACATTGATTACGATGACGATCACTTAGATTTGCGGAGGGTGTCTCAAAACCTTCCTGTCTAGGAAATAATTAAAAAATAATCAATTATTCCTCTTGGCAGGTATAATTAAATAATACTACCACATTGGTGATCACTTTCTGCATCTCTGCATAAGCCAATTCAGTCAATAGCACAAACTTTGACCCAATTAATCAACCTCAGTCTATACGGTTTTCAGTTCCCCTTCCATTTTAACACTCAGTGCCATATGTCAAATAAGGTCGCACCTTGAACAAACGGTTCAGCTTGAGTAACAAATTACATTTCAGTCAGAAACATTCTCTTGAGAAACACATACTCAACAAAACACTCTATCTAATGCTTCTTGATAGTAAGTGTTTAGATCACATGCGTTGACTTGATGCTTTTAGACATCGGTTGGCGATCTGTGCTGCTGTGAGAGCCTAGCATTACATTGATGATGCTGTTTCGATCAGTGCAGGCAGAATAGAAAACGCTGTGACGTGTCGCAGATGAATGCACCACGCACAACATGCTCTGTTATTCCTCCTTTCTCCCTTCTGACTCAAATATCATAATGAAACTGACTACAAGCACGCATTTTATTTATTTATTTCTTGGAATGGACAACTTTGGTAATTTTACCCGAGATGCACCAGCATGGCTAACACACTGAATTAAGGAGTTGGTTCACTTTTGGCTGTGTTGCAAGTCCAAGTAGAGTGAATAAAAGCTCTTGCGTACAGGTCCCTGCTGGGCCCCATTGATTTGCATGGCGCAAGATGAAATGCATGTTTCGGTGAGCTCATTCCACCGCTCTAGCATTATTTTCTCCTGTTCAATCAGGACTTATCTTAGCAGGCTGATGTTTTTTTATAATGGCACTCATAAATTGCACAAAACAAAGGCTTGCTGAGATCCATTTTAACTTTCACTTTGTGGTGGCATAATATATTTTGACATGGTAGAGATGTGTATTCATATAGCAGGTTAATATCCATGAATCTGGGTTTATGGAAAGGGACTGATAGCGTGATTTAATATGAGAAAGACAATGTGTGGGCCTCAATGGCAGCTTTCAGGGTATCTAACATGTATTTCTTAGATAGACGCTTATGTACACAAGGGGTTCCGTATTCTCTTGGTGAAGCAGAAAAGAAACTCAATGAGCTTTCTAAGGCCTGGCAATGGTTATATTTCAGAGAGCAAAAATTTTGTATCTACAAAATCTACAAAATCTACAAAATTTTGTAGATCAAAAGACTGATAGATTATTTTCTATATTTATCATCATAACATAAATGTACTGTGAGCACACTGGTGTATCAGGTCATAATAGTATAGTACTTTGAAATACACTGTGGCACTATCATATATATATATGTGTGTGTGTGTGTGTGTGTGTGTGTGTGTGTGTGTGTGTGTGTGTATCTACTGATCCGATATTAGGATCTGATATCGGCCGCGATACTGACGACAAAGCTGGAAAAATAAACAGATCCACAGGCCGATCCAGGTTTTTTTTTTTTTTTTTTTTTTTTTTTAAGAGTCGGATATGTAGAGATATTTTATGCTTGCCACGCCAACTAGTTCATCTGTCGGCAATACTACCAATATAATCCAGAAACACCATGTTATGAGCACGCTGCATTCCTGCAGCTCAGCAAAACTAAAGGAGTGGACAATACAGCCCAGCAACTAACTTTGCACTATGCAAAGGATTCATGGTGACTAATAGTGGATATGGATGAAGACTATGTAATGAACTGACGGTAACAACGCGCTGTTGACGCTCGCGCACCTTGAGGAGAAATCAAAAAAGCCGCTCACACATAGTAATTGCAGTAAACATTAAAAATTTTACGTTTTTATCTTTATAACATATGAAACGGTTAAACAACATCATAGAACCAAATGTGCTGTTTTCCTGAATACCATCACGATTGAAAATGTCACTGATTTCCTATGACAGCTCCTTAAACAATCATTAACATTGTTACTTACATTTTAGATGTAATATTGAGTCTTTTTGTTCTATTTCAGCTGCGAAAATAGTTCCAAACAAAGATTTCAAGCAACAAAGTTCCAAACAGCAGAACCATAACATGTCGCATGTGTTTTGAATGATTCAGTGGTTGAATCAAAGATTCAATAACCTGTTCGTAAATGACTGCCTCTGACTCACTCATTAAGACTCACCTACTGCCACCTACTGGTGGTTTAGTTTACTATATTTTTCAACATTTATTTTGTTTATTCAAAAATACAAATCTCATAACATTATTTAATGCAGTAGTAATTTTTCTGGGTAAATAATTTTATTTGATTGGTAACATCCCTATAGTGTCTTATTTTAATTTAATGTATACATCAAGTTTAAGAATATAATATGAAACCTGAAGCATAGATTATATTTAATTAAGATTATGGGAAAATCCCCTTATAAAGGTAACATATCACGAAAATACAGATTTAAAATATGTAAAAGCTGATTGAACACTGAGAATATTGCTTCAGAATAAGTTATATTTACCACACACACACACACACACACACACACACACACACACACACACACACATCTAACTTTTTTCCAGACAAGAAATTTTTTTACTCGGACAAGTGAATGACCATTTTACTTATCCGAAGGAGAGACATGAGCATGCTTAATGTCGAGCCTTAAATTATATTTATATTTTAGATTTGAATGCACAATTGTTTTGTAAATAAATAAGAATTCAACACTTTGCATACATCTGTTATTTTGTCTTATAATCTTTGTTTAGTAAAGTCTGGTGCCGTTAGTCTCTTCAAGGAAGGTATACAGTTTATTATTAATTTAACAATAGTACGGGATCGGTATCGGGTATCGACAAAGCCCAGGCATCGGCATCGGTATCGGGACTGAAAAAGTCGGATCGGTGCACCTATATATATATATATATATATATATATATATATATATATATATATATATATATATATATATATATATATAACCTATATATATATATATATATATATATCAGACAAAATTATGCTAATGCCATGGTATTTTTGTAAATGTCTTCATTGGCACAATAATTCTACTAAGAATTGCTTGATTTTAAATATTAAGCATTTCCATTTCTAGTTTCTGATCAAGATTGTTTCTTTCAAATTTAACCAAACCCAATACTTTTACTTAGCCAAAGGAATTAAGGAAATGTTCTGTTAATTTGAGTTATTACAAAAAAAATAATAGTTTCAAATTGGACATTTAAAATTAAAATGGTTTGAGTGAGGCATGCACAATGGAAGTAAATTCCATGATTTATTAAATGGCCACAATGGAAATAAATATCTCAAATTCCTAAACAGTTCCATTGTACTTTCTTTTTAAACTATGTATTACTGCATTACTGTAGAACAGTACCCCCCCCCCCCCCCCCCCACACACACACACACACACACACACACACCTTAATACAAGTATTGTGAAAGGCTGAACCTAAGGCTCATACAAAATAAAACTTTGTATGCAAGTGCCGGGGTCAATATACAAATGAAAGGCAACAACTTTATTGCATAGATCATAGATGCATAGATCTTGTTTAGTCTTATTGGTTTCCAAATCTTAACAAACAAAGATATAGGTTATCTTTTAGTTTTAATCTCAGTTCTTCCAAATGCAACATTCAAATGTATTATTTGACATGTAAAGCTGTCTAAGGCTCAAGTGGAAACACAACTGGAATTTTCCTTACCATTCTAAGAACCGTTCGGCCCGATGGTGGAAAAGCGGCTTTTGTGAACAGTGACAACTCCAACAGTTCAAAAGGTCTAGTGTACTCACATTAGGCATGGTTATATTGTACTGAGCCCGATTGATTGTAGCACACACGAGTAGCAGCTGCTCGGTGCTCTGATGTGTTTAGTGCTTACACTACATGCGTATCTAGCCCAAGTCCAACTGAACCGCGGTCGGGCCTACCTCTTCCAAGCGGGCCAGGGTTGGTTAAAAGAACCGTACGGAGTGATCCCACTAGTCAACTGAACTAGACTTTAGGGGTTAAACACGCTTGGACACGGTTCAGAATGCCTAGTGTAAGTACACCATAAGTGAGGACTGGAATGATGCATCGTCATAATCGATTCCAGCGATTACATTAATTAGTAGATTTGTCACTCTGTTTATGTTCCCCAATGATGGCAGCTCCCGGGCATGCTGAAAATCAGCTTTATTACAAAATTAGAGAGACCGATCTTACTTGTGTAATTGTTTTAAACAGAGAAAATGGGGCTCTGCACGCTCTGTAAAACTGAAGTTGCATACCACAGTAGCACAACTTCTATGCAAGTGCAACTGAAAAGGAAACATCCCGGGGTTCTCCTACTTCAAAATGTTATGTGTTTGGACTAGTACAGTTCCCTTTCAGTCGGTCACGTTCGACGTACGTCAGAACTGAACCGACGAATGGGATCTTACTTTAGAGACCAATCCTACTTCGAGCATCTAACAACGAGCCAATGAAATTTGGCATGCGATCACGCATTCCACGCTCCGCCCCGCAGCGCGGGTATAAATAGGAAGTGGAATGGTAGATCAGCGCTTTCTACTTCGGAGCCGAACAGTCTTCATTGCTGTTTCTACGAAGAGCTTTCTGACTACGAGTCAAAACCTTCCTGTGAAAGAGTTTGCCAGTGCGGGTGATACGGCGCGTCAGCGAGAGACCGTCACTTCAGTGATAGAGTGTGCAAAGAGCTGTTGGTTCGCTGAGCGTTTCCTTACACACACACATTACAGTTGGTTCGCTGGGCGCTCACACATACACATCACTGAGAGCTCACGCAGGCTTGCACTATCGAACTGCGTGGAGCCGCGGTCATCTCCCTGAGTGCTTCAGCACTAAAAGAGCAACTTCCTTTTCACAAAAGAGCAACACGGTTTGACCCTGCGTCTTTTTCAAGATGTCATTCAAGCCGTGTGTTTCTGGATGCGGTCGATTTCTGTCTCCGCTTGACGGACACGTTCGTTGTCTCTCGTGTCTGGGCGCACAGCACGCTGAGGCTGCGTTCGTGGATGAGACATGTTCCCATTGCGGGAATATGTCCATTGCAGTGTTGCGGTCCCGTCTCCAGTACCTCAGAAGAGGTGGAACGCCATCGTCCATCCCCCGATCTAGTGGTCCTCCAGCTGCAAAGCAGAGGGCTACTACTTTGGCTGATGACCTTGGTGGGGACCTGAGGGTGTCGGTCAGGGTAAACCCGACGGGTCTCACGGCTCCTCGGGCCCCTCCCCCCTCCACTGTACCGGTGGAGCTTCCGGAAGGGCGCGCTGACCTCCCACGCGGAGCGCCAGTCGTCTCTTTTGGGGCTCCGGCGGAGGACCAGATGTCGGTTGCTGCATCGGGGGATGAGCTAATGGGTTCCGAGGATGAAGACTCGGCTGCGTTGCCCCCTTCGGGTGTGACAGCGTTGCCCGAGTCTGACCCGGAACTTACGGCTATGCTTGCCCGGGCCGCCGCAAGTGTCGGGCTTGAGTGGAACCCTCCACCACGTCCCGAACCTTCGCGGCTGGATGATTGGTTTCTCGGGACGGGTCGCGCTGGTTCTCAGCGTCCCGCCCCGGTGCCTTTCTTCCCGGAAGTGCATCAGGAGCTCACGAAGTCCTGGGTAGCGCCGTATAGCGTACGCCAGCGATCGACTGACTCCTCCATCCTCACCACTCTCGATGGTGGTGCAGCTAAGGGTTACGAGAGGATCCCTCCAGTCGAGCGGTCGGTTGCGATGCACCTGTGTCCTAAGACCGCTGCGGACTGGAGGCAGGCCCCGCGTCTCCCCTCCCGGGCGTGTAAGTTCTCGTCCGGCTTGACGGGCAAGGCTTACACAGCCTGCGGAGAAGCTGCATCAGCTTTGCATGCCATGGCGCTCCTGCAGGTCCACCAGGCCAAAGCGCTCATGGAACTGCACGAGGGTGGTTCCGACCAGGCAGTTATGCAGGAACTGCGAGCCGCGACGGACCTCGCCCTCCGGGCGACGAAAGTCACGGCCCGCTCCCTGGGTCGGGCGATGTCCACCTTGGTGGTCCAGGAACGCCACCTGTGGCTGAACCTGACAGACATGCGGGACTCGGACAAGGTTCGGTTTCTAGACGCCCCTGTCTGTCAGGCCGGCCTCTTCGGCGACGCCATCGAGGACTTTGCCCAGCAGTTCTCGGTGGCCAAGAAGCAGACGGAGGCCATCAAAAACATCCTGCCCCGGCGGCCCGCTGCTGCCTCCACCCAGCCGCCCGGGGCAGCCCCCCAGTCTGCTCGTCGCCGAGGGCGTCCTCCAGCGTCCGCCTCCGCCCCTGCTAAGCCCAAGCAGCAGCCTCCACCCGCGAAGCAGGGCGCCGGACGCAAGGGGGCCGCCCAACCCGTCCAAGGGCCCGCCAAGCCTGCCGGCAAGCGCAAGGGGAAGCGGCCCTGAGACGGGCAGCCCAGGGAGAAGAGGAGCTGCTCTGAGGGAGATGATGTCCGCATCCCTCCCACCCCCCCGGAGGAGGACCGGGGGGACTTCACTGGTCACAACATCTCTGCCGCTGGCTCTCCGGAGTCCAGCGGTACCCACATTTTCACAAAAAGAGCAGTTTCCTCTCTCTCTGGGCCCCAAGAGGGTCAGGTTGGCAGTGTGCGACGCCCACGGGCCTTGTCACTCCTTTCCTACCCTCCCGTCGCCAGGGGGCAGCTGTGTGGGCCTCGAGGACGCCCCCGGGCCTTCTCACCCACACACTGCCTCTCTTGTGAGCACTCAGTCAACACTCCGGGCCGCCCACGGGCCTTCCGGGTCGGGGCTGAGTGCTTCACTTCCCTGCCTCCGGGCAGTGGACAGCAGAGTGGGCTCCGAGGACGCCCCCGGGCCTTCTCACCCACTCTCTGTCCAAACCAGGAGTGCTCAGGCAACACTACGGGCCGCCTCCGGGCCTCCCGAGTCGGGCCAGAGTACTCCGCTTCGCTGCCCCACCCCGGGCACGTCTGTGGTGCCGTTGGTCCCGCTTGTACGGTCTCTGGGGGCCTGGCTAGGTCTCCCCAGGCCGTCTCGCTGGCTCATCCGTACCATCAGACTCGGCTACGCGATTCAGTTCGCACGCCGGCCACCCAAGTACAAGGGCATCCTCTTCACCTCCGTGCGAAGCAGCGATGCTCAAGTCTTGCGGTCAGAGATCGAGGTCCTACTGGCGAAGGACGCGATCGAGCCGGTTCCTCCAGCCGATATGAAGACGGGGTTTTACAGCCCCTACTTCATTGTGCCCAAGAAAGGGGGTGGGTTACGGCCAATCCTGGACCTGCGAGTTCTGAATCGGGCCCTGCACAAGCTCCCGTTCAGGATGTTGACGCAGAAACGCATTTTCCAATGCATCCGTCCCCAGGATTGGTTTGCGGCGATCGACCTGAAGGACGCGTACTTCCATGTGTCTATTCTCCCTCGACACAGACCGTTCCTACGCTTTGCGTTCGAGGGGAAAGCATATCAGTACAAGGTCCTGCCCTTCGGGCTGTCCCTGTCGCCCCGCGTCTTTACGAAGGTCGCGGAGGCAGCCATTGTTCCACTCAGAGAACGCGGCGTTCGGATTCTCAACTACCTCGACGATTGGCTGATCCTAGCCCAGTCGAAGGACCAGTTGTGCGAACACAGGGACCTGGTGCTCAGTCACCTCAGCCAGTTGGGCCTTCGGGTCAACCGAGAGAAGAGCAAACTCTGTCCCACACAGAGGATCTCTTATCTCGGTATGGAGCTGGACTCGGTCAACCGGACGGCGCGCCTCACCGAGGAGCGAGTCCAGTCGGTGTTGAACTGCTTGAATATGTTCAAGAGCAGGACAGCGGTCCCACTGAAATTCTTTCAGAGGCTCCTGGGGCATATGGCATCTGCAGCCGCGGTCACGCCGCTCGGATTGCTTCATATGAGACCGCTTCAACGCTGGCTCAATGGCCGAGTCCCGAGGTGGGCGTGGCAGAGCGGTCAGTACCGGGTCCCAGTGACTCCTTACTGCCGCCAAACCTTCAGCCCGTGGTCCAGCACTTCGTTTCTCCGGGCCGGGGTGCCCCTAGAACAAGTGTCCAGGCATGCTGTGCTATTCACGGATGCCTCCACCACAGGCTGGGGGGCCACGTACAACGGGCATGCAGTTGCTGGTCTGTGGACGGGGCCGCAATTGCATTGGCATATCAATTGCCTCGAGTTACTGGCAGTACATCTGGCACTCCGCCGCCTCAAGGGGCCGCTGCGTGGCAAGCATGTACTGGTCCGTACGGACAGCACCACGGCCGTTGCGTACATCAACCGTCAGGGTGGTCTACGCTCCCGTCGTCTGCTCCAACTCGCCCGCCACCTCCTCCTGTGGAGTCAGAAGCAGCTGAGGTCGCTTCGGGCCATTCATGTCCCTGGTGTGCTGAACCAGACAGCCGACGAGCTCTCTCGTCAGCCGACACCTCCGGGAGAGTGGCGACTCCACCCCCAGGCGGTCCAGCTGATATGGGACCAGTTCGGAGCCGCACAGGTCGACCTGTTTGCCTCTCCGGACTCGACCCATTGCCAGTGGTACTATTCCCTGACCGGGGGTACCCTCGGCACAGATGCACTGGCGCACAGCTGGCCCCGGGACCTACGCAAGTATGCGTTTCCCCCAGTGAGCCTTCTTGCACAGACTCTGTGCAAGGTCAGGGAGGACGAGGAGCAGGTCTTGTTAGTTGCGCCGTATTGGCCCAACCGGACCTGGTTCCCAGAACTCACACTCCTCGCGACAGCCCCTCCTTGGCCGATTCCCCTGAGGAAGGACCTTCTTTCTCAGGGACGGGGCACGCTATGGCACCCGCGTCCAGACCTCTGGAATCTTCATGTCTGGTCCCTGGACGGGACGCGGAGGTTCTAGATGGACTACCACAAGCTGTCGTAGATACCATCGCTTCAGCTAGAGCCCCCTCTACGAGGCGCCTCTATGCTCTGAAGTGGAACCTGTTCGTTGAGTGGTGCGCTTCCCGCCGGGAAGACCCCCGAAGGTGTTCGATCAGTGTCGTGCTTTCCTTCCTGCAAGATGGGTTGGAGAGAAGGCTGTCTCCCTCCACCCTCAAGGTATATGCTGCAGCAATAGCAGCGTACCATGATGTAGTAGAAGGTAAGTCCGTGGGGAAGCACGACCTAATCGTCAGGTTCCTCAGAGGTGCGAGGAGACTAAATCCTCCTCGTCCATCCTCGATACCCTCTTGGGACTTAGCTCTAGTGCTCCGAGCACTTCAGAGCCCTCCCTTCGAGCCTTTGGCGTCTTGTGAGCTGAAAATCTTGTCAATGAAGACAGTGCTCCTGACGGCATTGGCCTCGATCAAGAGGGTAGGGGACCTGCATGCACTTTCGGTCAACGAATCGTGCCTAGAGTTCGGGCCAGGTAACTCTCACGTTGTCCTGAGACCCCGGCCCGGATATGTGCCCAAGGTTCCTACCACTCCCTTCCGGGATCAGGTGGTGAACCTGCAAGCGCTGCCTTCGGAGGAGGCAGACCCAGCCCTGGCTTTGCTGTGTCCGGTCCGCGCTCTTCGCGCTTACGTTGACCGGACCCAAAGCCTTCGGACCTCAGAGCAACTCTTCGTCTGTTACGGAGGCCAGCAGAAGGGAAAGGCTGTCTCCAAGCAGAGGTTAACCCACTGGATAGTGGATGCTATAGTCTTGGCTTACCAGTCCCAAGACGTGCCTTGCCCGTTCGGTGTAAGAGCTCACTCCACTCGGAGTGTTGCTTCTTCCTGGGCGCTGGCTCAAGGCGCCTCGCTGACAGACATATGTAGAGCTGCGGGCTGGGCGACACCTAACACGTTTGCTAGATTCTATAGCTTACGTGTAGAGCCGGTATCTTCCCGCATCCTCGCCCCCAGTGGCCAGGAGCGCTAAGTGCCCGTTCTAAGTGTCGGCTTGCGAAACGCCACTCCCGCCCTCTGGGCCGGATACGTGCGTCTATTGTCTCCAGTTGTGTTCCCCGGGAAACCGGCTAACCCTGTCGAGCTCCTCCGTCACCCCTCCGGTGTCAGACGTTGCGGACCGTCTGACGCCAGGCCTGCACCCGTATGCTTGTGAAACGTGGCTGTAGGCTGGGTTCCATATGTAGCGGTTCCCTCACGGCAACCCCATATGTGTATTCTTCCACGGTATCAGCTACCCTTCGGGCTAGCCCCGTGTCTTTCCCTCGACAGAGCCCGCTCTGTCGTCTCTGGGCGTGTTCTTTCCCCCCTTCAATCAGGCTGGAACCACCCCAGAGACTGCCATATGTTGCACTACCCTGCCAGGTTAGTCCTTATGTGTATTCTGCCACCTCTCCTTCCCGGAAGGACGTGGCCCCGCAGCGTACCCTCTCTCTCAAGAACGAGGTAGGCACGCTTTCCCAGCGTTATCCAATAGTCATTCTGAGTGGGTCTTGCAGAAACAGCAGTGACTGTACTCCCTGCTTGGAGCCCTGACTTCCGTACCATACTAGACGGTGCAGTGCGCTCAAGCAGGACGCTGGAAGGGCCAGCATCCTGGCGTTTTCCATAGGGATCCCATTCGTCGGTTCAGTTCTGACGTACGTCGAACGTGACCGACTGAAAGGGAACGTCTCGGTTACGTATGTAACCCTCGTTCCCTGAAGGAGGGAACGGAGACGTACGTCCCGTCGCCAGATGCTGTGCTTCCGCTGGGAGTCCGGTCACCTTTCGGCTCCTCAGTAGGAAAAGCGCTGATCTACCATTCCACTTCCTATTTATACCCGCGCTGCGGGGCGGAGCGTGGAATGCGTGATCGCATGCCAAATTTCATTGGCTCGTTGTTAGATGCTCGAAGTAGGATTGGTCTCTAAAGTAAGATCCCATTCGTCGGTTCAGTTCTGACGTACGTCTCCGTTCCCTCCTTCAGGGAACGAGGGTTACATACGTAACCGAGACGTTTACACAGTACTATATTATGCTTGTCAGTCCCATATTTTGACCTAATATGGCTGTGCTCTTACAGCATTCAGGTTTTGTTTTATTTAGTATTTTTAATGAGCTGATGTGGGTGTGAGGCACGTGGCTCAAATGTACTCTCTGGAACCGGTTCAAAGCATTTAATGCTGTTGTTGGTCATTTAAAATATCTAATGGATGAACGTATGCCTCAATTGGACTCAATTATTTAATTACATGCTGTCAGTCGTGGTGAAACTTCATGGTTTTATGGATACGTCATGTTTGAAACTGTCGCTATGGTTACCGCTAAGGTTAGTTAGTTAAAATGCAGTTGTGACTTCAGGGGTTAATTGCTAGATTAATCGTAATTGTGGAAATTTTACTATACAATAATCTTCAGCAAATATATATATATATATATATATATATATATATATATATATATATATATATATATATATATATATATATATATATATATATATATATATATATATATATATATAGAACACTGTTGTTGCTGAAATTAAGCTTTACATTATTTAGCTTATATTAGCTTTACTTTACATTTTTTTATCTTTACACATTATTCTACCCAATATAGGCTTGACTTTAAGCCTGATCTCCGAGTGCAACTTTCCTCTTTTTAGCCGACAAAAAGTTCAGTAAACACCAACATTTACATCGGGCGAGTCACAAAGATTTTCTTTTATAGGGTCTAATTGTTGTGTTCCTTGAGTCTTGAGGTCCGTTTCCACGGGGTTCACCCTCAAATGAAAGCAGGAGAGCCCTCAATTAAAGCTTTAATAATAGGATATTAGCAAAACAGATTTGGAAAACACTCCAGTGCATATTTGTGTGTGTGCTCTGGAGAGTGTCTAAACGTTTCTATTTACAACATGCTTCTGCAGTGTTGAGCCATGTAGCGTCTGAGTAACAATCTCCATTTTTGAGTCCCTGTTAAACAACGTGACAAAAATCTGGGTTTAATTACAATTATTGTGCTCTGTGTTTGGGCTGGGCGATATGGCCAACAAATCTTATCTCTGGAGTTTTTGGTTGAATGGCGATACGCTGTATATATTCTGGATTTTTCTATGTTTTTCTATTTGGATAAAAATCTGCCCAGTGATGTCAGAAAAACAATGTTGATATTGAAGGCCGACAAATACAATTTAATAGGCTATGCAATATATTATGTGCAGAAATGGGGTTTACAAACTAAAAACAAAATAATAATTTTGTTTTTAAATTCACTAAACTAAAAATGAAAACAAAAGCATAGCCTGTATTTGATTACCCCATTATAATGGTCACTTTCATAAAAATATACTTACTTGTAGGTTTAAAATTACACATAGTTCACATTTATTGTCCATCAACAAATATTTTAGCAATATGTATGTTTTAGTCAGAATTATTGCACTCTTATTCTATTGCACTCTGTCTGTTTGGAGCGAATGCATGTGGCAGTGCTCGTTCACGAAAGCCTGAATTTAAGCAGATATTCGCTTGCAGAAGGCTTGTGATCTCCAAAACTGACATATTTGCATGACTGTCTAACATTTACAGATGGAGAATATACCTGTGAAAAGTTATTGCATTGCATTAACACCGCAAGTATTTATCTATCTGCCCTCACAAGCATCTCTCAGAGCATCTGACAGGGCAAGCTGCTTTAAACTATACATGTACCAGTTTTTTTTAACGCCCTTAATATAAAGCATGTGTCATGTTTAGGACAAATTGTATCACACACTTTCCCTGCATCAGCTCATTCCGCGTCCTCCGCTATTTTTCAGATGCGTTCGTATCAATCTACTGTATATAGATATAAATGGTATTGCCTCATTCCATATCGTTTCTAAAAAATATAATCGATCTATTGTACAAATTCGATATACTGCCCAGCCCTACTCTATGGGCTCTGGAAACCTTCTGGTTTGGTTGTGGGAACCACTCTTATAGAACATTACAGAATTTCCCCACGCATCAATTCCAATGCACCCGTGCCGCACGAGACAGACTAACTGCATTGGGATTGATCGTCTTACTGTTAGCACTCTTTAAATGAGACAAGCCGGTCAATGAGCTTCACTTGAATAAAAGGTGATGGACAGTGATCAACCATGAGTTTCAAAGTGAATGATAATCCTTTTAAAGCAGATGTGTTTTTTAAGGGTTCCTATTATTCAAAATCCACTTGTACATGGTGTGGACATAAATGTGTGTTGGCAGTGTGTGAACACAATCAACCTACAATGATAAAAATCCACCCATTACTTTGTTTTTAAAATCCCTATTAAACCAAAGCTTACTCATCATCCATTTTCATTTTCTGAGGAAAGTGTTGTCACATTTCTCATGCCCCGCCCACGGCCGCTGACTGACAGCCCTGCATTACCCTCAGTGAGTTGTATGCTGTCCGTCATTTTCTCCACGCTCCAGTAACACTAGCTGTATAGTCCACGGTCCGTCAGCAAATCCCGGCGTTCTGTTTTTGGATGTATAAGGGAGCAGAAGGGTCTTCATCTTCTCCCAGCATCTGAGCCACTTAGTTTTATTTTTGAAGGTAATGCGCCTCAAAATACTCCTAAACAGGTTTTTTTCAGCGCAAATCATTTCACTGCTTTATGAATGAGGGGCAATACAAGGCAGGCCTTGCTAAAAGTTAGTTCTCAAGGATGGATCTGTACCAATTCTTAATACTCTTATAACCCAAGCATACTCTTATAACCCAATATAACTCAATAAAACTCATAAAACTTATTAGTAAAGTTTTGAAAATCATTCAGATGTGGTCCACTACAACAGGCTGTACTGTGTACCTGTTCTATCTCCATGCAACATATATTCTCGGATTCTGTATGCACTATTGACTACGGTCTGAGCTGAACACCAGTAGTAAAGTTTCTGATATTCCCAGTGCATGAGATAAGTCCTCCGGAGTATGAGCTCTTGAAGCTCCATCCTCTTCTTGAAAGTTGGCCTGGAGCATCAAACAATTTGCATTTAAAAGGACACACACTAAAACGACACTTTTTTGCTCACTCCCAAAAAGGCATGCTATTTTAACATGCTATAAAAATGATCTGTGGTGTATTTTGAGCCATAACTTCATGTACACACTCTAGGGACATTGGATACTCTTTTTATATCGCATAATAGGTGCCCTTTAAAGAAAGTCACATGCAGAAGGTTTTGACTAAGAAATAAACATTTTCTCAAATATATACAATTAGGATCAAACATTTTAGACTAAAAAGTTTTGAAAATCATCCCGATGGGACTACACTTAACACCATAATGTTTGTTTATATATACATACATACAGACATTTATTTTTTCCCAAACACAAATGTAAAAAAAAATACCATCTTGAATGACTGTAGCGTCGTCTACAAATTTCAGGAGCAAGAAGATAGGTCTTAGAGGTGCAGTCGTTTGTATTAATGGGGAAGAGTAATGGAGATGGCACACATCCTTGTATGGGTGCCAGTGCTGACAGTACAGGTGCTAGGTTTTTCCCCTGCCTCACTACCTGCTGTCTGTCTGTCTGTCAGGAAGTTGGCGATCCATTGACAGATAGGGTGGACACAGAGAGCAAGGTCAGATTGGTTGAAAGAATTTCAGGGATGATAGTGTCCAAACTGAAGTCATCAAATATGATGCTTCCATAAATCCACCAATGTATTGCAGGATGTAGTACAATCCCATTTTGATTGCATGCTAATGTACTTGCTATTGCTAGTGAGAAGCCGCGGGTGGTATGAAAGGAAAGCATACATTTCAGAAAGAATTTTATTGGAGTGCAAGACAATTACATAGTCAACATTTTTGGTCTAGAAGAGAAAGAAGATATATGTATTTTCTAGAAGAGATATATACGTTTTTTTATTTTATTTTAAAAAGCATATACATTATACTGCCAAACAGTTTGGAACATCTGCCTTTCCATACACATGAATTTTAATGACATCCCATTCTTAATCTGTATGGGTTAATATGGAGTTGCCCCACCCCACTTTCCAGAAGGTTTATGAGTGCGCTTATGGGAATTTTTGACCATTCTTCTAGAAGCGCATTTGTGAGGACAGGCACTGATGTTGGACGAGGAGACCTGGCTCGCAGTCTCCGCTCTAATCCTAAGGGTGTTCTATCTGGTTGAGGTCAGTACTGCAGGCCAGGCAAAATCCTCCACACCAAACTCGCTCATCCATTTCTTTACGGACCTTGCTTTGTGCTCTTTTGCGAATTCATAATGGAACAGGAACGGGCCATCTCCAAAATGTTCCCACAAAAATGGCAGCATAAAATTGTCTAAAATGTCTTGGTATGCTGAAGCATTCGGCACTCAAAGGTATGATGAGTTCCTTTCACTGAAATTAAGGGGACAAGCCCAACCCCTTAAAAACAACCCCACACTAGCCCTGTCCACCAAACTTTACACTTGGCACAATGCAGTCAGGCAAACCCAGACTTTTTTATCGGATTGGCAGACAAAGAAGCGTGATTTATTTACTCTAGAGCCCATTGGCGGCGTGATTTACACCACTGCATCTGATGCTTTTTCATTGCACTTGGTGATGTAAGGCTTGGGTGCAGCTGCTCAGCCCTGGAAACCCATTTCATAAAACTCTCTACGCACTGTTCTCAACTTAATCTGAAGGCCAAACAAAGTTTCGAGGTCTGTAGCAATTGACTCTGCAGAAATTTGGTGACTTTTGCGCACTGTGTGGCACTATGTGATTTTACGTGGCCTACATCTTTGTTGATAAGTTCCCAACAGTGCTGCTGTTCCCAATTGCACTTTGTTATAATACCAATTACAGTTGACTGTGGAATATTTAGTAATGAGAAAATCTCACAAATTGATTTATTAATTGGTAACCTATCACGGTACCATGCTTGAATTCACTGAGCTCCTGAGAGTGGCTCATTCTTTCACAAATGTTTGTAGAAGCAGTCTGCATGCATAGATGCTTTTATACACCTGTGGCCATGGAAGTGATTGAAACACTTGAATTAAATGATTCGGAGGGGTGTCCCAGTACTTATATACAATAGACAATATAGTGTATGTGCTTATAGATCATTTCAACTTTTTGCGTAAACTAGCATATCAATAACCTCAAAGTTAACATATGTGGGATACAAGTTTTGCATCACATGATTTCTAAATAAACATTTTAGATTACAGTAGCTAATTGTGTTGAATCATTTAATGCTTCACCTTCAGAAATCAAGACAAGGTTGTTATTATTGTTATTATTTTTTAACAAGCATATTCTAAGCTAATTACAAAAAATTGGACTCCATTCAGTGACATGCAGTACTGCCAAAGTCGAATGACATGCAAGTAAGCACAAAACCTTGAGATGACATGTCTACTTTTTAATAACCTCAATGCTATCTGCTCTAATGGAAAAGGCTCTGAGCCAAGGCTCATAAACCATTCTGTATCATTCTCTTTGAACTATAATAGACCTTCACTCTGCGTAGGTTACCTCACAGCCAGTGCTTTTGTACTCTCTGTATTAGCAAGCTTTCAAGTAGTCTGTGTGTCTGTGTGTGTGTGAGAGAGAGCGAGATCACAACCAAAAACACACTAACGAAACAAGACTTCTCTTAGTCTCTTCTTCTTTTCTAGTACCTAAGGCTATAGCGTTTACATAAATATGTACAGAGTGTGATTGAAGCCAAGTGGTTTATTTAATAAAACAGACTGGCTTTAAAAACAGGCTATAAATACTGACACTATGAATAAGAGACTAAAAGTTACCTCTACTTGCCTGAGTTGCCTCCACTTTACTTGTGAAATTTGAGCAGTAGGAAAAGATAGACGAACGGACGGGTAATTGGTCTTCACATCATTCAAACTAAATTTCAGTTCAAATTCTGTTCCAATTCAAAATATTCCAATTCATGTTCCTGCTGTGTCATCAATTCAGTTTCATTTTACATATATAAAGGGGTGGAGTTGTTGAATTCTGCATAACTTGGACCCTGTACTGAGCAGAAGTCATATCAAAGTAGTTTCCTAATATCAAATTCTGCATCAAATATTAAATTGTGTTTCAAATGCTAAAATAATATGCTATCTATTTAACTTTTCCACAAAAAATGGGGTTTATGTTTTTTTTTTGTTTTTTTCTTGAAGTAAGCACATCCTTTATTGGTCAAAGACAGTTCACTTTATGAAGACACGTTACAGTAAACCAAAAGCAAACTTTTGTACTGTAAATTGGGAAAATGTATCCACATGTTTGATTACCATATTAAAACTAATTTGAGTTGTTTTTTAGTTTGTTCCAATTTCCGTCTTGTTGTTCCGTCCAGAATTCTGCTATTCAGACAGTGCCGATATTGTCCCAGCAGTTGCATTGTTAGCTCTTTCTCCTCCAAAGTCTGCAAAAGCGCTCTCCTCCTGTCTCCCTGCCCTTCCATCATTGTTTTCTCACATCAACCATCTGCTGTCTTGTCCTGGGGGTACTGCACAGGCGGGTTTGCACCCCACATAGAGAGACATAGATGTGCTTATCTTTGCAAAACTCTCTGTGCATGACAGCTGGCAAGGAGTAAAGTTTAGATGCCAACACAAAAGCCCACAAAATAAAACTATGGGGTTGGGGAAATAACACTGTCATCGGTCTGAACAATCCAGATGGTAAAAGGTTGAGGGAAATGTGACTCGAAATAAAAACCTAACACCATCTCACCTGTGTCTATATACGGATCTAAAAGGCTGTGTGAGTGATTTATCCTGAGCCCCTATTCCCCTGCCTCTGGCTATACAAACCCTTTCCATTAGTACGTTCTTGTAGTCACTGTGCCATTTCAGCGGTTCGCACCCCACCGCTGAACTCCAGCCTATGCCGGAAGCACAGAGGTGGCCCTTCAAGGCCACATTCTCCATCTTTATTTCACAGCAAAACTGAGCCTCCTTGCTCAATCACTTTTCTCCCTCGTGTTTCATCCCAATCCTATCCCCCTACATCCCGAGGCCATTTCGGAGAGTAATCCCGAAATGAACCTGCCAGAATCCACAATGAAATCCAGAGGAAACCATAAACAGCTTTACTGCTGGGAGCTATGTGCTTTCTTCTTGTTCTGAGGCAAGTCAATTAAGCAGCCAATGACCTACAGAACATGTTGTAATACTTCCAGCACCACAATAATTGCTTTTTATACATAGCGGATATAATAGTAATTGAACCTAATGGTTGATTGCATATTTAGGCACTCTCACACCATACACCTTCCCCTTTGTTCTCTTGAAGTGTTCTTAACCAGTTTGTATTGCTCAAAAAAATTGTGTTGCTGAAAAAGTTTCTCATTGGTGAAAGGTAAGGCGTGTGTCAAAGATGTCCATGACTTGTGTGAAAATGACTTGTGACTAATGACTAAATGCATGTTTTAATGGATCAAATTGTATGTTTTCTAAATTGCTTAATGCCAGTTAACAAAAGGTTATTAAACAGTTCTTACTCTTCTAAAATCATCTAATCTAGCTTTTTTTAAATGATTTAGTGAACATTTTATTTTACAGGCACTTGCAGTGAAATACAATGTTAACCCATAGCTGTGTTACAGTTAAAACAGAAGAAATTACCACTTTTTAGCTATACATGTACGTAGCTAATACAATTGCAATAAAGAAAAGCAAAAGCAATCCTCAATATTATAAGTCATACAAGATTCAAAACATTTTCTAGTCAGCTTAATATAAGTTTTACATTGTTGGACTTGTCACTTCCTGTTAAACCTATAAGCCAGTAGCATTTAAGCTTACAGCTCCCCTTCATGTGGACATGTCAACTTACATAGGTTGTGTCCGTAATAGCATACTCTCTTGAACAGGTACTTATTTGAATAAGTAATGTCCCCTAAAAAGTATGTTCTATAAATGGTATGAATGTGTGTGAAAAGTTATGTAATTGTAAGTACTACATTCTGGTTTCTACTTACTTCACCACCTTTAAAAAAATCCTCTCCAGTGGCCTCATGGGATAGTAAAGTGTCTAATTTGTGTACACAATATATATTATATAATATATACTGAATCATGAGCATGGGAAATGTGAGATGCACTAAAAGTCTAAGGCTACTTCTAAAATTGCTAATGTCCCTACATTATAGCAGATGAAAAAACGTTTGTGACGAAAGTAGTATGTCTGAATTCACAGTACTGATAAAAGAGTGGACAAAAAGTGCCCTTTAAGTAAAGCGAAAACGTTTCCTTGCCAGCGTTTAAAAAAAAAAAAAAGTTACCAACCACCGCCAGGTTTTTTGCCATTTTCACCAAAATGTAATAGCCCATAGAATATTTAGTTTTATGAATATCTAAGCATGCAATACATCAATAGAAAAAATGAAAAATAAAACACTTGAATATGGGTGCATTTCATAAAAAAAGCAACACTTTGAACAAAAAGCTGAGAAAATCACGTTTTTGTGAAAGACTGAGACTTATTTTTCATATGCAGATGACTTAATACGATGGCTTGTTTTACTGCGTCTTACTCATGTGTGTTTTGATCAGGAGATTCAGTACTCATTCAGAAGATGCGTAATAGCGCCCCCTAGCGTCTAACAGTGAAAACACGGAAACACGGAAAATTCAGTTTTTGGCCTGGAAGCATTTTCTCACAAATAACGGAAAATTCTGTGTTTGGCGGGGAAAGAGTAAAAAAAGCGGACTCCCTGATTAGTGCCCTGACTACTGAACTAGGGACATTGTTCCTCCTGTGTTTGCTGGCACATTGGGCAACAAGCAACCTCTCGTCTAGCACTGTCTTCGGATTCATCCCATGATATTCCCACAGTGTTCAGGTCTTTAATGAATGTGTTGCGCCAAGTCTTTTTCAGACGGTGAAGTTTCCGTTTTGGCATCGTGTTCCAGTATTTTCCAGGCGTCATCGTCACTTTTGGAAGTCGTATTTGCGAGAGAAGGGGCAGACCATGTCCACTAAGGGTCTGTGGAGGTGTGGCATTATACTTCTTTGTTGGTTATATGATCTCTGTATGATATCCGCAGAGCTTGCTGCAGGCAGTGTCGGTGAAACAAACGTTCAGTCGTCAGTAGGATGCAGTTTACACCTCTCAGAGGTACCATTGGGATGAAAAGGTGAATCCTGGCTCTTAGGCTGATGGTATTTGACCACCAAATGAAAACGACCCAGAAAGTGGCATGACACATCGATACACCCATTACTCTGACCTGCAGAGACTCCCACCTGGTTGGTTTTGCATATTTTGCAGGTGCTCTGCAGTGTGAAACAACGAGGATTCTGAAGGGTCAAACTCTAAGGGCTTGTTTTGTGAAACCGTGAAAGGAATATGGAGGCCAGCAGAGCATGTCATTATACAACCTTAATATGAACAACATCCTCAAATCTTTTAAAGCTAAAGACTGAATGCTGCCATAGCAACAGCCTCAGACATGAGGTTTACACATTATATAAGCATAGCAAATAACCACATCACACAACTTACAAATCGTAACCACAGATTAACTAATGCTCCTATACAATTGCTATTTTAAACAATGCTGATTTCTGTTCAGTTTCCAAGATCACAGGTAAGAGTTTTATT
Source organism: Pseudorasbora parva (assembly GCF_024679245.1). Lineage (NCBI taxonomy): Eukaryota > Metazoa > Chordata > Actinopteri > Cypriniformes > Gobionidae > Pseudorasbora > Pseudorasbora parva. The sequence continues at coordinate 18,087,038 of NC_090182.1, forward strand.
GACAAAATGATCAAAATGATCATTGAAAAATGATCTTCACATCTGTTCTACGGAACATTAAGAATTAATGTTTTCATTATGAATATATATGATTTGCTCTCCATCTTCAAATATGCTTAGTTGTAATTCAAATCCCCCAAATTTTCTCTCAGCACATTGATGGCCAGTGAATACATACATTTTGTATGCTATAATTATCAGTTACCAAACAACCAGCCATCAATTTGCGGGTTAACCCTTTCCTTAAAGCTAAGCCAATTACACAAGACATTTTATAAAGTTTCTGTTAAATGTGTTTTGTTAAATATTAGGCATTTCCATTCATTGCTTCTATTCAGTAACATTTATTAACATGTTTATGGATCACTGGATGCATACAGCATTGATTCTAAGATATGGCATCAAAACAGTTAGGGAAATGAACCTTTTAATTTCTGACTCTGCATCTGCCACCTGTTATGACTAAATACTGGCTGCGTTGAGTTTAGAACAGAGACCATTTGAGTTCAATGAGTCTATATACAAAACACACCATCACATTCGGGAGTTGATCGTTGTCTGCGTATGGTTTGTATTACATGAAATAAAATTTCATGAAACATGCAAAAATATACTTCAAAGCCCCCAGCAAATCAAGTCTCTTATTGTATTTTAGGAATTTGTGATAGAGCCTTTTTGATGTGCTTTTCAAAGCTACTTTGAGCTTCCCAGCACATCCCCTGTGTTTTTCCTTGTGTGTGGGAGGATAAATTGGATTAGACTAAAGTGCTAAAATCAGTCTTACACTTTAACATCTGATTTCATGTCCAGATTGAGGTCAGTAGCAGGTATGCTTGGACTTTACCCGAGTGCATAAACAGGATTGGTCATGGTGTATTTTTTTCCGTAAACAAAGGCAATCTTTGGTAACACTTTATTTGAATGTGTCCTTGTTACACTTTACATGCCTTTACTATAATAATAAGTACATTTAGCATAATTACATGCAACTAACACCTTATTTTTTGAGATTGGTCCCTATAGACTCATCATGGCATAATATAGACTCGTTTTTGTTGAGTATGATCAGTTCTTGGGGTCACAATTCCATTACAAATTGGTTTTCTGTTTTGAACAGAATTTCGATGCCCTTGAAGCCATCCTCCTTATATATAAGTAAACCTGTGCCACCTATTGATTGATATAAAATCATTATATATAATGTATAATTAATTGATTGAAGTAAAACAATAACATGAGATTGATAAAAAAATAAATCAATCCCATGTTATTGTTTTACTTCAATCAATTAATTATTATCTAAATATTTTAAGTTTAACTATTTTATTCATGATTTTTTTTTTTTTCAGGATATTGGTAATACAAGTTATATTGTTTATATTTGTTCCCCTGGTACAGTTTTGCCATTTCTTTTTTTGTATTCGAAAGTAAATAGTTCAGAAGAGAGTTGAAGAACAGCAGGAGACAAGAGTAAAAAAAAAAATAATAATAATGTTATGCCCTCTTACATTCTGAATATGTTGTGATATAGCCTTAGATATGTTCATTCACTTTAACTAATAGGTATTGCAAATCCATTTTCCCCCAGCCCTAATGAAAAAGATCTTCAAGTAAAGCCAGTTGAGACACAATAAACAATATATTGGCATAGCATATAGGCCAATGTGTTGACATTCAAGCCATTTATAAAATCTTGATATATTATATTTATATTTTAGACATTCTGACAAAAAATACCTCCAAATGAAACCAATGCTGATCAATCAACTGTAGCACGTCTCATACACACATTATGTAAAGTAAAGAATAAAAATAAAAAAATAATATACAAATATACATTGTGTGTGTGTATATATATATATATATATATATATATATATATATATATATATATATATATATATATATATATATATATATATATATATGTAAACGGTTCAAATAGGGTTCCAGATCCATCTTGCTGTAGAAATAAAAAGGTAATAGAATTGTTATCCCTGAGCTGAGACAATAAATGTCAAAGCAGCTTTCGCCTTGCTACAACAACTTTTCAGCAGCACAACAATTCAGTTGCCACATTATAGAAAAACAATATGACAAAGTAGCCACTAAGACAGGATTATAGTTTCAAACACTGGCTATTTTCATGCCCAAAAGCACATGAACTAGTTTCCAAAGAGTAATTATCATAAAATCTGGTGACGGTGGCTTCTGCTGAGAGCTGATACCCACAAGTCCTTTATTTGGCAACATTTATGGCACAGCTGAAAACTTTTCTACCTCCATTACAGGCACTATACCAAGAGACCGATCTCACTACAATTTGCAAGCTAACCTGTCTCTGATGAGATCTAGAAATAGTTTTCATGTAGACCTTTATTCATTCATTCATTCTTTCCTGAGACAGTTTTTTTTTTCTGGAAACCGTGATATTCTTTTATATATAATTTTATTTTTATTTTTATTTGTATTTATTTATTTTAGTTTTATATAGATTATTTTTTCAGCCCTCTCTTTGACCGGTAAAGTTAGAATGCTTATACTCTGGGACAGTGGGAATTCCGCATACTCAAATTGAAAAGATCCCATACTCACATATAGTGGCCTAAATGCACAATTTTGGTGTAATTTCAGAGGAAACCCTTTGAATTTGCATAAACCACTGCTAAAAGTGATAAACATGTAAGTATACACTCTAAAAAATGCTGGGTTAAAAACAACTCAAGTTGGGTTGAAAATAGACAAACCCAGAAAATGGGTTGTTTTAATGGGTCCATTTACTAGGTTCAAACAACTGAAGTTCTTGTTTTTGAGTTGTTTTTAACCCAGCATTTTTTAGAGTGTATGTTGTCTGAGCTGTAAAAAAGGTTTGCAAATGGGTTAACAAGTCGACATGGTAATGAGAATGAGAATGGTCATGTGATGATATATTCATCTGTGTGACCTCAGAAAATGACATTTCAGAATGAGCAGTTTTCGCTACTTCGGTTCAATAAATCAGATATTAAAGTTATAGTATGTTTGCAGAATACAGTGAGCTCTTTTTTATTTTAAAAAGATCAAAGGGAAATGTATTTATCATGATATAACCCATTTAAATACTATAAGGTTATTTCAAAAGGGTAGCTATCGTGTATGCAAAATTCATGGTGCTAGATACTTTCTCAAAAGCATCTCACACAACGTCCAATGTTTCAAGCTGTGCAAATTCGCAAATTCTCAACTTCAAGCTGAGACTTTTTCCTTTATTGTCTCTTGATTCTGCATGAACATAAAAGCAAGTTACCGCCAAAAGAACACAGCGTGAACCATTTCACAGGTAATAAAGTCTGCTGATGATGGATTACTTTTATACGGCACCTTTTATCTGGGAGCCTGAAGCCGTTTTAGTGTGAAGGAGGAGACCTCGCGGCTCATCACACACTAATCATGCACTTACAGCACTGAACCATCTGAATCATCGGCCAGGCAGCCCCCAAAACCACACTGCTCTCAGCCCAGAAGACTTCAACAGACTCAGCAGGTGGAACATCACAGACACAGCAACAAAAGCTCCTCTGTAGGGACTGCACAATCAATTTGTTTCTAATTACAAATATCTGTATCTAGGATTTGATATTTAGCAAAATCTACAGTAAATATACATGGAGACAATCAACTGAGTTCAACAAATGTGAGGTCATCAATCTCAAAGTGCCCCACTTAAACAGCTGAAGCAGCGAGATGCTTTATTTTTGCATGACTCCACCTCCCCAAATCTGGATAAACAATTCACTGATCATTCATTGTGATCTTAAATCTATTATTCTGAAAGCAAAAAAGCTCTGAAAAAACCACAAATAACTGAGTCTGGAAGAAACCAGTCATAAAACCATAATTAAAAGACCTGTATTACAAGTAACATCTCCAATTGTAGGATTTGCTGAATAAATGATCAATTATAAAAGAGCATACAAGCATAGAGTTGTGCTTATTCTGATGCATTCATGTTTTGTGCTGATGCAGGGGAGCATGGTTTAAAACTTTCCACATATGGCATGATGACAAAACTTTGCATATTTACTAGTTTCCATATCACATTATTGTTATTTTTTTCATCTCTGGTTTTTGTGTTTATTTAAAATGAGACAAATCTAATATTATTGTAATCTTATATCCGTTATTTAACAGTTAAGATCATTTTTTAATGCTGATCTAACAGCAGAAGTCATGAGCCGTGGTTTAAATCCCAGATGAGCAGGTGAGGTGCGCTGTAACACTGCGTTACAATGAGCCCCTAATAGAACTACATTATTCTATACTTTATTTTTATTAAATATTCTGAGAATCCATGAGAAAAGGGTGAATAAAGACTCTTAAATAAAGTCAATGTTCAGAAATGATTAATTATTATTATGTTTTGAACTATTCTGTTTTTGTTAAACTCAAAAATGTGTATATTTTTAATGATTAAAAATGCCATTATTTTATTTTTAAAAAAGTGAATAATTGTATGTTTTGATACGTCAAACTTTCATATGTTCATGTTACAATGTGCCCCTTACATGTTAATGTAAACCTGACCCTAACCCACCTATAGGGCATGTTGTCTCATTTCACTTCCATTCTTTCAAGGGGTATTTGCATTGGAAAGTCATGGGCACAGTTATTTTTGCAGCTGACTTCTTAGCATATGCCTTACATACGTACTGGTGGTTGCGCCATTATTTACTGCCCAAAAAGAGAAAAATAGTACCCTATAGGCTGATAGCTAATAGTCAGTAGATTAAAAAAAGTAATTTTTGCCTAATTTCTATTGTAAAAATCAGGTCTTACAGGCCAACAACACCATTTTCAACTGAAAAGAGAAAACTTTTAATGAGTTCTGGATGTTCATTTACACGACAACAGCATTTTGGTGGCCTGAGAATGGAAACTTTGAAAGAGGTGCACGTTTTTAAAAATGAGTTAAAAATAAAAAAATAAAAAAATACAACCTATGCCATTATCATCACCGTGAAAACTTTAAAAACGTGCTTCTTTGAAAACTGTGACTGCATGTACATGTATGCGTGTTGTCCATAGGCATACACATTTAAATGCTTATGTGCGCAGGCTAGGGCTGTCACTTTTTATTCGATATTCGAATATGCATTTGAAGATGACGTGAAATAATACCGTATTCGATCTGTAATCGAACTATAATTAAACTATCCGGTTTTTAAAGTGCCATGTAGCGCAATTTTTTACTGTCGGTGCGTTTACATGGAGCACTGTAATCGGTTTAAAAGCCCAATCTGAATGAAAATGCTCCATTTAAACACCTCAGTCAAAATGCCCAAACCGAATGAAATTGTAATCGTTTTGAGATGAGTGGGATAAACCTTTGCATGAATCGATCAAACGAAACATTTCACCATTTAAACGACCTGAACAGATTACTTTTGAGTGTGCGTCCTTATATGACGTACACAGCACGCGCCTTCACCACTGAAGAGCGCGTGTCGCGCTCATGCACCAAGCATGTTGACAAGAGAGGAAAGTACATTTTTCTGAGGGATGAACTTTTCATTTCATAAGAAGTTATGAAGATAATGTAGGCATAATGAAACTGTCCCTAAACCTATGTAAGCAAACAATCAACTACTTCAACTGCGCCTGACATTAGAATTGATTTTTTCTGAGATGATTATAACACTTTACAACACATAAATAGCTTTTATAAACCCGTATAAGTCCTGGTGGCCGTTGAGAGTTGCTATGGCATCCGTAAACACATTCAGCTGCTGGAGAGGACGGCGTCGACGTCTGATGCGGTAGACAAACTGAAAGCTGTGATTGTATAGTGGCACTTCATATCGATTAAGTTGATGACTTAAGTTGACCTGCTGCTTCAAACATTAAGTTAACAAATAATTTTTCCATACAGGCTGTCCTGTTTATGACTGTCAGACTGTTAATGCATTTGTGATTGAATCTCTGTTACGGTGGTCTCGTTTTTGTTAGTTTTTTGTTTTTGTTTTGTTTTTGGGGGAGGGGGAGGGGGTCATAGATATTCGAATATATTCGAATGCATTGCTTGATATTTGATATCCGTTTAAAAATGACAGCCCTAGCGCAGGCGTGTAGTCTTCTTTAAACAGTAGTTTTTTACTGAACATAAAATTACTTGTCTGGCATGCAAAATACAGTATTTCTGTAGAGAGGAAAAAAACTTTGGTCATGAAAAAAAAGAAAAGGTGTCTTTGTAGCAGCTCATCTAGTTGAGACGGTCTCTGCTGACACTTCAGAGTTGTGTTGTGGTCGTCTCTAGGTGCAGGTCCGCCATCGGATCTGGTAAAACCTCGGGATGAACAGAGAGACTAACTTTAGCAGATGCCATTCTTCTTATGATGTAATGAGTACACCAGGCATTATGGGAAGTGTTCCTGTTTCCGGCTGACCCAGTTAATGCAGCCTAACAATCATTCTATGGGATTTGAATTATAGAAATTGATAATGTGTTATGTGTATTCCATGTTAAAGAGATATGTTTTTAGACTAGATTTAAACTGACAGAGTGTGTTCCAGAGTTTAGATGCTAAATATGATATTTTGATATTTCAGGAAAAATCAACTGGCCCGGATTTTGAGATTGCAGTAGACATGAAGGAGTACATTGCATTAAGAGCTAGCTCAAGTACTGGGAATGATTTGTAAGTAATTAGCAAGATTTTAAAATGTATGCAATGTTTAATAGGGAGAGTTGCCAGTACAGATCTAATATGGTCATACTTCCTGGTTCCAGCAAGAACTCGAGCTGCTGTGTTTTGGACCAGCTGGAGTTTGTTTATTAAGCATGCAGGGCAACCACCCAGTAGAGCATTACAATAATGTAGCCTCGATGTCATGAATGTGTGAACTAACCTTTCTGCATTTGTCATTAAGAGCATTTGTTGTAATTTTGAAATATTTTTAAGATGGTGCGGTTCTGTGTACTGTTGACCAAGCAGTATGCCACATAAGTCTGTGAGCTGAGGTGAGCATCGTACCATATCTGTGTCGGCTCAGAGTACTGTGGTGGCTTGGAAGTCTTTGGAGGTGTGTGGCTGATATTTGCAGACCTCCCACATTGACTACAGCTCCCGGTTATGTGGTCATTGTTCAAAGCTAGAGGATCATCATTCACTAGCTCTGAGAAAAACCCATCCCGCAGAGTCCACCTACACACTAGTGCACTCAAACGAAAATGAGTGAGTGAGAAAGAGAGAGGGGGAGAGTGGCAGACAGGAACAGAATGAAAAATTAAATAGCAAATGAAATATTTTCATTTAGAGAGAAGGAAAGAGTCATGCTTTGTCCGGGTCATTGTAGAGGTCCAGTAATCCTTTTTTAAATGACCATAAATCACTCAAAATCCTTGTCCAAGAGCTTCAGTCTCAAAGTGATCTTTGAACATGTAAACTGATTCTGGCTGCACTGAAATCTCTCTTTTTGTGTAATCGATCCTTTAATCACAATTTAATGCTTTACTTTCACTGTTATGAAGCGCAATGGACCTCAGAGTATTACAATTTCATAAAGGCAGGGCAGTGCTAATCAGCAAAGCGATATTGATAATGAAGAGTGGAAATTATTTCACTATTATGGTTTTTACCTTGCCACTTCACTGGTTTAAGCAAAGGTAAAATTCGAGGCTGAAATCAATCCAATGTAGACACTGCATTGGAGAAAGGGCCATTATATCCTCTCAATTATAAGCATATAACTAAAGATATAATTAGCATTTATAGAACCAAATTTAAGAAGCATGTCCTTTTCAGAGTCACCATGAAATCAAAATAGACTAATCTTCTTTTTTTCTTCTTTATTTTATAAAATGATATATCCATGCATGATGTTTTTTTTTTTCATTTTTTCAAAAGTATTCTTTTTCTTTAATCAAAATAACTCCCCCACCCTCTTGCAATAGCATCTGTTTTCTGAAGGTGCAATAAACTAAATCATGTCATGCACTTTTCTTTTTAGAGAAGCCATTTCACTCATATATCCACCACAATAAGGATCAAAAACTAGTTCAAATTCCAAAACAATTGCTAGATGGAATTGCGTTACATTAAAATAATTATCTCTTTCCCAGCCAAACACATAATTTTCCGGGATTCCGTGTTTTCACTGTTACACATTACACATATTCAAAATGTGTACAGAATCTCCAAATCAAAACACAGAAGAAGAAGATGCGATCGTATGTAGGCATTTGCATATGGAAAATAATGTGATTATCAACATTAAACAGCATATAAATCAAAACTGAATGTGATTGAATCAAAGGTCGACCCAGAGCAAGCTATAGGACTGTGCAAGTATTAAGCCGGATTCCCACTGTATGTTTAAGGTGGCAGCGCAGAAGCAGTGCGCATGGAGAGCGGGAGCAGTGCGTGCCGGTTGTCCACGCACGTTGTGCTTTCACACTGCCAGCATTTGTCATGTGCAGATGAACCGTGGCATGTGTATTGCAAAAACAGACGAATATTGTTCATTCTGTCACAATTTCCAGTGTTCGCCTTCTACCTCTGTATGTTTCGTGCTTTGATTTATGATGGGCAGCATCTATCTGTTGCAAATGTGACCGCGTTCCCCTCACTCTAAAACACATATGCATATAACATGCTATATAGGTAGTTTACATGATAAAAGTACCCTTAAAGGTGTCATTAACTGGCTTTTTTTTTCTTTTTTTCTTTTTTGACGTTCTTGATGTTAATGACGTTTGTGCAGTTTTTGAATTCAAAAACATCATAACTAATAAGTAATAGGGTATTTTCTACACTGGTTTTGAGGCTCTCTCCTGAACGTTTGTTTTCGATTGGCATGCCACACTGTAGACTTGGAAGTAAACGCCCACGGTTAGGATTGCATTAGATTTGCATATTTAATGAGCTTCTGCTTCCCTGTCAGTTCAATTCACTTGAGGGAGGGATTGTTTTAAAAACGGCAACCAGAATGGTTCTCTCGAACACAGGGCATCTTTTTCAAACAAACACGATTTATTTCTCATCCACCAGCGATTTATTGAAATATTATTTTTGTGTTACTTGGCCCGCCTGATCAGTGGATATAAGTGCGAACCGCACACACACACACACACACACACACACACACACACACACACACACACACACACACACACACACACGTCCATGCCCAGATCAAAAAAGGAATATTATTTCACTATTTGAGATTCAGCTGCCTGCTGGCGGGCGTACGTTTTGGTAGACCGTCTGGAAAACACGGGACTAATATTACATATATAAAAGACACTTTACTCACATTCAAAATAAATGAAGTAATACACATTCCTAATATTAGTATCTGAAGGAAGCTTATGCAGCAACTGTGTTCTTCTACAATATCTTGCTATCTTCTTCGACATGTTTATTGCTGATGGCTATTGTGAGCCGATGTGTTGGTGGGCGGGGCTACTGAATTGCACGTACTTATTATACTGTAGAGGCGTGTTCCGTCAGTCGATGACGTCATGATGCGCACACGGTTGTTTTTTGGGCCTGGTGTCTATAAAAACTTTTCCTTGACTAACAAGGAAGGTTTCAGCTCTGAAACTTACAGGATAATCTTATTCCCATGACCTTTTATATATCAAAAGCTCAAATGAAAGCTGATTTCTCAATTCATTACCCCTTTAAAGTTAAGATATGCCTGTAATTTTAATCATTTAAACAGGTCTTTGAAGATGGGGCAAAAACGAATGGCAGTGATGCGTTTTCGTGTATTTAACTTTTTTCACAGCGCTGGATGTCATATGGTGATTTCCACCGGCTGTGAGGTGAAAACCACATGTCCCAAGATTCTGCGCTTAAAACTTGGCATCATCAAACTACGCCTTTGTTTTGATTAGGCGCCCTCGAGCACACGGAAAAGTTACATAGTGTAGATTTAATAACAATCCAACATTCAAGGACTTTCCTTGAAAGTTTAGAAAAATCCATGCCAAGTTATTTATTGTCTAAAACTTGTAGACTGTAGAAAGGTTTACTGCTGAGAAGCCTTAACATTGCTTACGGTGACAACACTTTATCTCACAATGTATGGCTACAACAAAAGATAGGAAGAGTCAAATAAAAACAAACATATATATATATATATATATATTAAAAAAAAAAAAAGATTTACGATACGATAGTTTGCATTGAAATCAGTCTCTTGCATTCCAAACACAATCTTGTACATGTGCTGGTGTCAGTTTGACTGCAGTTGTAGAGAATAACAATGACACGGTCAGCAAACGGTCATTCTCTAGTTGTTCTCCATCTTGTCAGACCAGCTTCCTCAACTGACTATGCTTTAAGTGAGCCTCATTCATAAACCTGAGGGCATCACTGACATTTATGAAATAATTCAGGCAGACGGGGGTGTGCCAGAATCACAGCAATGCAGCTGTCAGTCAACATGTAGTGAATGTACCTACATTATACACACTAAAACTGTAGCAATAGAAAATACAATAGCCGTGAATGCTGGTAAAATTAAATAGGTTCATTACAGCTTGTTTGCAGATCCAAATAGCATCATGAGACAAACACCATTGAATTTGGTCTACTTTTGCACATTTACACATTAGTAAATAATGCTGTATGCCAAAATATAATTAGCTGTGAAAATCTCACTAAAAATGCTTTTTATTACTCAAAAAAAAAAAAAAAAAAAAAAACTATTACTTTCCAAGGCACAGATAATAAAAATAAGCAAATATACAACAGAACATGTATGGCAGTGAAACAAATTGGAACGGGGGTTATACATCTCATGTCTATAAATCTTGAGTACATACTGAGTCGTATTGCATTCTTCACATCTCAAAAAAATCTTGAGTTTTATTAGATTTATAAAAGACATAAGATAAGAGATAAGATGTGCCGACTCTTTCCAAAAAAAAAAAAAAAAAAAGCTGAATGGAAGGCATGCCCTGCGTGGAGCTAAAGAATGATGTACACACACACACACACACACACACACACACACACACACACACACACACACACACACACACACACACAACACACTCGAAGGTGTCATAACCATAACGTCATCGCATCATAGACTCTCGATTTGTTCTGGATAAATAACAAAGTTAAATGTACACAAACGTGTCCCAGCTCTTGATACAGAATCACTGATGAACAACAAAACACAGACATCTGAAGCAGTTTCACTCACCGCCTGCCAGGATCTGCAAAATACAACGGGCCTTACTTATAAAACATTCATCACCGAAACGCCAGGAACACACTTGAAAAACTACGCCGGGTTCTTTATGAAGCTGAAAAAGGTATTTCCCTCACAACCAAAGATACACTTCTTTGGTGACATTGTAAAAAAAAATCCTTCTCGACTTGCGTTACCTGAATGATGGATGTGCTCTCGCTCCTTCTCTGGGGAGTGTTTTGCAAAGCATTGTTATCCAACTACGGTCACAAATTCCGTTGAATTGTATGGATAACGGAACTTGCGTCAATAGTTGGATTCGGGAAATTCACCCCTGGTTGGTGTATGCATGTACATACAAGGATTTTGCCCTTTATGACTTCATACAGGGCCATACTCAAAAAAATTAAAATAAAAACCTTTCCAAAACTTGTGAGAAACCGGATTTTTTTTTTGCCACAGAAACACTAATACATCCAACACATTTTTTTTTTTTTTTTTTTTACCTTTGGCTATGTTTAACATGAGAATCAAACTCTTTTAACAGTGTGAATAAGACAGAATGCATTAAACAGTAAATATGATCATTCTTCATTGCCTTTTATGAGCCTCAGATAGGTAGGGATATGCACAGTGCTTTATAGACACACATCTTTTATGTTGTTCTCAGTTTAAATGAAAGGAAACGAGAAAATGGACAAGTGTCAGAGAAAGAACATCATGAATGAGAAAGCTCTAAGGATCAGCTCTACAGCTAGTGTCTAATTAAAGCCTCGGCTGTCATAAAAGTTTACTACTTGTTTTTTTCTTTTTTTTTTATGAAAAACTGCAGCAACGTAAAAACGCATTTCTGATAAATATGAATCAGATGTGACTGTTGCTGGTGCTTTCTCCAGTGCTGAGAATCTGCCTGTGTGTTGGCTTCCTTTGTAGAGTGAGCTGAATAGAGCTTTGTGATGTGAGGGCAATTGCAGCCAGTCAGGCTGAAACTGCACCAGTGATTAGGAAAATTGAGTTTTTCAGAGCCACTGGGCCTTTTGAATCAAACTCTGTGAGACGCCACTCTCAGGAGCCTTCCCTGCAAAAAGACACGTCTGTACCGGCGCTTACTCTCTGCAGAAATTTCTGGATCCAGGTGCTACTTTTTTAGTCAGATTAATATGTTAATTTGTTATGTCAATTCTCGGAATGAATAGGAGCTCATTGCCTGAAAAAAAAAAAAGAAAAAAAAGAAGAGAAAATTGTTTCTTAAGTGATTGTGAAGTTGGAAAGAGGAATTATTGTGGAAATCTATTGCTGCCATTCAAGCGGAATTTTTCCCAAGGGACTTGGCATTAATATATATATATATATATATATATATATATATATATATATATATATATATATATATATATATATATATATATATATATATATATATATATATATATATATTAATCAGCCCTTAATTTTAAATAAAATGTTTAAAACATGTATTCATCTTACTGACCCTAAACTTTTTAAAGGTTTTTATTTTTGTAAATATTTTAATTAGCATGCTGACATTATATATATATATATATATATATATATATATATATATATATATATATATATATATATATATATATATATATATATATATATATATATATATATATATATATATATATATATATATATATATATACAATTAAACAGTAAATAATCCCAGCTGTGATAGTTTTTAAATTTTTTTCAAAAAGATTAAGCAGGGAGTTCACTTAGAACGAATTGTACAATCTGATAATGGCATTTATCTGCAGGAACTATCTGTATTGTTTTATTCCAATCTACAACCCTTCATCCAATTTGCTAAAGAAGTTAAGGAAATTGATAATGTAGCAATCTTTGTTGAATACAAATCGCACAGCACAACTTTGGATTGAGACAATATAGAGATATGCAAGTTTGGGAAATTCATATTTAGTAGATTTGTAAAAAAAAAAAGTATAACTTTTCCTTGAGAGCTTTACAGGGAAAACTGTAAGATGCAAACATCATGCTGTCAGCATGCTAATTAAAATATTTACAAAAATAAAAACCTTTAAAAAGTTTAGGGTCAGTAAGATGAATACATGTTTTAAACATTTTATTTAAAATAAAAAATAAATAAAATAATAAGGGCTGATTAAATTGATCAAAAGTTACAGTAAAGGCATTTATAATGTTATACGATCTCTTACAAAAAAAAAATCCTTCTTTTAAACTTGCGATTACAGATTTATATCACAAAAATATTAAGCAGTACAACTGTTTTTAACACTAAATTACTATAGGAAATGTTTCTTCAAACATCATGTAAAATTAAAGAATGAAGTAATTGCTGCAGAAAACAACTTGTAAAATATTTTAGAAAACAGTTATTTTAATATGTCATTATTACAATGTTGAAGTTTTGATCAAATAAACAGAGCCTTGGTGAATACAAGAATCTTCTATCAAAAGCATAAAAAATCTCACAGACTTTTATACAAATAACTAGTCAAGCTCATTTACCGAATATGTTGGTCAACAGAGGAAACAGCACAACAAAAATGCCTGGCATTTCTGTTGGTCTACCGTTTTGCTGTAGCAGTGCTGTTGCTTAATAGGTCATATTTTCTGACTGATAGATCTGTTTTTTTCTCCTGACACCTTATGGACTTGTAATGTATCTGACACACCCTTTTATTGGCCCGAAAGATTTATTAGTGGTCTACACCTGGGTTGAAAAAGGAAGGTGATATTGTACTAATGTGCTAGTGTGTGTTGACACATGGGCCTTGTCCTTGTATTTGCTGCAGTGTGTTCTATTTCACAGCTGTTGACATTTGTGTTTTGCGAGTTGTGTCTGTGTATGTTTGTGTGCTTGTAAAATGAAACCTGTCACTGGCATCATTTCTCTCAGTTTCTTCCACTACCTTGGGGTTTGCCCTTTTGTTTTCCAACTAAAAATGTAGTTTTGGTTAAGAAGCGCAGACTTTTTGTAGTGTAAAAATGCTGACTAGCACTCATACCATGTACAATGAATTGCGTAAATACACTTTGCTTTGTATAACCAAAAATTTGAATGTATTAAAATAAATTAACGTTCTTCTCTCCTCATATTCCTCCTCTCGGCCTTATCCTCTCCTTGTCCAAGGTCACAGTAAAGAGAGCTGTGCACACTTGTTTTATCACCAAACTGCTGACAGCTGCAATTTAATTGTGACCGAGAGTAACATATACCCTACTTTCAGGAGCAGGGCAGAAAGAGACCTTGAAAACATCCCCTCAACTCACTTAAACATCATCTTCTCTGTCGCACCCCTTTGATTTAACCCCAACAAAGCAACAATAATGGTAAATGAGCAAAATATCATGAAACTTACATGGTGCTGCATATCAAGGGTGCTTGCTGATGAAGTCCAGAGTATAAAAATGACACCCTCTGCCTTATATATATTTTGTCTTTCGCATTATTTTCTCATCCTCCAGTCATTCCAAAATGGTATGACTGTGCAGCAGTACAAATTATTTTAGTATTAGTATTTTAGTATTATTTTTTTCTCTCTTTAGCAGAAAAAAAGGTTCATAAATGACACAAAAGCACCATCAAAGTATCATTACAATAGATGATACGCAATGTTTCAAGTCTTTAGAAGCCATATTATATCTCAGTGTGAAAAACAAACTGATATCTGATTGTTATTAACGAAGTAGGCAGATAGTGAATAAGCAGTGTTGGTCAAGTTATTTTAAAAAGTAATTAGTTATAGTTACTTCTCACAAATAGTAACTCAATTAGTACTTGAGTTACATCATTATAAAAGTAACTAATTACCAGGAAAAGTAACTACTGTGATAACATTTTTTGTTCAATGTTCAAATATGTCAAATACCTTGGATGCCCCCAATATTAAATGTTAAATGATTGAAATGGAGACTAAATAGAATGAATTATCATTATAAAAGATTGTACACTAATATACAGTATTTTAATGTTGCTGTGGGCCAATGTGTGACACAACTATTAAATTCAATACATTATGTTAAATATCAGTACTATAGTGGAACAATAAAACAAAGTAGATTGTTTAGAACTGTAATATTTATTGCAGACCCCAACTGGCCAACATTTTTTTTTTTTTTTAATGTCGTGGCTCTGTCGAATTTATAGCGGAGCTCACGTTATTCTTTGCGTTCTTAGCCCCTAATTTTGGGGTGGCATATAACGATGTGAAGTGCTTCATTAGATTAGAATTACTAGCCACCGACATGGAGACTCTTCCTGGGCATAAGTTGCATGTTACATAAACATTCTTACCTTTCACCTCAACGAGGGAAAAGTAGTGCTTATACTTCCAGTTTGCCAAAGCTACCATTAAAGACATTGGACATGCCATTGCTTTGACTCATCGTGCATGGGTGTGTGTGTGTGTGTGTGTGTGTGTGTGAGTGTGTGTGTGTGTGTGTGTGTGTGTGTGTGTGTGTGTGTGTGTGTGTGTCTATACCAGAGCCAATCATGAATCATCATCAGTTGTGGTTATCTCCCACCCACCTATCATAATCAGTTAGGCCTATGTGTACTGTACAACACCCACCCCCTAGCACGCGCAAAACAAACAAACAAACAAACAAACAAAAAACAATCCATGTTGATTTCCACTAAATTAGAGTTCTTGAAAAGTACTCTTGGAAGTTTTTTTTTAAAAGAAATTAATTATATATGACAACAAACATCCTTTGGAATTAACCAGTTGTTATTTCGTAAGAAATAATTGTGCAGTGATAAATCGTATTTATATACCCCCAAGAGTGCCAAATAAAGATTAAAAATGAAACAGTTAGAGATTTAAGTAATCTAAGAACTTAAGTCCCCCTTGTTACAAATGACCTCCTTCTTTTATGCAGCTTTTTTCTCTAAATAAGTCATGAAGTATCTTTATCATTAGATGTGCCTCCTAAGTTAAGAATTTAGATTAAGTCTCGATTTCTGTTGAGACATTTAGATGGTAGAGTCAGAATTTGGCGTAAACAGAACGAGAACATGGATCCATCATGGCTTCTTAGCACTGTGCAGGTTGGTGGTCAGGGCCGCGTTATCCTAATGGGCAACATGGGCTAATGGGCCCCGCAAAGACTTACCACGGCCCTGGTGGTGGTGTAATGGTGTGGGGGATTTTTCTTGGCACACTTTAGCCCCCTTAGTGCCAACTGGGCATCGTTTAAATGCCACAGCCTACCTGAGCATTGTTTCTGACCACATCCATCCCTTTATGACCACCATGCACCCATATATATATTTCTTTATTACCTTGTACTAAATACAATAATGTGATTTTTTAATCATTAAAAATATACTAATTTTTGAGTTTGACATCAAACACATCGCTAAATAGAGCATAGGCCAAAAATGACAGAGTATTTTAAATAGTTTTACACTGTCAAAAGGAAAAATACAAAACGCATGGGGGCATTCTTCAGGTCTAGAGGGTTAAAAACATAATAATGAATAATTTCTGCAAATTGACTCTCAGTCTTTATTCACCGTTTTCTCATGGTTTCTCAAAATAATTATTATAAAAGTAAAGTATAGAATAATGTAGTTCTAATAGGGGCTTATTGTAACGCAGTGTAACAACGCACCTCACCTGCTCATCTGGGATTTAAACCACAGCTCGTGTCTTCTGCTGTTAGATCAGCATTAAAAAATGATCTTAACTGTTAAATAACAGATATACGATTGCAATAATATCAGATTTGTCTTATTTTAAATAAACACAAAAAACTGAGATGAAAAATAAACTTAATTTAATTTCGCTATTTCCAAATATATATATTTTTTAATTTTTTATATATATATATATATATATATATATATATATATATATTTTTTTTTTTTAAGTTTTTTTTCTCTAAATAATTTTGATATGGCAACTAGTAAATACACAAAGTTTCGTCATCCTGGCATGTGTGGAAAGTTTAAAACGATGCGTGTTAGGCTGCGTTAGGTTGTGCCTTCAGGCGGGTGTGTTACATAGTTATCATAGCTATCATAATCCGGTGTACTGTATTTTGCGTACGTGAGTTTTTGTTGTAGATGGCTATTACTGCGCGTTTAGCTAGAATGCCATACAAAACCAACCCATTGGGCCACTGAATCTGCTTAACGACAACAGCTATAGGCAACAGCCTTAGTCCTAATGGGTTATTATCATGGCTATCAAAATCCAGTGTTCGGTATTTTGCGTACGTGAGTTTTTGTTGTAGGTGGCTATTTTAGATGGCTATTGTAGATGGCTATAAAAAAAAAAAAGAAAAAAAAGGTGTACTGTGCTAATTAATTGAGACTTCTTACAGCTCTTACAGGTTGTTGGCCTTGTTTGTTTCGTTGCTTCTATTGCTCTCCCCTTTTTTGTAAGTCGCTTTGGATAAAAGCGTCTGCTAAATGATTAAATGTAAATGTACCCCGCGCTCCCCTCTATGGTCGAGTCTATGATCCACTACTGTTTTTCATTTGACAAAATGCCTTTTCAAGATAAACCCCAAGGGATCAAATGTAAACACACATTTTAAACTCTGCTTATAGAGGGCCACGGTCCTGCCGAGTGTAGCTCCAACCAATTTCAAAACACCTGCCTGAAAGTGTTTAGTAATCCTGAAGACTTTGATTGGCTAGTTCATGTGTGTTTAGGGTTGGCGCTGAACTCTGCAGAACAGTGGCCCTCCAGGAACTGAGTTGGACTCCTCTGGACCAAAAGTTATTTCACTCATAACCAAAATGCAGACTACGAATGAATGGAGTAAAAACAATCTCCCTCCATTCACTAGCATATAAATTCTCATCAGTGTCAAACAGAGTTTGAAAACATTCAGTAACTCTTGTTTGGTTGGTTGGTTTTAATTGTTTGCTTGTTTATGCCTCATTGTAATTCATCTGTTGACAAGTGGCCATGCTTTGAAGGCAGACAGTTTAATTATTATTCAACTGTAAGTTGTATTATTATTATTTATATTACACTGTTTATGTTTTAAACCCAAAACAGTTCCCTTTCAAAAGCTACACTCAATGCTGCGCTGCTTGGCGGCATTGGAGACATGTTTATCATGACCAGCTGTGAATATAGTGTATAAACACGTCAATGGAATTGACCTAACTTTGTTTGGGGGAAGAGCATGCGGCTGCTGTGTTGGAGCAGGGCTAGTGCGAGCACTGTTAGTTATTCACAGTTGATATGCTTTGTGCTCGTATATACATTCAGTGTCTTTGTGCCTTCAACGTTGACTTTCTGTGGGTGCAAAGCCTCAGGGGTATGTGGAGATGCCTCAGACTGAAGAGACGCTTGAACTATCTATTGCCTGGGTCTGCATCTTCACTTAAAAGAACTACCCTCCCTACAAAGCTGTGTAGAACAACTTTGGCTATCGTGGGGGAAAAACTGATCAAGCTGCAGGTCAGGCTGCATGACAGTGTTACAGGCCTACCAGGCTGACCTCTTGAAGGACATTACGATTGACAGGGATAAAAGATAAAGACTGAGTTTTTCTTATTGATTGTGTGGTTTCTCCTTCTGGCCTGTTTGGCGACTTTTTGTACTGTTCCTTCCTCGCCAAGAGGGGAGGGGCCATCGGCCACCCAACCTCTCCCTGGTCCTTCAAGAGAAAGGGTAAGGGAGTGTGGCAAGCAAAAAACACTGGGTGCCGACTCGTCACAAAACTAGAGGTCTTCACGGATCCAAAAATGTATACCCGAAGAGACCCATAATGTGCTACACAGCACCGACCCGGACGTCTATTATTTCAAAAGCTGGACCCAGACCCGTGCAGATCCGAGAAAGGACAAAAATGTAGTACCCCGAACCAACATGGACCCGTCTATTATTTGATAGCTGGAACCGAACCCGGCAGGAAGACACAGACCCGACTGGACCCGCTTGTCTCATATTCCACAATAAACTGCTCTTAACACATCAATAAACAAGCTGCGAAAAAATACCTTTTTGTCTCAACCTACCTAACGTTACAGCTGTCGTCTCCCTTCCTTGTACTTGATTGCGATGTAATACAATATTCCACTCTTGTTGTTCCAAGCATGCTTAATTCACTTATCATTTCAGCTGTAAAAGTTCACTTTATGTCATGGTGACGGATGACAAATGCGTCTTTACAGATTTGCATTTAGACTCAAGTTAACTCGCAAAATAACTTACTGCTTGCCATTTTGAACTAATAACGATTGCTCGTTCAGTGACATGGCCGTTGATGTTGTCATTATTGATTTGCTATAATCTCTGAGTCGAGTCTGACAAACAAAACAAAACGGTTCATTCATAGTATTATTAAAGTCATTACAGTCACTGCTGAAGCTCGGGGTTGCCATAGAAACATGACACACGCTTGAGACAGCACTTGCACGTTAGCTGGAGTACCTGAAATATGAGTTTTGAGAGAAAACATTTATATGACAGTTGACCTGATATTTTGTTGCTGATTTGAAATATATTGTTGAGTATATTGTCAGGCTACCATGCACTTGCATTAAATCCGCCCGCTTTCTAAACGGCTGAGAGAGCGCGAGTGAAAGGTTTCTTCTAAACCTTATTTCCCGGCTCACACTTTCTTATCCTAATATTACAATTTGCAAGTTACACAAAACACACAAGGCTCGATCGACTCGGGTATTACACACAACGTTAAACAGACCTAGGACCCAAAGTAATAGATTGGGACCTGACCCAGACCATTTAAAATATAGACCTGAACTCATACGGGTCCCAGGTCCACGTGTCTTGGGTGCTCCGTGAAGACCTCTCCATCAAACTCCCAGAGTGGACCTCAGGACTATAATTAATAGAAAGAAGTACTTATGGTCATGTGGCCAGTCTGGTGGGGGTAGCCAACCCCAAAAGGATGGACTTCTCAAACATTTGCTCGCTTCTTCCTACCCTGAGAAAACCACTTCATCCCTGTCGCCTTTGGTGATTCAGGGGGTAGTGTTTTCCAGCTACATGTTAGATGCTCTGTGTCTAAATCCTGCTATCATTAGAACATCTAAGATCTCCTCAAAAGGAAGTGTCAAGATTTTTACCACTCTCAGAGAGTCTAGCAGTGTGGAAACCAGGCCAGGAATTTATTGCATGGGTGTTAAAAACAGAAAAAATAGGATACAGAATCTAATTTGTTTGTCGTCTTCCACAATTCAACAGCGTGGTCTCCACTTTCATGAAGCCGGACCTGGCACAAGTAATGTCACAAGAGCTACAAACTGTACTCAACAAAGAGGCCATAGAACATGTGAGAGAGTTGGGCTATTACAGCCGTTCCCAAGAAGGGTGGGGGGTTGCATCCAATCTTAGATCTTTGAGGCTTAAACCGTACAGTTAAAGTGCTCAAGTTCAAGATGTTATCTGTAAAGACAGTCATATCACAAATTCAACATCACGATTGGTTCATCACAAGCGATCTGAAGGACGGAAGTTATCACATATAAATAACGCCACAACACAGGAAGTTCTTGAGGTTCGCTTTCGGCACCATTTTCGGGTTCTTCCATTTTTTGTGCCTATAGTCTGGTCACCCCACATGTATACAAAATGCATGGATGCAGCACTGGCTCTATTAGGATTCCGGGGCATTCACATTTTGAATTACATAGACAATTGGTTAATACTAGCACAATCGTGATAGATGGCGCTTCAACAGAGACATCGTGTTAACTCAGCTAGTTTCTCTAGGGTTAAGATTCTACACCATGAAGTGTTCCTGCCCAGATAATTTATTATCATTATTTTTTATCACTGTTGTTTGGGATGCTAGGGATGTGTTTACAAGTCAAGTCATCTTCTTTGATATAATGCTTTTTACAGTGCCAATTGTTTCAAAGAAGCTTCACAGTGTTAAGCAGTAAAATAGTGCAACAGAATTTGATTCAGCTGTACAGCTGCTGGAAAAAAATGGTGACATCCAGCTAATTTCAATGATCATATAGTGTCAATGCGGGCAGATCAGTAATAGTTAAAAATGCAGTGTCCCCAATGGAGCAAGCCAAAAGCCAATGGAATATACACACTATATTCACAGCTGGTTACGTTAAGGATGTTCCAATAGAGCTAAGCAGCGCAGCATCTCTTTTGTAGGGAGCAGGGTTACAGTCAAGAAATCTGGACCATTTTCTTTTAAAAAGTAAATTTTGGGAAATAAAAATTTATAAAGAGGGAGATTACAGCAGTGTTCAACCTTCTGTAATTTAATAGGTTTTTTTTTTTTTTTTTTTTTTACAGAAGTAAATATCCTTCATTAAACAGATAAAGAAATTACAGATGATGTTATGTAAAATGGTTACATATGGAATTATTTGATTATGGAAATTTACCAGAACGTTATTAAAGGGTTTTTTAGCATCCAAAGAACAGAGTCCTGCAGAAGGCAGACAACATGTAATATAAATATATATTAGCTTCAGAGGGGATTCTTTGATGAGGGCATGATGATGCTGTGGACATAATCTAACAAACCCGATGGTCCAAATTTAAAATGATGAGTCACATTACTGTTGCGTGCCCCAAAAGATCTGTTGAGCCTTAAGCTCATGAGAATAGAAGCAAATTATTGTGTGGATTATTATTATTATTTTTTAAATTTTTAAATTTTTAAATGTTTAATTTTGTGTGTGTGTGTGTGTGTGTGTGTGTGTGTG
The DNA here is from genome assembly GCF_024679245.1 of Pseudorasbora parva. Taxonomy (NCBI): domain Eukaryota; kingdom Metazoa; phylum Chordata; class Actinopteri; order Cypriniformes; family Gobionidae; genus Pseudorasbora; species Pseudorasbora parva. The sequence continues at coordinate 18,108,903 of NC_090182.1, forward strand.
TGTGTGTGTGTGTGTGTGTGTGTGTGTGTGTGTGAGGCAAAATACACATATTATGTGTTTATTTTTGTCATATGAGCTGGCATAAATGCAATCCTTGGTTCAATTTCCATGAGTCCATCCCTTGCTGTTAGAAGTGACTGAGGAAAATTGTATTCTAAGATTGCATTTTGCATCAACAGGTGCTTGACACATATCATGGGCTTTCTTTCTGATTGAAACCCCGGGTTCTGTTAGGTTTTCTCTAAATGCAGGAACAATCTCAAGTGCCTGTTTCTGTGGACACATGAAAACAAGAATATCAATCTCATTTAAGATGTGGGGAATATATGCATGCAAATGTGTAAGTCATAAGAAGCAAATGTTACATTAGATGTACATGTCCTGACATTTCTAGTGATCCATATCTTTTTACATTCCTTGTTGATTTTTTATATAAATATTTGAATTACATTGATTCAAACTGACAATTAATTATAATTCAAAGCATATTAATCAATTAAACAGTTTGACATGTGACAGGATCTCAGCTAGGTTTGTTTACATGCATAATTAATCACATGTCATACTTGTTCATTCAGATCATTTTGCTTTGGATAAGTTGAAAAGGAGTTTGGTGTGAAAATAAAAAAAGGAAATAAGGGTGCTTGTGATGTCTCTTTTTTATCTTTTTCATACCATTCAGCATGTTCCACAAACTTAAAGCAAAGACAAGTTTTTTTTTTTTTTTTTTTTTTTTTAATTCTGTTAAGAATTTTGTTACTTATGCTAAACAGCACAACTCAAATCATATTCAAAATACAGCAGGAGCAGGTTTTTCAGCATAAAGGAATGAGCTTATACAACATTAGATGTCTTTCATCGTAAAGGTAGTCATGACAACAATTATTTTGTATGTTTTTGCGTCAATTTCTCATCAAGGTCTCTTAATTTTTTTTAAGGTTCTAAGCGTGAAAGGTTCAAAACAGTCATCTATGCAAATGGTTGGATTGCTCATGACATAAAAAGTGAAGCCACCATATTGGTATTATTATTATTAACCATTTTGTTTGGCACTTTATTTCCACAGTTGGAACATTTACTTAATTTTTATAGAAAGTAAATGCCTTTCCGATGTCATTTGTGATGAGAAAAGAGAGAAGAGCAAGCTCTGCAAAAGGCGGATTCAAACCCATGTTGATCGTGACAAAACAGTTATCCAGTCGCTTTACTGATTGCCACTGAAAATGTTAAATTACAAGTGGTTTTTTTAAATGTTGTTTGGACCAACAAGGCATTATTAGGCGCTGTTTGTGCGAATAGCACTTGCCAACAAGGCACAATATTTGCACTTGGTGTGAACAGACACTCCAAACATTTAAATGGTTTTTGGTTTAAAGTCCGGAATTTCCCCTGCTTATTAAAAGTTAAATACATTTTCATTACAGTACCAAATATCAGATAATCTAACAAACGAGACACCGCAGATTAATATTACCCGGCTTTTGAAGAGATCTTCAAAAAGACATCATACACGCTTCACAACTTATTTAGAGAAATGGCACTTTAAACTCATGGCATGGAAAACCTTTTTTAATATAGTATAGAGTAATTTAGTATTAGGTGATTGTATGTATTGTAATATTTAACATAATAATCCCAGATGCTTAATGCTTAATATTTCCAGCATATATGTGTGCATAAAGAATTCTATTTAGTGCTAGGTCAGTTACCCGTGTCGGCACTGTGCAGATGAAACACACATCTTAATGATTTCTATACACTGTTAATCCTGCTTGAAATGACCATAAACATTGCAGGTGACATTTGAAGTATCAATTAATGTACAAAAGTCACATTATGAAAAAAATGTTTTTCTGTAATGCATGTTGGCCACAATAATTTGCCCTAGAAATTCCTTTGAGTAAAATATCTTTGAAGTATAGCACACCAGGGTGACTAGAGGAGCATGAAATTGACCAGCCATGACTTCCTATTCCACAGGAGTATAAATATGAGGAAACACAAAAGGCTATATTCCCTTAATCATTAATCACAATGAGTAAAACCTAAGAAGTAGTATAGTTCTAATGTGCGGCAAAAGATTGTTGCGCTTCCCTATACAGATAGTGACTGTAAAAACTAGCTAGAGAATTCCCAATTTCAACCGCAGGGCAATAATTTAAAAAGTTCCAATCAAGTAAAGATGTTACAAATCTGACTGTCAAAGGACATGTGTCTATATCCTCCTGATGCAAAGTGAATGAAAAGAGATTGAATGACAAAAGACTTATAGCTGGAGAACTGCAGAGTATTGGGGTCAGAAAGCTATAAAAAAATATCAGACAGCACCTACATCAGCAATTTGTGTTGTGTAAAATCCTCCTCGCTCATCCAAAAACAAACTCCAGCATATTCAGTTGTCAGACATGACTAGATCTTCAAAAAGGACCTGGTTCTGTGGTCAGATAAAACAAAAAAAGAGTATTTTGGCAGCAAACCCACCAGATGTAAACCAATGCCCGCTGTTTATTATACGGCTGTGTCTTTAATGTTGATGGCTTTTTTTTTTTTTTTTCTTTTTTTTTTTTTCTGGAGGTCCTGGTTCAGATACATGGCACCATGGATTCTAGCATATATCAACAGATAAAATAATAACAATCAAAACCTGACTGCTTATGCTAGAAATCTTATAATGTGTCATGTTTGGATCTTACATCAGGACAATGATCAAAAACAAAAATCAGAATAAAAATGTGTCACAGAGCACAAAATGAAGCTTCTGCCATGGCCGTCCCAGACCCGAACCTTATAGAATATGAGTGGGGTGAACTGAAGATAATAAGCACAAACATGGACCTGGGAATCTGAAGGATCTGGAGAGATTCTGTATAAAGGAATTGCCTCTTATCTCTTGTCAGATGTTCTCCAAACTTATCAGGTATTACAGAAGACGACTCAGCGCTGTTATCTTAGAAAATGGATAAAAATAATTGGGTGTCAACGTGAATTAGATAAAAAGATTAATTTCATAATGAGATTACTACCACCACCATCACCACCTCCACTTTCAATTGTTTTACTTCAATTAAAGGTTAGACTTATTTTAATGAAAGATTAACATAATACACAATGTAGATTTATTTTCACAGCCGCTTTTTCTCATATTTACCAAGGTAGCCAAGTGGAGTGGAAGGTACTGTAGATCAGTGGTTGTTCACCAAAACTTTAACCAACACACCTTACTCTTTTGGTGGGAATCAAGCATTCTTTTTGATACCGGTGTTTTGCCAGTGCACTATAACATACTAAAATACTCTGTCAAGGTTTCCTCCGCTATCTGTGACACCACAACACCACTACAGAATCTGCAAAACAAAAAACATACAATGCAACCAGTTGAATGTAGTGTATTTTGAATGAATGACTCTTGAGGGTTCACTACAGTGAATCAAAAACAGCACAAAACCCAGTGTGTGATTCCACAGATAATGAAATCAAGCAGGATCTTTTTTTGTTGTTGTTGAGATTCTACATTCTTACAACTTACTCACTATTCCCATCCCGACCTAAGAGTAATTAAGTAATAATAATAATTGTTCTGGATTTGTCTATACAAAAACAGTCAGGAAAAAAAATGCACTCACAATGCCTTCTTATATATTTACAGAAATAAGGCACTTAACACTAGTGAAAAAGACAACATAGGTAAAGCATGAGAGATTTTGCATGTCGATCTAGTGCTGCAGACGATATTAGAGATGTCATTCTTAAATTCCAATTAGTCTAACATTCCCATGATGTCGCTTCTCCTTTTAACTTCTCTCTTGTTCACAGCTTGATACCAAGACAAACCCGTATCAAATGATGGTTAGCTTCACTTTCAATTAAAACAAACATAATTGAGGGACTGTATTGGAACTATGCTACCATGAACAAAACAATAGTGGATTTTATTTTGCACTTGCTTGCAGACATAGCAATGCACTCTCAGTGAAGTTTGAGTGAATGTGTGCATTAATGGCATGTTTAGGTCCATTATTGAGCTTCTCTGGGGTCAAAAAGATCATGTTTTGGATTCTGTAACGCCTGTAGGACATGAAAAGGATTGCAAATTGCTTTCCTCAGCTAACTGAAAATCATCTAATTGAGATTTGTCATACTATACTGAGAATAAAAGAAAGATGGGTTGAGAATAAACAATTAAGGATTAAATTACACATACAAAGAGGTATAATTTTCCTAAATATTCAAAGCAGAACCATCTATTTCTTTGTGACAAAGTGCTCACGGGCAAATTCTTATGATTGTGATATTACAATTCTTTCATAAAATTGCCAGATTTGCCCTTCACCCCATTTCATGCATGACTATAGTGTTGATCTGCAGAATAAACCTTCAGGAAAAATAAAATAATGCAGCTAAAGCACTATATACCGATGTGCTGCTAGAAATCGCTTCCTTTAATATGCTAATGTGTCTGTGGAGAATTATATGAAAGTTTGCCGGGTGTTTGGAAAAACTGAAAAGGACATTGCTTCACACTTCACTGAACTGTGGTGGATTTGGCAGCTGGACGTGGCAGGAATCAATAGAACTGAATCGAGCTCACATTATAAATCAAGAACAGCTGTTTGTTATACAGAGGACATATGTACAGTGATGTTATACATTATGTATGACAAATTCTCAGTTCAGCATATAAATAAACAAATGGCAAATGTAACTATTAGCACTTTACAACCAACTGCCAATCTAAAGTTGTTCACACTATTTTGCTCAGTCTCCCACTAACATTTCGATATATAGATGCCACATTATCAGCTGTATTAGCATAATACATCTGCATGTCCAACATATCGGAAAGGCTGTATTCTATCATAAATTCATACACGTGGATTGACGTGTAGGCTGCAAAAAGCAGTAACACTGCAGTCCACCCATGCTAAAGTTTATTCATATATATGTAAATTGATTATGGTGTGATTGATCGCGATTAATCATGAAAAGAGCTTCATAAACAGAGAAGCAGAATCAAGTTAAAGAGATTGGACATTTCCTCAGGGTTACAGGTGATGTAGATGCTCAGTGTGATAAACTCCTGACTTCTAACATCATCTGCGTGACGGAAATTATGTTATTGACACAGTTTCATGTACTTATGTAATTTATTGGAGTTGATTGCGTTAAATTATTTTAATGCATTAAGGACTTAATTAATCTTATGGTTTAACATTGACAGCCCTAATATATGTATATAGTATAATAAAAGTTAAGCAGAAAATATGGTAGCTTATGTAGGCTAGAACTGTACTTGTTTCAGAGTAATGTTATTGTTAGCACTTTTCTTTCCCTATTAATGTCTGCTGCTGCTTCTATGTTACGTCTATGACTGATCTCATATATATATATATATATATATATATATATATATATATATATATATATATATATATATATATATATATATATATATATATATCATGATGCAGATGATTTAAATTCAAAGTAATAGTACATTTATATTGAACATCATCAGAGCATAGCCTGATTGCTATATGATCATAAACAAAACTTGGATAGTGGAGGTCAAAAACCACAAGAGAATCAAGCCATCCAAAAACATATGCATATATTTGTTTATTCACATAAAATGATGTCAGTCAAATTACCTCAAATATCAATTTAAAAGAGAAAATCCTTGCTGTGGGCTTTACTTGCAAGGTTTACAACCTGACGGTGATACCAAGGAATCAAGATTTATTATCCAAATCTGGAAAACACATAGCCCCAGGACGTTGGGCTTTGCGAGCCCTGGCCCATAGGCTACATGTCCAAGTCTGATAAGTGATCACAAATCAAATCTCAAACAAAGGATTATTCAGTCTCTGACTATGTGCTAAGTGATGTTCAGTTAGACAAGTACACATAATCAAGAAGAAAAAAAGGCGTTTAGGGGGTAAAACGTGTGTTATTTTGGGAAGGTTGTCTGCTAAAATTCGCATTCCTGGATCTATATATCACATAATTGAGGTCGCTTCAACCCGCAGACATGGAAAACAACCCGCAGGAAAACCGCGGACTTGGCAACACAGTGCAGTTGAGTTCTTTCGACATTTGACTACTAACGTTATACGTCGATCCGTTGCCTGATTGGATGTATGTCTATCCAATTGAGGTTTTTCCTTGTTCAGTTCAAACACTCCCCATTATTACAGCCCAATGGAGCAGAATCTGACTCATATTCTGACTAGAATTGAGTATGACCACGTCAGGCTAAAGTGTTGCTTCATTCATTCATGTAATCTCATCCTGTCTGCAAATACAGTCTCTTGTTTACCAACAAATCAGTGAAGGAGGCCTATGTTCAGCCATGAGTCGGTGGACAGGGCTACATAATCAGGTGTTCTTCTTCTTTTGCTGAGATGGCATTTCACCACAATCTGACGTCACAGCCTGGCACATTCTGAGATTGATCGTTTGCTAGGCCTAGTGTCAATAAAAGTTTTTCTTTGACTAACAAATGTAACCCCTCCAGTTCAAACAGCCCTGTTCCAAGCAGGACTTGAACCTGGGTCCGCCGGCATGAGGTAACGCTCGAACGCTCTAATAAGGAGACTATAGACTGCAACCTCTAACATCAGTAGCATCTCTTGAGACCAGAGGAGTGTGGTTTACTCACGACTACAGCGACTACTAGCTGGCCTCCGTTACGCAAGGAAGTTTTCAGCTCTGAAACTTACAGGATATTCTTATATTACCACAACCTTTTATATATCAAAAGCTCAAGGGAAAATTGATTTCTCAATTCATGAGCCCTTTAAACTGTGTGAGGGCTTTGAAACATTGTGGTGCTATTGCACAGGCACAAAACAATGCATTGTCCATATGGCTGTAAAAGCTATTGTAAAATAATCAAATTGATATCCTGTTAGTAGAATATACCAGAAACACACCATAAACTGAAGCTTAATGTATACAGTGAATTATATGATCTATTAACTGATCATATCAACTACTCACTATATTTTATAAACCATAAACCTGGAATGTTTATGTATCGGAGCAGCTGAATGTGGGACTGCACTGCACACACATTTAGCCGTATATGTGATAAAACTAAAAGAGCTTTCTGAGGCGATTAAACAGAAATTACTGAGAAACAGATAAAACAGTATATTCAAGCTCCCCGTGGTCATATTCTTTTTACTGTACTTTCAACCAGCTTTAGTTGTCTGTGTCCTTGAGAATTTCATGAGCCCAACAGAAGAAAGCAACATTCCTATGAATAATGTTTATAAATGGCCTATTTTCTAAGCATCATTCTATTATATACGTCCAAGGTTAGGTAAGAGTAATTGGGCATTAGGTGATTTAGAACATCAACATGAGACTTCAACTATGTCAATACTTATCTTATTTATTTCATATAGTGCCAATAAAGTGTTTTTGAGGCACAGATGCATTACTTCAGTCTAATGCTGCCCTTCCTTGAGAGTTAAAAGTGATACTTAAACTATAGAAATCACCTGTAAAGTTATTGTCATAATTTTAATTTACAGTAAAAACAATAATTTGTGATTGGATGTGGACATTTATGTGTATAGTTTTTACTAGCTATCTTTTTTTAAAATTTTGTTTATTAATGATTACTTTAAATGCACAAATGTTTCGCCAACAATTACATGGGGTATTAACCTGGATTTGGCCTGTGCAAATTGAAAAGCCTCCCATACACACACACACAGTAGGTTCAAAATGTTGGTGTCATTTTACAGGAAACCCTTTAAAGTTCCATAAAACACTGCTAAAAGAGATAAACATGTAAGTATATGTTGTGTAAGCTGTTATAACCCCCCCAAAAATTAGGCGCTTTTTGATTATTTTATATAAATTCATTTTTGAAAGGGTGAAGACCTGAAGTATGCGTTCAAGGGTTAAAACAGTCTTGTTTTAGAACCTACAGAGCTATTTCAACTTAAGAATAAGATGGTGCATTTTTACCCTAACTAGCCATATCAACATTCTTGACAGTTTACAATTTTGTCCCCCTATATACCAGACAAAGATATGAGACAGAAAAAATGTGTTTTTAAAATTGCTTGTCATCTTCACAGAGCACATTTATTATTTTTTATCAGGTGGAAAAAATACTGTTTCTACGGTTCCACTATACCCACACCAAATATGAAACATTGGAAATTTGATTAGATTTCAACCATTTGTTAATACTGCCACTGCCATAAAAATGCCATAACAATAAGTATAAGGTTTGTCGAGATGCATTAGAATGGAAAGATTTCTCAGTATATGAATTCAGGTAATACATCACAGTTCTGGAATATGACAAATCAGTAAAAAGTATTTTCATTACACCACATGAAGTTGATAGAATGACACAAACAGACACATTTGTAACACTAATAAATCACTCCATTGTGTTTTTTCACAAGCTGCCCTAAAATAAACATCACATGAAGGATTACTGTCAAATGAGATGTCAGGGCTGCATTTCCCGATAACGTTGTCTCTTAGCGCGCTACGAAGTCTCTAAAGGTATAACTTAACTGAAGGTATACCATTTCTAGGCGTGTTCCGAGAACTATACCTTAGTAGGTCGCTTAAGGTAAACCTTCTTAAGTGCGACGTTAGCAGGTGCTGTTCGTGCGGCGGTGCTGAATTGGCTTATATCGATGGCTCAAGAATCGATTATTACTCTATGCAGGGGCTGTTTCACTGCGTTATGCGGAAGAAAAAAAATGTTCTTAAAAAAAAGCACTTCAGAAATAGTTGATCTTTCATTTATCAAACAAAATTGCACCTAAATTTGACATAATTCTGAAATGAGTGCACGAACCAGCAATCTCATGCTCAACCGCTTGAGCATCACGCGTCATTTAAATTATTGCAACTAAATTATTTAAATTATTATTTTCCATAGGGTCTTGATTTACTCCACAACCAGGGATGATTGCCCATGCAGCAGCTGCTTCACATTATTGTGTAAATGACTAATTTATATTATTAGATGACCTAGTCAATAAAAACGCAACACGCAAAACATATAATCAGCTGCTACTATATGGCGGAGAAAAAATAAAGAGAAGAGCCGCCAGCAGCTGATTTTAGGGCTGAGGGGGTAGCTGAGCTCCGTCCAGTTGGTCTCAAAAAAGTTGGTCCAACAAGCTCTAAAAGCTGCTGAATTTGCTGTCGTGGTAGGCAAAAATTATTTTTAATAGCAGCTTCTGACATGGTAGCCAGGGGACTAAAGTTTTCACGACTAAATGGCTCCGTGGATGGCGCCGTCTTTGATTTAGCATAATTCTATTCGCTGCCTCGCTGCCAAAGTTTGACTAAACTCCCCTCCACAATCATTCCCTTTAAATAGACTCCTAAGCCTTTCCTGTGTAATGGTTTGCCAGCTGATGTACCTTTGGATAATATCATTAAAAAGCTAACAACCATTAGTGTTTGTAATTACATTTTTTATGACAATTTTAATCCTTGCATAAAAGACAAAACAAAACAAAAAAACAATTAAACTAGCCTAATTGAACACTGGGTGTATATTACAACTTCAGAGTTCGTATAGACTGACATATAAAGAAGCTTTTTTTCACAGTGGTGGCCACTAGTGGAATGAACTGTTAATAGTGATAAGGTATATAGCTAAGAGTGGTCCAGACCAACCTTACGAAAGTATGACTTAAAGAAGGTATTCTTAACTAAGTTTGTTTCGGGAAACACATATTAATGTTAAGGGATAGGTATAACTTAAGAATGGCGTAGAGTTAAGGAGGTTTCGGGAAATGCAGCCCAAAACAGTATATTTAATATATAGCCATCAGGACCAAGCACAACCTAAGATCATAAAACCATCACTTTCAAATTTACAGCATTGGCATTTAATAATAATAATAATAATAATAATAATAATAATAATAATAATAATAATAATAATAATAATAATAATAATAATAATAATAATACATTAATTATCATTACATGTAATTTTATTTTGATGAAAATTAAATAAATCTGGTGCAAATGCAAATTTCCACTATGATTTGGAGGTATCTTTTTTTAGGGTCAAAATGAATACTACTGCTACTACTACTACTACTACTACTACTAGTAATAATAATAATAATAATAATAATAATAATAATAATAATAATAATAATAATAATAATAAACACTGTTCTTAAATAAGGACAAATAACTCCAGAAAAGGAAATGGGAAATGCTGAAGATAATGAGGAAATGTGCTAAAATGTGCTTGTCATTCAAGACCTGAGGACTGAATGATCGAGCTGCCTTTTGTATTAACTTTACACTGCAATGCAGAATACCAGCATAAACAGACATCAGCATGGTACAAGGACCCTACTACTGGGAAGATACGGTATTACACCAAAAAAAAAAAAAAAAGAAAAAAAAATGGGTTGGGTTTTTTCTCTCTCTCTGCTGCATTGTTAATTGAGATTTTGCATTTCAAACACTTTTTTAGAAACATGCATCTACCCTGCTGGCAGTTTGAAATGAACGCAGGAAGTACTCACTTATTGGGTAATTAAAATTTAAACAAGGTGAGAGACATACTTTAATTAAACCTCCTTGTGTACTTTAATCAAAGCCTCCCCAAATTCAACCTCACAATATATTCACTCCATTCCGTTCATTAGCCAGGCACAAGGAATGTTACATTGGCAATGTACCCATTATTCACTTCTTGTGTGGGTAAATCACACATGGATGCCTTCGGTGCTTCTGCCCTCTGAGATTAGACAACAGCATAAATCTGTCAGTTGGATTCTGCCAACCAGACACAAAATCTTTATATTTCATTAAAAATTCCAAGCCTAGCCGGTCCCCATCCTATTAGGACCAATAGGGCCTGAGGGTATGAAATGCCATGTTACAATGTAGCCAAGAGGGGGCAAAGAAAAAAACTAGGAAGCCCCGGAAATGCCCAGAGCAGTGCAGATTGAAGTACTTCTGCAATCATCCCATGTCAGTCATGTTCTCCTGGCTCCATTTCCGTCTCACTGACAGAGAGCTAGACTGCCAAAAGAGACCCGTAGTCTCCTTCAACTGACCAGTTGTCCATTTCCTCTCTGCGTGACTCTCTGAGTTTTTAATGAATCACTCACACGCAACAGAGCCCTTGTGTCTGTGATGGGATCTTAAACAAAAGTGAAACATGACACAGAAGAACTGAGTGGAAGATAACCCCTGGGGTGGATTCTCTGGAAAGTTGAGAGATCACGGAACTGTTCCTGGGGTTTGAAAAGGAAAAATATGGTAAAAAGAAAAGATATCATAAACTACTGTCTCAGATGTTGCAGAATATAAAATTAAGTAATAATTCAAATAAAAATTATTAATGTATATATTATTATTATGTATTATTTATTTATTTATTTATTTATTTATTTATTTATTTATTTATTTATTTATTTATTTATTTATTTATTTATTTATTTATTTATTTATTTATTTATTCTCTAATCATTAACTACCTGCATTCTTATTTCACTTAATTTAAGCCTTAATTTTATTATTGTATTGATTAATAATACATTGTTTGCTAACCTTTGTGCTTTGTATATGTACATTTTTGAAATACATAATATGGACAAAGCACTTTAAATTGTAATGTAGATACATGCATTTTCTGTGAAGCTGCTTTGAAACGATGTGTATTGTGAAAAGCTCTATACAAATAATATGAATTGAATTTATTAATAATAATAATAATAATAATAATAATAATAATAATAATAATAATAATAATAATAATAATAATAATAATAATAATAATAATAATAATAATAATAATATTTTGAGTTTGACAGTCCCTGGTCAGCTTACTTTATATATTCATTCTTCTAAATTATACAAACAATATCAACATTCTTCTTAATGTTTCCTTTTATGTACAACATGCATTTTTTTGAAAACATGGAATCATGGGAGTTGCTCTACAGCCGGTGGAAAAGAATCCAATGGGACTCAAAAATCATATTCATGGATGAGCTAATGTATTAACGATTTATTAACATTACTGTAGTATAAAGCAAGGTAGGGATGAAAACTGTTGGAGTGGAACGAGGCTGCTCGAGCGGTTGCTAATTTTACTAAATTAATTTGAGGGTAATGCAGGTATGATACCATTGATAGGCGAAGCACGGACGTTGTCCGTGTCCTGGATAAAATTTAAATTCTCCGGATTTGAACATTCTTGGAAACATTTGGGATAATCTAAGTGCACAAGTCAACAAAATATTTAAGATTGTTCTAATAGTTTTTGGATATTTGAATCCAACTATCTTACATATTGTGCCTTTAAGAAAGGCAAACAAATGGTTTTGTAATGACATTTTTATTTGGGTTTTATAATTTATGTTGACTGGTAGCATCCTCGCTCAAACAACGGCTACTGTTGTTCCAGCTACACAAAGTTGAACAAACATCATCTCTGTAACATGTTTAGACATCGAGGGAAATATGTTTGTTGTTCCCTAGATCCAGAGGCAATTTTGCTTCTCTGTCTCTCCTGCAATGACGTTAGTTACGGATTTTGTGAGGAAGATTAAAGCTGAGGTGCAGATGGACTGAGAGAAAGGCATTGAATTAAAGTTTTGTTCTTGCTCAGTACATTGTTATCGTGGTCCTTGAATAATCTCAGACAAATGAAGAGTGGACATAGAGCAAATCCAAAAATCCAGCACAAATCTAAAAGACATTTCAAAATAAATAAATGAATAAATAAATCCTGGCCTAGGTTTGTTTACAGTCCTTATATATATATATATATATATATATATATATATATATATATATATATATATCACTACTTACTGCAAAATACACATTTATATAATATATATATATATATATATATATATATATATATATATATATATATATATATATATATATATATATATATTATATATATATATATAATATATATATATATATATATATATATATATATATATATATATATATATATATATATATATATATATATATATATATATATATATATATAATATATATATATATATATATATAATATATATATATATATATATATATATATATATATATATATATATATATATATTCTTGAACGATCTGTGAACATTCTAGCTCTCCGTATACTTCACAGCCGGAGGTAAGTCTTTCGTGCAGGATTTACCTCGACTCTATATATAAACATGGAGCCTCAGATTTACTCATGTCAACGTATAGAGCAGTCCTATACAGACATTTCCTTGTCTTTCAGCCCTTCTTAATATGTCTACACAAATTGGATCCCACTTTATATTAGGTGACCTTAACTACTATGCATGTGCATCAAAATATAAATACAATGTACTTATTGTGTCCATGTAGATCCATCCTCTAAAGCTGCAAAATGATGCTTTGTCATTTATTACACATAACTGGACATTCCTAATAGATAAATATCCAGGGCTTTGCTCTAACTGATTAAACCACAACTCACCATGGAGTTTAGTAGTCTGTATAAGTCTGGAACAGCATGTTGCCACCCAAACACCAGTTAGTAACATCCCTTAAGCCTGACTGGGTTTATGAAGAAAGCATCTCTCTCTCTCTCTCTCTCTCTCTCTCTCTCTCTCTCTCTCTCTCTCTCTCTCTCTCTCTCTCTCTCTCTCTCTCTCTCTCTCTCTCTCTCTCTCTCTCTCTCTCTCTCTCTCTCTCTCTCTCTCTCTCTCTCTCTCTCTCTCTCTCTAAGCTTCAGATCAACCCCTGTAAACATCCTCTTATTTCACAGTGCTGTTCTTTCATGGACAGGACTCCTAATGGTTGTTCATTTGATAACAAAGTCCATTAATGAAAATTGTGCCTCCGGTAGCATGTGGTGAAAAATCATTTTCTGCCTCCTTTGGTGGTGGATTTTAATCTACAGCACTCGGTATGAATCAAATGCTTTTAGTACTTAAAGTACTGTGACAAGATGTGTTCTTGGTCTTCCATGTCCAGAAAAAGACATATTATGTGTCTGCTGGTAGTAACGACATTATATTATAAATATTTTCATTGAACCTCCTGTCTTTGTTTATTTGCTCATTTATGAATTAAAAAATCAGCCTCATTGTTTTATTTTTCACATGTACTAGCCTGAATAACTAATTTACCTCTAATATTACATATTTGTTTAGTTTTTTCAAGAAACATCCCCAAGCCCTCTTTTTTCAACCCCACCTTTCTAGGGAAATATATATATATATTTTTAAACTCCCTCTACATGCAATAGGATAGTGCTACACCCAAAGCAACCTTTTGCCGTATCCGGTCGGCAAAACTCAGAACACATCTTGCCTTTTTAAGAATAACTTCAGGTGGGTTCTTTAGTGGTGGCGAGATGAAGCCTCATGAAGCATTGAAGCTTTTCAGCAAATGGTTCACAAAAGTATTCATTTCTTGAGGCTTCATTTGCTCACAATGCACTGTATTTTGCATCAGTTAAGGAAAAATAAATACATTTCCACATAGACTAATTATTTATATGAATATAATGTGCATTTTCTGGTGGTAGGCTTCGGACGATTCGGCTTCACTGAAAGGTCCCGGGATTTCTCGACACACGCTCCGAAGCCTCATAACAACAACGTAACATCACTACCGTTCTTTGTTATTTTCTCAAAGAAAAGCTTAACCCCAAGTCTTCCAGAGTCACGGCCAAAGCCGATTGAAAAGGCCGCTGTTCTCCAGCTGTTCACTCTTTGTTTTCAAGTAGAACCTCCAAAACTCTGCCATCATTATGTTAAGCCCGCCCACCGTCTCTATACACGATGTGATTGGCCTGACCAGAGTTTTTTTTTTTTTTAAGCTCGTAAGCCGAATGGAGAATTGCTAGACTACCCTGACTGTAAATTAGATTTGCTGCATGCCGCTAAGGTGTGTCTAGATTTCTAGGCTAACAAAACACATCTAAAATGGGAAAGATCTTTGAGATTGACGATATAAATAAATCTGACAACGAATCTGAGAGATATTTTTATAGACAAAAGCTACAGGAAAGAGAAACAAATGGATCACTTCAATTCACAGAAACAACTGGAGTCCAGGCAGCAACATTTATATCATTTTATTTCAATATACTGAATTTGAGGGGAAAATCATACGCTATACGTTGTATATATTGACAACTCATCAATTAAATATTTACCATCGTATAGTCAGCATAATTGGATGTGTATAAATCAACAGACAAAAATATAGAGCTGGATGATACAAAACTATATATAACATTAATTTAGACCTTTTCCCAGCGGGAAAGTGACGTCAGTGCATAAAGGAGACAGCGAGGGACAAGAGAGGACCAGGCCTGGGACATTTACGTTATGTTTAGTTCATGTGTGTGTCATTACGTGACGGGCTCCTGCTTTTACTTTTGTTTTGTGTTTGTATATTTTATATGATAAAAGTTCACCAGGTTCCGCATCTTTCTTCCCTGAACTAAACCTCGTTACGCAAGTATTCCTGATGGATATGCAAGTCTTGCACTTGCATCTTTTGCAGTTGTTGCACTTCACATTACATAACCACATTGAAAGAGGATTTAAATGTGCTTTCATATCCACTAGAAACTGTATAAATTAGTCTTTGGGAGGTTTTCCAGACATAAGATGATTATAAATTCCAACCGACAATAATAAAGTCCACCTGCTTTCTGAAATGCAACATACATATTCAAATTACTTGGCTCCCTGAGAATTTTTTTTGGTGTGGTAAATGTAATCTTTACTTGCCAAATATCAGCATCATACTATATAAATAAGGTATAAAAATGCCCACTCTCAAGGATTAAATGTGTAAAGGAGTATATGGGAATTATGCTCAGACCAAATTCAAAGCAGAGCATGTGCAGAAATCAGAAGTACGGCACACGGAAACTGAATCATTCACAAGTATGTTTTGACACTCTTATAAACAGATTAATAAATAAAAACTGTTGGTGACAAATTTAGCCTATGAATCTAGGTCTTTCTCTGCCTCCTGCAAAGTTAACTCTGGGTTCATGAGCAATCTTGAGTTAATGGAAAATCTTTTGTGATCCAATACCTTGCGAAATCACATTGCATAGATGTACTGACATTAACCTTGACCGGATCAAACTGGTTTTTCTTGGAATATTCAGGAAGTTTGGGGGTCTTCAGAAAAATAGAATCTCGTCTGAAATGCTTGTGCATTATTATTATTATTATTATTATTATAATTATTATTATTATTATTATTATTATTATTATTATTATTATTATTATTATTATTATTATTATTATTATTATTATTATTATTATTATTATTATTATTATTATTATTATTCACAGTTTTCGTTCATTTTTATCTTTGCTGAAGCAAAATCTATTTGTTGTTGTGTTTTCTGGTCCACCTTTGTTATGGATTTAGTTCACTTTCTGGGTAACAACATTACAAATTCAAGCTAATGTCCATTACTACTAAGAACTACCATCTACAGGTTCTTAATTAATGCGAATAATACACAATGTATAATTAATTCTAAAGAAAAGATGGTAACACTTTATTTTAACGTTCAGTTAACTATTAACTAGTTGCTTATTAGCATGCATATTACTATGATATTGTCTGTTTATTAGAACTTATAAAGCACATATTATTTATTATTATTATTCTACATCCCTTAATCCAAATCAACACCTAAACTTAAATGCTACAAAAACTACCTTACTAACTATTAATACGCAGTACATTAGGAGTTTATTGAGGCAAAAGTCGTAGTTAATAGTGAATATGTCTTCCCCATACTAAAGTGTTACCGTAAAGATCCCAGTAACCCACTAGTAATAACTGAAGTTTTACTCATTATTTGGGTCAGTATTCTAAAGTGAAAAACATATAACTATCTAGTCATGATTGAAATCATTGTAAGTTTTTGTATGATTTTGTAAGGTTTTGGATAGTAATAATTGAAGTATTACTACATCCTTCTAAAGGAACTACTATTCTAAAGTAAAACGCATGATAACTACAATAATTACAGATGTCATTGTAAGCTTTTGTGGTCCAAATCTGAACAGGTGAGTTATGGGAAGCCATGTGAAGATAAATCCTTCCTGGCGCCTGCCATTCGTGGCCCAGGGCATTAGATTGTCTTTTCAACAAGGTGGGAATGGGATGGGAAGCTGTAATGGGGATCAGGTTGCGGTAGTGAGACGAGAGATTTGCGAGAACGCATGGAGAGAGTGACCAGTGAGGGTGGAAGTTTGAGCAGAAAGAAAGAGCATATTAGATCAGAGTTTAGATTGAGCATACTGCATGCTGAACTCATTTCTTTCAACGCCACATGACCTTTTCCTCCCCTCATGTTTTCTCCTTACTCCTTTCATATGTGTGTGGACAGAATGAAAATGTTTGGCACTTCAAAAACTAGACAGCTGGGTTAGTCCTCGGGTCAGTGGTCACCATTGACTCCCAGACTCTGTCACGTTTTCCCTCGCTATCATTCTGAGATGGTTTCTATTGAGCCTGGTAACTCAGACAATATTTGTCAGCTAATAACATCCCCCCCAGGTTATTCTATTTTCTTGTAGAGAGACATACTAATGAACTCAATTAAAATTTAATAACTGTGTAGGGTATAGTGAGTTGTATCTGTGTCTTACAGTGCCATGTCTTCACATGTTATTATATTAGGGGCCTTTGCACAACAACACTTTCAACTAAAAGCTGAAAATGCTGTATGCATTTTGGCCATTTATTTACATGACAACAGTGTTCAACAGTTATACTGAAAAATTAAACTGCTATTGTCCTGAATTTGTGAAAACGGGGACGTCATGCACATTTGTATTACATGTTCAGTCGAGAGGTGCATATTTTTTCTTTATTTTTACACACAATATTCAAGGTGTTTATCCATAACCCAATTATTATTATTATTATTATTATTATTATTATTATTATTATTGTTATTGTTATTGTTATTATTATTATTATTATTATTATTATTATTATTATTATTATTATTATTATTATTATTATTATTATTATTATTATTATCTCTTTATCTGGTAACACTTTAGTGTTTAGTTCTCATTATTAACCATTTTTAACCTACATCAACATTTAAAAACTGCCTTACTAATAATAAGCAGTAAATTAGGAGTTTATTGAGAATAAAGTCATAGTTTATAGTGAGTATGTTCTTAATAAAGTGTTACCCTTTATTTATATCCTGCTAGGCATTCTATTTACATAAACAATGGCAAGAAAAATATAATAATTAGCAATATTTTTTGTGTCTGAGCTTGACCAGATAATGCAGTATTTCTAGAATATACTTTAATTTAATACAACAAATGCATGTTTTGCAAATTGTTGTAAATACACTAATCCAAAAACACAGCTTATCAAAAATGACACACCTCTGTACTTGAGTCGACATTCACTTTGTCTGTTTGGCGCAGCGAGCATTCATTTTAGCTTTATTGGAGCAGGGATTGACAGACTGTTCGCCATTCTCATTTGTCAGTACTAAGCCTGAGATGATCCAGCCATTAATTTCTAACTGACATTTTCCAATTTCAGTTTAATATGACTGAAAAGTTATTTCTTTTTCATTTTCAAAATGATGAATTCAAACATAATCAAATATATGTAGCACAAATGGTTTGTACATGTAATGAGCAGAGCTGAAGGATCTCATGCAAAGGAAAAGGAGTGAAAATGAAATCTCTTTGTGTCAGATTGATCCAGTTACCATTCAAAATAAATGTAATGTGCAATCTACAAGATTTCTCACCCTGGAAGCATATGAGAGCATTCTTCAAAACAAACATCTAAACACATTGTGTGACAGTAGCATACTTCATAGATAGTGTTTGCTAATGGGAAGGCATTGTATTAATTCTGCATTTAAGTCAAGTCAAGTCACCTTTATTTATATAGCTTTTAACAAAGCCAATTGTTTTAAAGCAGCTGCACAGTGTTGAACAGGAAAATAACACAACACAATGTGGTTCACCATCTGGTCTGAATACGGCCCGGATACGGCTGACTGCAGTAAACCTCGGGATAAACAGAGAGACTAACATTAGCGTGGATGCCATTCTTCTTATGATGTAATGAGTACATCAAGAAGTGTTCCCAGTTCTGGCTGACCTAGTTAATGCAGCCTAACAATCATTTAACTGATTTGAATAATAGAAATTGATAATGTTTTATGTATGCCATAGTAAAAGGATGTTTTTTTTTTTAGTCTAGATTTAAACTTACTGCTTCCAGAACAATGCTAGGAAGACTGTTCCAGAGTTAAGGTGCTAAATAGGAAAAGGATCGACCACCTGCAGTTGATTTTGATATTCTAGTTATTATCAACTGGCCATAGTTTTGAGACTGTAAAATACATGATGGAGTATAATGTGCTAAGAGCTCAGCAAGATTTTAAAATGTATGCAATGTTTAATTGGGAGCCATTGTAGTGTTGACAGAACCGGGCTAATATGGTCATACTTCCTGGTTCTAGTAAGAACTTGAGCTGCTGTGTTTTGGACAATCTGGAGTTTGTTTATTAAGCGAGCAGGGCAATCACCCAGTAGAGCATTACAATAATCTAGCCTTGAGCTCATGAACACATTAACTAACTTTTAAGAATTTTGCATTTAAAGCATGTGCTGTAATTTAGATATAGTTTTAAGATGGTAATGCAGTTTTACAGATGATAGAAAAAAAGCTTTCAAATAAAAGATTGGTATCAAAAAGCACACAAATGTTCCTAACTGTGACAGAGCAGCCTTCAAGTGTTAGATAGTATTCTAGGTAACTACTTGTAGAGTTTTTTTGTCCAATATATATATATATATATATATATATATATATATATATATATATATATATATATATATATATATATATATATATATATATATATATATATATATATATATATATATATATATATATATATATATATATATATATATATATATATATATATATATATATATATATATATATATATATATATATATATATATATATATATATATATATATATATATATTGCAATGTCTATGCTGATATTTACAGTTGAAAAGTTTGCTATATGAATTAAAACATTACTTAATTTGATGCCAAGTGTTTTCATCTTTTAGACAGAATATGTTCTTTGGGACTAGGATTTCACTACCAGTTTCTTTTTCTTGATTTTTGTTCCTTTTCTTTTCTTTTCTAATTTGAAAGTGATGTGTACCACGAGAATGCCAAAGCAACTTATATAATATAACTTATATATATAACTTATGATATATATATATATATATATATATATATATATATATATATATATATATATATATATATATATATATATATATATATATATATATATATATATATATATATATATATATATATATATATATATATATATATATATATATATATATATATATATCCCAGTGGTAGCATGTACAGGGTGAAAAGCAACGGTCAATCTCTTCATTTACTGTTACAAACTGATAGTGGTCAAATACGTATGATTTAAACAATGCCAATGCAATTCCACTAATGCCAACATAATTTTTGAGTCTTTTCAAAAGAATGTAAGATCTGGTAAAACAAATACAGAGAAACAGCCAAGAATGGATGATAAGAGTATTTGTAACTCTGATGAGAGCGGTCTCAATACTATGGTCCTCAGCCATACCAATTCTTTCAAAAAAATAAAAATTAAAAAATTAAAAAATTGCATTAAAAAGGAGCATAATTGTTAGGACACTGCCTTTTGTAGTATTTTTGACAGAAAGGGTAGATTTGAGATTGGCTGTAATGTATATAGTATATTATAATGTATAATGTATATAGGATCAGCTTGCATTTTTTAGTAAGTGGTTTAATAATAGCCAACTTAAGTGTTTAGTACATATCCTAATGACAAATATTAATTCATGATATTAAGAATAGGATCTATGACCTCTGGAAGCATCCCTTTTAGTAGCTGAGTCAGTTTAGGGTCAAGCATACATGTTGTTAATTTTGAAGATTTAATGAGTTTAGCCAATTCTTCTCCTCCTATAGCAGTGAACGAGTGTAATTGTTCCTCAGTGACACTACAATGCACTGTATGATGTGATACTGTAGTATATGGCTGCATGGTTATATTTTGTCCCCTAATATTATCAATCTTGGATGTAAACAAGTCATTACTGCTGTGCTGTTTGGAAATGTCAAAATTGAAGCTTGATTTTTGGTTAATTTAGCCACTGTGTTGAATACATACCTAGGGTCGTGTTTGTTTTCTTCTAAGAGAGTCGATAAATAAGCAGATCTAGCAGTTTAGCTAGCCTTATTGTATATAATCATGCTCTCTTTTTCTACAAAATACGGAAACCATCCAGTTTATAAAGTAGTTTATAAAAATGTATGTGTGTGTGTATATATATATATATATATATATATATATATATATATATATATATATATATATATATATATATATATATATATATATATATGGATTTTTTCCCCCCAAAAAAACCCCAACAACAATGCATCGCTTCAGAAGGCCTTTATTAACCCCTGGAGCTGTTTGGATTACATTTATGAAGGATCGAACGTACCGTTCAGACCCTTTATAAAGCTTGGATGACCCAGGATATTTTTTCAACATAACTCTGATTGTGTCTGGCTTAAATAAGAAAATCATATACAGATGACTTGAGGGTGAGTATATTATGGGATATATTTTTTAGGGTGAACTAACCCTTTAGGTTAATCTTCTGTCCAGTTCAACCAATATAACTCTAATTCTAGATAAAAGCGGTATTAAAAAGGATAAAAGATAAAAGTGCTCGAACATTGTGCCTCTCCAACTATTTAAATACATCCAGAAACCTGCAAAGCAGCGGGTCTCTCTCCTTCCATCCTTCCACTCTCTCTCCTGGATTGGCATATAGTGTGCCAGGTCACACTTTGATCTAGACCATCAGAATCTCTGTGGGAGATCTGGCAACCCTCATTCAGCAGACAAAACAAAACCTGGTCTGCAGAGTGTTTTGAGATCCTTCGATTATATTTCAACACTCTGAATTGATGTTTTTTTTTTTTTGTGAATTCGAATGAATAAGCATCATCACAATCTCCGTCCAGCAGATATGGTTTAATAATGCACCTTTTGCAGACAGAAGCTGGTTGTGGCCACAGAAGAGCCTGATAAAAATCAGATGAGCTTGGAAAAAGAGTAATGGCTGCCTGCCAATCATGGACATGCTATTGGTAAACGGAGACACTATGTGACAGGCCTAAGAAAAACGGCTTTCTGATAGTTGGAACTATCGGATGTTAATAGTGGTTTTATGTGAGTCAAAGGCATCCTACTCCCTCAGCCTTTGCATTATGTTCCTGTAATGTGTGCACAGTGTTTTGGGGATGATAATGAAAAGGATTTCTGGTGATACTCATAAACATGGCATAGCCAACATGGGGATTGTTCATGCAATAATTCGCTTTGGACAAAGAGAGTCTGCTAAATAACAAATAACCAAACCAACAGAGACTGAAATTCTTTTATCTCTTCTGAACCTTTGTGATGTTAAGGATGTTTGAACACACATTTTGCAAATGGGTGTCATAAAGTATGCCTCAATCACCTGTTTCACTGCAGTCCTCCAGAGGCATGTAGTTTAAACAAAAAGAGATGCTAAATAAAGACAAATCGCCATACAAGTCAAAAATGCTTTCCTGTGAATAACTTAGCAAGGAGGCGAGACCATGGGGTGCTCAAAGTGCCTTTGAAAATCACATTTCCACTCTGTAAATGTCAAAACCAGTCTGCTAAAGGACAAAAGATAAGTATATGATCTTGAGGGTCAATCTTAACCATTTGGGATGTGAAAAGGTTGAATGACATCCACTTTGACTGAAAGTAGATGCAATCAATGCAGATTTCTTGTGAAATTGTGCAGAAAACGGTCTCATCTGTGTCTAGAGAAGAGAAGAGATGATGGGAAAACAGGTGCTTATACATCGCTTGTTAAATGTTCACTCACACTCTTGAACACAATTCACTTTTAGCACTGGCCAAGTGCACTTTCAATGCCAAACTCTTTTAATTCTTATATTTCCCATCTGCCTGACTGCATCTGGCTGTCTGTCTTTGTTTATGATTTGTTTACAGCATTTATTTTTTTATTAGAATAAAATCTGAGTCATTTAAAGGCTCCATTTAGAACGCTTTAGAAATCACTTAACATTCAGCACCTGTAGTATTTATAATGATTCATATTTTAATAGAAAATAGAAATTACTGTCTAAAGCTAAACCAAAACGAAATTACTGTCTAAAGCTAAATCAAAACCAATCCAACATGAAAACCATTAAAGCTGACTTTAACTAACTAACTAACTAACTAACTAACTAACTAACTAACTAACTAACTAACTAACTAACTAACTAACTAACTAACTAACTAACTAACTAACTAACTAACTAACTAACTAACTTCACTTCACTTCACTTCAAAATGAAAATTAACCCATGATTTTCCAACCCGATCACACATAAATGCGTATAAATAGTACAAGTGTGCAATGTCGTGGAATGTACACACTCATTTTGGCGTGCATATGATACGCTGTTTTTCGCGTGCATATGATATGCACTTTATGGCGTATATATGACACGCGCTTGGGTAGGTTTAGGGTGGTGGGGCGTATATATGACACGCGCTTGGGTAGGTTTAGGGTGGTGGGGTGGGGGGTTCGTATGTATAATACGCCATAAAATGCGTGTCATATGCACGCGAAAAACAGCGTGCCATAGACACACCAAAATGAGTTTTGGCGTATACATTCCACGACATTGCACACTCATACTATTTATACGCATTTTTGTGAGAACACCCTGGATTTTCTCACCACCAAGCCATCGGTGTATATGACTTTCCTCTTTCTTATATTAATGCATACCCGGACGCTTCCAAGCTTTATAAAGGAAGGGGTCCATTGCGTTTGAAGCTCAAAAAAGCTTTACTTTATAAAGTTTTAAATATGGATATTTTTCTTACAAAAGCCCATCGATTCGCTTCAGAAGGATGGATTATTTTGGATGGATGTGCTTTTTTGAGCTACGCTGACCCCATCACTGCCATCATAAAGTTTGGAAATATCAGAATATGAATTAATATAACTCTTAATTGTGTTCATTAGAAAAAAGAATCACAGGGAGATTTTCATTTTAAAGTGAACCACTGTCATTAAATGTATACATTTTGCATATCATGCAGTTCTTTGGAAACTTTTAATAGATTAATTATACAGTTGAATTCGAAGTGCACAACATTAACACAAAGAGAAACAAGATGAGCTGCACTTTTACATATCTCACGATGACAGTATCAAGTGAGATCTTTAGTATTCGAGGCATTCTAACAATAGTTTCATTACACTAGCCACATTTTGGTAGTCGTCACTGATTTGAGTATACAGTCTTAAATGAATCTAAAGAGGGAACAAAATGAGAGAAAACAATTACAGCTTAACTTGGATCCAACAAAAGTGTGAGATGAATTGTTCCTAATTACTTTCAGCCATGATCACAAATGTGTTGATTGGCCTCATTGATGGCTCTAAAAGGGACAACTCTGCTCATTACATAAAACTTGGAGTAATGATGCTGGGGGGGATTAAACGCTTTCATTTAAGGGCTGCCGAGAATCAAAGCACTAATCCTTAATTCCCTGGCTTCCCTCCTCCCTTCCCTACTCCACTTCCCTGCATTCCTATACTAGTCGTTGGCCTCCGTGCTTAGAGGTAAGTGACACCAATATTTGTTCTGGGCATAGATACATGGAGTCCAGTAGTCTGGGGAATCACCTCTCATCCAAATGCCGTTCTGATAAATGACTGTCACTTGGAGACCGTTCAACTGGAAATGCACGGCCCTCTGTGATTAACCAACAGATGCTAATCCAATGCAAATCATCACCCTGTCCACAAGGGTAGAGGAGGAAAACATGATTCATGTGGGGACCAAATAAAAACAGCCATCAAGTCCTTGCAACTTAAAATAGTTAACATACAGCAAGCCTCCAATAATATATATATATATATTATATATATATTATTGGACTAGCATTTCACTACCAGTTTCTTTTTCTTGATTTTTCTTTTTCTTTTCTTTTCTTTTCTAATTTGAAAGTGATGTGTACCACGAGAGTGCCAAAGCAACTTATACAGATCGTCTCATTATTATGCATTGGAAATGTCTTTCACGGGGACAACATATGAATTCAAAGTATTTTATCAAAGGCAGAATCTTGTTGTTGCTCTATTGTACATGCATCATCTTGCCCCATATGGTAATGCTCTCTTGGAGAAGATCGTGTTTTATCCATGAAAATACACTGAATGTGTTTGAGCTCCTCCCGTTATGACGGGAGAAAGACAGTGTGACATTTTCTGTAGTCATCTTACATAACTTTAGCTAGAAATAAGATCCCAGTCTCTGACATTTAAACCTGTTCACTCAGCAGCATTAATGTGCCATTCAGTGAAGGCAATTTTGGAAACGTCATGATGAGTGATTCCAAATTGTTTTGTGTGTGTGTGTATATATATATCTTATTTTTCTTTAAAATAAGCATTTATGTCAAGCTTCCATGTACAGGTTTCTACCTAAGTACTAGTACTTCTTAATGGGCTAAGGGCTGGGAATGAATGGGTTTGAAATAAAAGTTATGAACTTATACTTTAATGCAAAGAGCATTCACTCAGTATTGATTGTTATATAATATAATATAATATAATATAATATAATATAATATAATATTATATTATATTATATTATATTATATTATATTATATTATATTATATTATTATAAATATATAAAGGAATAAAAGCACATGTCGGAGATGATGACAGACCATTTGGGCTGGCCCAGGATTTGCTTGTGAGGTGATTAAAGTGACATGTGTCAAATTTAAGCATCTTACAAGACCAGACTTTTTTTCTTCCCCACTCTGAACCAAAAAACAAACGCATCCTTATTTGGCCTTTTTATATTTTGCATCAAAGTAAACAGCGCCTAGAAACAGTTCTAATTTGGGAGATTATATATATATATATATATATATATATATATATATATATATATATATATATATATATATATATATATATATATATATATATATATATATATATATATATATATATATATATATATATATATAATTATTAATTGGCCATGTCTGTAATAACAAATTCACAATATAGTATAAAAATCCTAATTATTACATATATCTAAGATTAATGAAACAATCACATTGAACTTTATAGATATTATCTTCCTCATTACACTACACACGAATGAACATCAGGTCAAACCATTTGGTTAGCTCTGTGTTTAACCCAACATTAAGTATTGTTGTAAGCAATGGGAAGAAAAACAGCCTTGCAATGAGATGTTCAAAAGCTGAGAATGAGGTTGACATTGTCAACCAGGCACATAACCTCAGCGTTTGACATGGCAGCCACGTCTGTTATTTGGCCAGTCGCATTTTCTCTCACATTATGAGTTTGGTGAAGGATGGAGGTACATAGGCAGAAATTACATATGAAATGACATAGTTAAGAGGACACATGGGGAGATTCTTTTTTGTCCATAGGACGACTTTCATTAGTGTCTCTCCTTTAATAAAGTACAGTTAGGACGGCAGGTGCATTTCTACCACTCCCTTGTCTGAGATGATTTATCTGGCAATTTTGCACATCTGGAACAGTAACTCATAAGAGATTTTAAATTTCTAAATAAAGGGATAATAATGCAAGCATGCTTCAAAACATTGAGATTTTGAGGTAGATCAGCAAAAGAAAAATCAGAACAACCGTACATTAAATCAATGAAGGCGCTGCAGGCTTGTCATTAAATAACACAAAGGAGTCCCTAACAAACTACTGGATGAGCAATGAGCCTTGTTAAACAATAAGAGTAATTATAAGAGATTGTTCTAATGCTTGGCAGATGTATTGAGAACTAATGAGCACAACAGTGACTGATGGTAAGCAAAAGGGTCAAATTTAACGTTTGCTAAGCTTATAGGTACACATGTCGCAGTCTTGTTGTTTGTTTATCATTTTAAATCATTCAACCCAGCTGTAAATTAAAATGTGACTAGATATTTTATACATTAATTATTTTGACCCTCATTATGAGTGTATACCTGTAACCTCTATTCCCTACATTAGTCTACTAATATAGTTCCCTAGAGGGACTGAATAAAAAAATAAAATAAAAAATTGTGAAGAATTCAGACACTGAGTGTTACAGAAGCTTTGGGTTTTAATAATTATTTGAAATTCAGCAAACTGGCAGTAGTAAGAAGAAAAATGTATCTTGAATTCTGTCATGGAAGGGAATGTATACATGTATGATATTACATTACAGCCACATTGAACCAGTGGTTTGAAAAATGGATGGATGAATGGATGATTTAGCTGTAGCCCGCCCTCAGGTGCGACTTTCACAGTGCATTATGGGTATTCTTTAGCCATTGTGCGTACATCAGTTGTACACTTGTATTATTGTACACATGAGTGCAATCGATAACATTCACTATGCTTTCAGACACCACTACAAATTAGAGGTCGACTGATAGTGGATTTTACTGATATGATAACTAGGTTGGAAAATTTATTTATTTTCAACATACCATTAGGTAAAACAGCAAAAGAGAACTAATTCTAGAAAAAAAAAAAAAAAACATTAAATAATATTATAAATAAATCTTTAGCTATAACCTAGAACCTTGTGCATTTTATAGCTAACACTTTGCAAGTCCCCTTTGTTAACATGGATGTATTAGCAATATATATTTTACTGCGTGTATTATTATTTGAGCAATACAATGTCACCTTGATCATTCATGTTAATTCCTATTGCATGAAATGAATGTTAACAGATAAAATAAAAATTTAAACTCAATGTAAAAATGTACTGAAGTGTTCTGTATTCATGCTGTTTCGTTATGTGTTTTAAACACGCATCTGATGTGTTGCGCTCTCTTTGCAGTGCGCAGCCTCAGGTGTCAATGTAATCCGCTCTCATTATATAATGCCAGCAGACCCTTCTCAGCTGCTCCAGCAACGGACTCAACCGGAATTTTTTTTGTTGATATCCGATTGTTCCACCATTCGGCTATTGGTGCCTATTATGGACAGCAAATAGCTGTCCCCTCAACTGTTTAAGGGTATAGTGGCGAATTTGTTAAAGACCCTGGCTGGTAAGTCAAATGTTAAAGGTTTAAATGCCTCAAGACTGAAGGACCCATTAACCTCCATCAATGTGTGTCCTTAAATGGCTGTGGAAGTGTCTTGCCTCAAGTACTTTAAGTCACTTTAAAAGCATCAGTTAAAATGCCTAATTAGTAATTAATAGACCATCTTTAAAACCAGTGTTACAAGTGGACTGGTACTCACCTCTACAATCAAATTATCAAATTGAGCAACAAAGTCTGACCAAAGGAGCTCACATTTCTTAGACATTTTACATTTAAACTCTTCAGTAAACAGGATGCTTAATGACCACTCGTATTTCTTCCAGTTGCATCTTCTCTCTACACAGTACCAAGCAAGCAATTTTGCGTTTAAAAGAGGACTAATAGCCGTCCAAACACAGCGCTGATGTTTAGTCTAAAACAATGCAAAATTTGGGCTATCGGTGAAAAATGTAATAGACGTCTAACCATAGCCCAAGAATAGACTATAGTCATCTAGTTAAAGCTTGCTCTTAAGCTTATTTTTTACTTTTTCCTGTAATGAAATGTGTTTTTATTGGCCATCTTTAAAAGTACTTTGTTTTTGCTGGTACTGCCTTGCTGTGTTGGAATTGGAAAGTAAAAGAGAATTTCATTGGCGCTCTACAAAGACAGCCTGTGTGTCAGCATAAATTAGCACACGGGGCTGTAGTTAGCATTCCTGGCAGTGCCAGGCCAACATGCATATTCTCAAGGTAACATTGAATCGAGCTAGAGCAAATCTTTTCATCTTAATTATTCTTTTCTCCCATCTCTTTGAAAATATTTATTTAACCATTTCATTGTGTCATGTCCTGCAGCATTCACCATCTTGATTCGTGCTAACGTCACAGTCACAGAAATACTGGTAATGCCCCCTCCATTTAATATTTTCACTCACTGTTCTGTCACTATAAGAAAAAAGACTAATAAATCTCTGACATATTGCTATTTGGAGGGATATGACCTCAATCCCCGGCCCACATGAAATGAAAAGCAGGTGAAATTATTGATTTCTTTTTCACAAGACAGACTATGCTTTTTTTAATGTGAGCCAGCAGAATTGGTCTGTCACTTCTGGTCATAAACACAGAGAATTGACTGTAGGT
Source organism: Pseudorasbora parva (assembly GCF_024679245.1). NCBI lineage: Eukaryota > Metazoa > Chordata > Actinopteri > Cypriniformes > Gobionidae > Pseudorasbora > Pseudorasbora parva. The sequence continues at coordinate 18,138,302 of NC_090182.1, forward strand.
TTATGAGGTTATATACAGAAAATGGATCTCACTCACTCACTTCTTAACTTCCAATGAGGTCACAAGCTGTGCTGCAATGCAAACCAGGGCAGGTGCCACCAGAGCTGCGAGGTTTGTAGTGTCATGTGACCCAGTTCATCTATGTAATCAACCATTACACTCATAATGCCATAACATGCCACCATAATCATTTTCAAATAAGGCTACTTAATCCAATCCAGTTTAATTGGTCTAGAGGACTCAAAAACTTATAATAAACAGAACACATGCAAGACTGTCAAGACTCCAGAGCCCATATGCTGTCTGCAGCGCCAGTTCTGTGCCGCTGGGTGTGCATTAGGAGGCAGGGTTGTCATTTTGGATTCCAAAGCATGAGTGAGCCACAGATGTTCCCTGTATGACGTTTGAAATGGAAAGACATACATGACTAGGCACGACGGAAAACACATCAACAGCATGTCAATCATTACACTTACACTGCTGTCTTACTATTATGCTCTCACAAACAACCAAACACTGTACATTACTTTCAATTTATAATTATTATACACTACCAATAAAAAAAATCAGTAAGTCAGTAAGATTTTTTTATTTATTTTTTTCCAGCAAGGACACATTATATTGATCAAAAGTGACAGTACGGCCGTGTGTCCACCCAAGCATCTTTAGCCAGCTGAAGATGCTAAGCGCTCTGCTAAAATGCCTTGCTGTGGGCGCTTGAGTGTTTTGGCAGCGCAGTACAGCATTTTATTTATTTATATTTTACAGTTGAGACCTTAAAAAAATATGGATGAAGCATCTATACTACCTTAAACTGAAGAAATGTGAAGCTGCCAACATCCAAATATAGCGCTGATTTTGGACAGAATCTGTACAGTAGTAGGGCCACGATAGCAAAAGCCTGCCCACACTCTCGCAGATGCAGAATAATGCATTATGTCATTGAGAAATAAACAGTTATGGAGGCTTCAGTCTCCTCCCAAAAAATGTCAGTTTGTTCCCCGGTGACAGCTTCACTCAGAGGAGCTGTCAATCTCAACTATTAATCATAACCTTTTTATAGCTTCAAATAACTAACTAAACTTATACAAAAAAAAAAAAATAACACTTTAAAAAAAAGTGTGATTAAAAACTGCCTAAAAGGAGAGAAACCATGTTTGAAGAAAAAAACAAAAAAACAAGAAGTATAATTTGATTGTTTAGTTTGTCTCGCGTCCATTACAATACATGGAGGGGCTTGGGGTTATGAGCTATACTGAGACCAGCCACCTGGGGGCGATTGCGACGTTTTGTCTTCAGTTTTCAACACCTGTGCGGCAGGCTTGTTAGAGACTCTTTGCTTGCTATGATACAGAATATAACTTTTATATCCCTATATTATCCCTACATATCCCTGATTCACTAGGCCCATTTTTGGAGGGCTTTATCCAAAAGCAGAGGACAGCCTGTGTGCATTTATTGATATATTGTTATGACATCTGCATCTGTGTAGTTCTTTGTCATAAATGCAATTTACATAATATGAGGCAGAAGCAATTCAAGACGTTTTCCCATCCACTGTATATGTTTTTATTTGTATTATTATCAGTGTAATGCTGCGCTGCGCATAGGGCACCACGTGCTGAGGGGCTCACCACAAGAAAATGATCTCAGGCTAAGTAAATGATGACAAATTTCAACCTTGGGTGAACTATCCCTTTAAGACTTTTGTAATGTTGTAATGTAATGTGTGTGTGTGTGTGTGTGTGTGTGTGTGTGTGTGTGTGTGTGTGTGTGTGTGTGTGTGTGAGCCTGTTTATGTGGTTTATGAGGACACAAATTTGTATAACTATATGGGTATTACACTGGTATTACACTATAAATGTGGTTTATGAGGACATATCAAATGTCCTCATAATTCAAATGGCCTTAAAACCATACTAAATGATGTTTTTTTGAGAAAGTAAAAATGCAGAATGTTTCCTGTGATGGGTAGGTTTAGGGGCAGGGGCAGTGTAAGGGGATAGAAAATACGGTTTGTACAGTATAAAAACCATTACGCCTATGGAGAGTCCCTGTAAACCACATAGACCAACGTGTGTGTGTGTGTGTGTGTGTGTGTGTGTGTGTGTGTGTGTGTGTGTGTGTGTGTGTGTGTGTGTGTGTGTGTGTATATATATGTATAGAAATGCTGTTCTTTTAAACTTTCGATTCAACAAATAATCTCGAAAAACAAAATGTATCACAGTTTGCACAAAATGATTAAGTACAACGATTTTATTCTTTTTTTCTTGAGCTCCAAATCAGCATTTTAAAAGGTCATGTTACACTGAAGACTGGAGTAATGATTCTGAAAATTGAGTTTTGACATTAAAGGAATAAATATAATGTTAACATATTACAAAATAAAGAAAAGCCATATTACAAATGTAATAATCTTTATTTTTTTAAACTTCGTTTACCATAAAATAAAATAAAAAGCCTATATGCAACACAATGTTAAATAAAACAAAAACGGCTCGGGGCCTAACAGAACAATAATTAGCTAATTTATGCCTTTGCTCAAAAACTCCATAAAATGGCTTCCTGCTTTATTATCATTTAAAGGGAGGGGAATGCCATTCGAGGATCTGTGTTCTATTAACATAATGAGGACCCATTAGACTGTAATTAGGACCTAAATGAAGAATAGGCAGACCGGGCAATGCTTAATTTCCTTTGGACTGGAACAAGCCCCGGCTGAGCCTGTGCCCCTAAATGATTAATTGGTAACTATCCATCAAGCTTTTTTGTGGGCTTTAGATAACCTACAATACCGTCTTCCTTGACCAGTTCTGTGATTGAACAAGTGGGCAGAAGTAGGGGAAAGCTCACCAACCCTATCGATGCAGAGTGAGAGCACATCACTTCCTTAATCATGTGGATCGGCAGGCTAAAATAGTTGATGTCAGAGGAAGCGGGGGGATTGAGGCAGATTGATTATTCAGTCAATGTACTTTTCGTTCAAAGTGTGAACCATGGGAGTAATTAGAACAGGAACACAGGACGTCTCAAAGTGAAGTGGCATGAGGAGGTAAAGCACTACAGAACAAGCCAGTTTATGAATGTAAGGAGGTTAGTGCTGATATTAACATCTTCAGAACAACTGCGGGACATCTTTTTTTGATTGCCACTCTTAAAAAGTCTATATTTGAGTCTTGGTTGGCATATTGAATATTTCCTTGTGAAAATTGTGAATGATGCTGCTACTGAAATGTCAGAACATGTAGGATATATGAATTATTCAAGATCCTCTGCTTTAGTTTTCATGACAGTCTCCTTAATGTTACACATCTGATTAAATTACACCCAAGACTTGTGTGAGAGAGGACATTCTCCACTCTACATCAGTATATTGCATCACTAGACTCCCACCTGACTCGATACAGCTGTGAGGTTCATGAATTTCTAAAGACGTTTGCCTCTGCTGTGACTTCATGTTTGTTGGATGGCTAGAGGATGCCATCGAATGCTAAATGCTACTGGCATGTTTCTTGCAAGAAAAAAATAAAATAAATAAAAACTGGAAAAAATAAATAAAAATACAGATAAAATCAATTGTTTTATGCCAGTTGGTAAAAGTTTATTTTATTTTTTAAAATAAGTCTTGTATGCTCACTGAATATATTGCAGTATAAAATGACCCTTTAAAAAATGTAAATACATTTCAAATTTTTAATTTTCAGCAGCCATTATTTCAGTCTTCAGTATCACAAGATGCTTTGGAAATCATTCTAATATGATGATTTAATGCTCATGAAACATGGCCCCCCAAACTATAAAACAGCTGCTCTTCTTAATATTTACACATCAACTGCTTTTTTTGGTTGACATGGTTTAATTTAGAAAATAGTGTGCTAGTTTTTTTTTTTACTTTTTTTTTTTTTTTTGGTAAATGGTAAATGGACTGCATTTATATAGCGTTTTATCCAAAGCGCTTTACATTTTTGCCTCACATTCACCCATTCATACACCGACGGCGGTGTCAGCCATGTAAGGCGCCATCCAGCTCGTCAGGAGCAGCTGGGGTTAGGTGTCTCGCTCATGGACACTTCGACACTTGGTCAGGTGGAACCGGGGATTGAACCACCAACCTTTTGGTCAACCTACATGAACCACTGAGCCACTGCCGCCCCTTTTTAGTTATGTTGCTATTTAACCCTTGAATAAGCTGTGCTGTCAGTCTAATCAAGGTAATGGTCACCACAACGGAAGGCCCACCTCAGCATTCTTGGACAATAGGGGGAAAAAACTGGATGAAGTCGGGTGCTTTTCTGCTCAGAGTTGATTTATTTATTTATTTATTTATTTATTTATTTATTTATTTATTTATTTATTTATTTATTTATTTATTTATTTATTCCCAGCGCTCAGTGCTCCTTTAAAAACACGAGGCGCAACTGGCAATTAAAATGCCAGGCACACATGGCATGGAAGCAGTTCACATAACGCTCTCTGCCAACATAAATCTATTCAAAAAGCCACCTCTTACTGCAAAAAATAAAATAAAAAATTCTGTCTGATCGGGTCTAACTCTTTCCCTGCAATGGAATTTTTCTTTATTTGTGAGAAAACACTTCCCCGCAAAACACAGAATTTTCCGGGTTTCTGTGTTTTCACTGTTAGATGCTAGGGGGCGCTATTACGCATCTTCTGAATGAGTACAGAATATCCTGATTAAAACACAGGCGACAGAGACAAAAAAAAATACTATGGTATTTAAGCATATGCATATGTAAAACGTGATCAACAACATTACACATCATATGAATCAAAACTGCCTAATGACCCAGGACGAGCTACAGGGCTTTGAAGCATTAGGGGTGTTGATGGACTATCTGCTCCATCTTTGTTTGATCAGCGCTCTGAATCTGATCTGGATGTAGTTTTTGACAAACGTGATTTTTCTGTTTTTTTTTTTGTTCAAATTGTTTTTTGTTTTTTTTTAAAGAAACTTGCCCATACTTAAATAACTTAAATTTGTAGATTTTTTTTAAAAAAAGGAATGCATAAAGCTTTTTTTTTTTTTTAAATATTTTATCTTATTTTTTTTAAAGCAGGGGGTCTATTCTTTCCTTTGATATCTTGCATGTTTAGACATTCACCCACCAAAATATTCTATAAGCCATTACATTTTTGTGAAAATGATCAAAAACCCTGGCGGTGGCTGGCAACTTTTTTCTTAAAAGAGTTAAATTACAATAATTATTACATTTTAAAATGACAACACTAGTAACAACATACAATACAATACAATTTATATAGCAACATTTAAAACAACCGAAGTCTGCTAATACTATAACTTTTACTCTAAATAAATAAATAAATAAATGCCTCATTAACAAACAGAAACAAAACTTTGATATTTAACATATTACAGTAAGAGATTATTGTTTTGTTCTGCAACAGAAAATTAGCTCAATTAACCGCAAAACCATCTCAACTGACCAAATGTCACGAATGTTGATATTCAGATGAAATGACAAAATAATACAATAGTGTAGCCGTTCATTAAAAGTGAGATGAGATGAGATTGTGTCATCTATGTTCAGGAGAAAATATTAGAGAGGGGAGCTCATCTTAGCCCAGGGCATACACAATAATGAATAAAACAATCATATTTAAAACAGGATAAATATTTTATTATATGTATATTTTGATGCACATGAGACAAGGTTATCCTATTTAGCTTCCTGAATAAAATTTTTCTGCTTTGTGCAAGTGTGTATGTTTTCGTATATAATGTATACTATATAATGTACTGCCGCAAAAAATGAAATATTAAAAAGAACATAGAAATAAGTTCTTACAATCCCTTCATAAGGTATCTCTCAACATCCTCAAGCGTGTTTTCTTTTGCTTTCATGGTAGGCTGAGTTTTTCAGGCATTGTCAACCTAGTTTAAAATTTCATAAAGGGAATATAAGAAACAAATAGAGTGGGGTTGAGACAGGATACTTCCCACTCCGTTTACGTTTAAAGTATATTCCTGTGGAAATGGTAGGAAATGAAGCAGACATGAATCCTGCCATTTATGTCCCTCTTGTGGCTATCTAAGTCTCCTAAGTGTGTACACAGAGTCACTCCCTTGACAAAAGAGTTAACACCGGCTCCAGAGTTATGCATGTCCTGATGTAACTGCACCCAGGTGAACTGAAAATAACTGTGCTCACTTCTGCCACTTTAAATTCTCTATTGTACTGCCCTGCATTGTTGAAATATACATGGCCGACTAGTTGATGTATGTGTGTCTATGTCTCTGCAATGCTACAACTGCTCCGCTACTGCTGAAATATACCCCTTTCTGCAAATCACTTGTAATTCGGTTCTCTTGGTTGTTTTGGTTCAGCCCAAATAAAGAAAATAAGCGTACTTTCACATCTCTAGTTTGGTTAATTTGGTCAGAACCAAACAATTATACATTGTTGCATTTTTCAGCTTTTTTTTTTTGGTTCCTTTTCACACCACACTGATTGCTTTGGTCCGAACCAGTTGAAAGAACCAAAATGCAGGCACATGACAACATCCACATCACTCATTGGACATGGCGTATTTCCTAAACTGCTTTTCGATTGGTCAGAATTTATGTGTGGGTAAATTCCAACAGAAGTGGAAAAGCAGGCAAACTACACGACTATGGAGAGACGACTGGTTTTGTTCCTGGCCATAAATTACTACATTGTGTGTATTTACCACAGTATGCAAACAATACATTTCTATAATGAAGCGCGGATGCGACTTGAAAACAACATTCTAATGCTCTGCAAACGGAGAGTGCGCAGCGCTCACTCACGGGGATGTGAATCAGTGATGCGCGGGTCAATGTATTAATAACCCGCACTCGACTGACGTTTTCAGATAACCCGCCCCCAATTTGGACCTCAAAAAAAAATATATTGTAAGGTTACCCGACCCACTTCCTGACCCGCATTTTAATATCCATTAAAGGGGTGATGAATTGAGAAATCAACTTTCAAATGGTCCTGTGCTTCATACTTACGTCATTGTGCAACGAAACACCACCTATACAGAATAATGAGCACGTAGTTCAGTAGCCCCGCCCACCGGCTCATGGAACTGTTTGGCTCGACGTGCTAGCTGGTCAACAACATTAAACATGCCGAGGAAGATAGCAAGATATTGCACTATTCCTGGTTGTGGAAGAACACAGTCGCTGCATAAAAAAATAAAATAAAAAATAGCGTACGGAGACCACCTCTACAAGGAGCTCTCGGTATGCTTGATTGGTCAGTTTTTGGTGCGCACACAAATTCCGATTGCTGTTTTCACATCTGACCAAACAAAGCGCACCAAAGAGGGAAACAAACTCTAGTACAATTCAACCGAACTAAATGAGGCAGGTGTGAAAGCACCCAAATACATTTTGTCCTGGTTTGCTTGGCATTCACACCGGTTACGTTCACATGCAACCCTCTTTGCACACGCGCTGTACTTTCCAGTTTCGTTTTTCAATCCGATCAAGTGTTTACATGTGGATTAGAAAAGGAATAAACCACCCCTTCCAAATGAAATTTCCTTTGGCTTGAGCTCATTTGGATAGATTAAGGTGTTTACATGAAGGCTTTTCAGTAGATTGAGCTGTCACTCCGATTATTAACGGATTATTTTGTTGCATTTAAACATAGCCACTGTCATTTTTGAGACCAAACCTAAAGATAAAAAATATATTTTACAATTTTTAAATATATTTTGATCAGCTGAGAAATGTGGAGAGGAGTCAAAACAGTGTCAGGAATTCCTCCGTTGCACACAAATGAAGATCTGCAGCAAGAAGAGTGAGTTGCTGATGCCTGTACTGAACTCTAATGGGCAACATAGCTCCTATGATGAGGAAAAAAATGCTTTTGTATCCTTCTGTCTTTTTTATGGTTGCAACTTTTGACGTCACAATGTTTTTGGTTGATCTATAGTTTTGCGGTCACTTAATATTTTTGGTTGATCTATAGTTTTGACGTCACATAATGTTTTTGGTTGATCTATAGTCTATGTTCCATTCCAAATTTGTATGCCCTTCACTCACTAACTTCCCTCAGTCTCTTGGAATCAGATGTGTGTCATTGCTTACGTTGCAGGAGTCCCCACTACAGGTGGAACAGCATAAGCCCTTGAACGCTTGGAATTCACTATGGAGCCCATTTATCATTTAAACCATGCATATAAGTTGGTGGAGAAAATTTATAAAATACTATAGGCATATGCACTGTTGGAGAAACAAAATATTACAAATAATAATAAAGATCAATAGTACAAGCTTTGACGGTGACCATAAGGTAGCTTACAAGTATTATGTGATTCATTCTTAACAATTTATATGGACCCATTTTATGTTAAGTGGCCTTTAATACCATGTACTAACATTTTAATTAATCATTTGATACAATTCACTTACTGTGTACATACATGCTTTTCCATTGTACGTACATTTTTTATAAATACCTGCATATAGTTTAAACCAAACCATACCCATAACACCACACCTGACCCTAACTTTACCCGCATCCCACCTCAATATCAGCAAAAGTGTTTTGCAACACAATTAAAAACAATAAGTACATTGTACACTTTGATTAAAGTAGCTCAGCTTTTATGTAATTATTCCATCCGCTAAAGGGCGCCTATTCAAAACAAAGGCGTAGTTTGATGCCGTCAAGTTTGAGCTCGGAATCTTGGAACATGTGGTCTTCACCTCACAGCCAGTGGAAAAGAATCAGTATAGGACTCGGGCGGAAATCATGTTCATGGATCGAGTTATTAACATTACTGTAGTATCAGAGCAGGGCCGAGTGTTGTGGAGCTGAGCAAGGCCGCTGCAGCGATTGTTACGCAAACACGTGGCTCGCGAGCAGCGGGAATTTTATTATGACACGACACAGTCGCCGGCGCCATTTCCGATTTCCCGGTCATGAGTATGAGGTAACGCAGCTCTGTTTATCATATATGATACATTTAAGTGTGTTTAAAATTATGTTATAATGTTACTCTGTGCGTTCGCTCAGCGGCTCCTGTGACACTTGTTTCACACTGCTAACAGTAAAGCGTTTCTGACAAATAAAACCGGAAAACGAGAGTAATATTTGGGATATTGTAAGAACTCAATTGAACAAAATATATAACACTGGCCTTATAGTTTTTGGAAATTTTACTGAAAAAAAACTACATAGTGCACCTTAAGGCCACCTAATATAAAGTGGGGCCATTAATATACACTAATACGATTAATTCTCAAAATAATTAATATATCATACACATGTTCAAGTTGACAACATCATGTTGATAACTTCACAATCAAGTTGAATTGTGGGATATAGAGCTGCTTGGAGTTTACATCAGAATAGACACGTTCTCTCTGTCAAAACTGAAGGGACAAGGGTCTGTAAACTTCTCGTCCACTTCATGAAGTGGAATGCATTTAAAAATGGCTGCGGTGATTCCCCAGGGGGAAGTGCTTGGGAAAGTTCAGGAGTGTGTGTCTAGAAATAGAGTGAAATTCAACCCTAGATGTCTCTGGTCCATGTTGTGTTGATATTTCAGTCGGAACAGGGGTCTCTGTCCACTTGTTTGGTGCGGACCAGGGTTTGGAACTTTGGATGCAATGTTAACACTTAATAAATAAATAAAAACGCACTAACAAAGCAATCGCACAAGAGTTGCCAAGTTGCCAAACCTCCCAAGTGTGAACCTAGAAGGGATTTAGGTGAACTGGACCAATATACATTAACACAAGTAATGTCTTGTAAGGCCTAATGCGTATATTTACATAACTTATGCCTCCTAAATAGACACACTAACATACAATATGCCCTTGTTCTGGAAAAAATACACACACGGCAGTATTTCAGGATGTGACTAGCTGGATAGAAAGTAAAAGAACTAAATCAATTGGCATACTTTGGCCCATCTGTGGCCACTCTATTTAAAATGTACTAGAAAAGTCACCACGTCTGATATGTCATCATAAATAGCTTCAAATATAAGCCATGTTTTACCACTGGGCCAATCCTAAATTCTGTTCTCCTGTCAATAGAGTTTATATGTTTGGACAAATATATTTTAATGCCATCTTCCGAAAGGTGACTATTGATTTTTGGCTCAACCATGAGGTATTATCTCAAAGGCAAATGAAAAGTATGCCTGAATCTGAAAAAGCATAAATAAATAAATAATAAAAACAGCCTTTGAAATTATTGGCATTATGCCTGAGAGCCTGTCACAATCCAATTATTCTTGTTGTAGCTCACAATTTCCCAAATCCCAACTGTCTCTGCTGCCGTTCATCTACACGGTCTAATCTAAGATGATGTTTTGTCGGTATATTTCCAATGTGACTTTCATTTAATTGGTACGCACAGCTAAAAATCAGACAGTGGACCTAGTTAGTGTGCCACTAATGAGCTTTTGAGAAGTAATATGTAGCGTTTAGCTGGCATTGCTGAACAATAAATATGCATGAAATTACATTCATGCTATCTACAACATGAACGCACAGGGTGACAGAAGGTTATCGCAAATGCCACTGACATGGCCAGTGCTCACATCTGAAATCACCATCAGCATCATGTAACTCGTCCATACCTCATGTCTATTTGTTACATTTAACTGTATCCATAAATTACATTAAGGCTCTACTCTTTAATTTGAGGGTGAAAGGTCAAGATCAGAACCATTAAACCTTAGTGCTCTGGTCAGCAAAAGTTTGGCGGATGTGAAAGCCTGCTGCATGTGCATTGATTGTGTACCTTACAATCTTTTCAAGGTCATTTGGGTTTCTTATATATTTCATGTTCTTTTAGTAAAATTTGATTTCATACTCCACAGAAAATGAAACGCATTGCAAGATTCAGAAACCGTTTTGCATTACACATCAAGCTAGCTGGCTGCCTCGTAAAGGACTTCCAGACATCCCCCCTCTTTCTGTTTCTCTGCCTTTTTATTTAGCTTGGAAATCACTTGAACCCTTTTAGCTATCAATGGCAAGCCATGTCAGGCAGCTCAGGCAGCAAGTTTGCACCCTTGGGGCCCGGAGAGATTGGCTTCTCTGGAGCCGAGCGATATGGACTACCGCCCAATTTTTGTTGGCTAATTAGCTTTGCTGTGATTTCGCTGGCCCTACCTTATCGGCTCAGGAGCAACGTCTGTACTTCAGCTTAAAATGTGTGGTGTAACTGACTGGCTGCAGAGGTTATTTTATGGTTATTCAGTACACATGCGCATGCACACACACACACAATATATATAAATACATAAGCACTGAATTGGTGAATTATGATCACCTGTCTTTATAAACATATTTTTGATAGAAAAACAATTTTTTAGATGCTATTCATGCCTTTGACCAGATGGGCACACATCTTTAATACTGTTCCACATTTTTTCCCCCGCAAACTTTAAAGTTTGTTTGCTTAATAAAATAAATACATTACAAAAATCCACCCATCCATCTTTTTTGTAGCAAAATCATGGTTGAATAATACAATCCATTCCTGAGGGACAAAATCAAGTCTCGCCCTACATTTCTTCCCATATCAGAAGCCGCTTAACTCGGATATACATTACAATTAGGCAGACAAGACGATCACGTGTCACATTTAATCAGCATACGTTCAACACTGGAAATCTTTTAATTATTATTTTTAATGGCCATCAAATGGACAAATCTTACTTTTGTCCACATATCACGGTGTGTTATGAGTTTCTTCTTGTTTCAGGTTTCCAAATAAACAAAAAAAAATCTGCACACTGCTATTTTCTGCTCCCAAAGAATGTTTTATTAAGGACAACATTTCAACCCAAAGGGTCTTCGTCAGTCAAACAACAAGCAAAACACGTATAATGTATATATGTGTGAACCATCACACCTGACCACATTAGTGAACCAATTACCCAATCATCCAATAGTGAAAAAAGGGGGATTTTATAACAATACAAAAATAAAATTTATAATACAACCCAATATAACCGTAGCCTACTGAAAATAGGTTGTCTTGCATGATTCAATATTCTGCGTTAAGTAAGGAGTTTGCGCATATAGTTGAAAAACATTGGCACATTGTTAGCTCAGATCCCCTGCAATGAGTCATTTTTGTAAAGAGCCTGCAAGATTTGTACACAAACGAGTCCCAAATTTACGGCAAAGGGTGGTGAGAGCTGGCCAAGGGTCGTCACGAACAAATAATCCATTTCTAGTCCCTGATGGGAATTATAGGTGTGGACAATGTGCACAGTGTAATTTTATAAATAAATGTAACACATTTAGCCACCCTTATTCTGGGAAACAGGTAAAAATGTGGTTTAGCATATATAGGTAAAACAAAGTGCAGCTTAAAAATACACATTGCAGAACATAGAAGCAATATACGTTTGAATGACCAAAAGAACCACATTGGTGTTCATTTTAATCTTTGTAAACACAATTTGTCAACCTTTTGATGGGTATAGAACAAGTAAGAATACACAGGGTGTATGGGGGTACAAGGGGTGGTGACATATATTTTATATATATATATATATATATATATATATATATATATATATATATATATATATATATATATATATACACACACACATTCAGTACTCTTTCTCCAAAAGGTTTGAATACGGCGTTTGATTTGAAACCTTTTTTGTGAACGTGTATATATTTGTATTTGTAATTAACCAATTTTTAATGAATTTATTTATTTATTTATTTATTTATTTATTTATTTATTTATTTATTTATTTATTTATTTATTTATTTATTTATTTTTCCCATGATGATTGTTTTTTGGGTTGTATTATACATTTTCTTTTTTATTGTTATAAAATGCCCCTATTTTACACTATTTGATGATTGGGTAATTGGTTCACTAATGAGGTCAGGTGTGATGGTTCACACAGATATAAATGATACGTTTTTGTGCTTGTTGTTTGACTGAAGGTCAAACGTTGACCTTGAACATTGTCCTTAAAAAAAAAAAAAAAAAAAAATTGGGAGCAGAAAATAGCAGTGTGCAGATTTTTTGTTTATTTTGTTTATTTTATTTTTGTTTATTTTATCTGTTTATTTTATGCTCTTTATGCTCTTATGCTATTTTATTTTATGCTATCAACGTGTGGCTACATTTCTCTCCGATACGGTAGGAAATGAAACAGAATGTGGGGAGGATTTTAACTGTGATGAATCTGACGATGATTGACAGGGCAGTTTAAACGGTGATGGGATGCATTCGAGAGAGTCTGTTAAAGATGATGAAGTAGTATGTCCCAAAGCTTGCATACTGTTTGATTGTGTCTGTTCCTAGTCGAGTCTGCATGTTTTGAGATCTTGTAAATAGGTCTGCAATTGGGCTCATCAAAGCTTGCTTCCAGAGGACGCGTTACACAAAAATACGGGGCTAGCTGTCTCATGCTAGCAAAACCTTGACTGTTTGAAAACACAGACATTTAGGCACAATTCAGAAATACTTCAATTCAGAAATACAAACTTCTTGTATTAAGGGTAAAGGGCAGCAGTGACAGTCTGTGGATTTTGTATTATTTGTTTTACAAATCATGTTTACAACACCCCCCCCCCCCCCCCCCCCACACACACACACACACACACACACACACACATTAAATATATAAATACATTTGAATGATTTAGATATTACATTTCATATAGTTTGCTAATTTGTCTGTGCTTTCAAATGCTGTATACTTTGTTGTTCTCCTGTGTCACTATATTAGTTAAGTTGGTTGGTCATAATTTTGCAAAAAAAAATCCAAAACATTTGCCAAAAACAGTTTTTAAGAGCACAAACTAGCTCCTGTTGTGTTACTGTATATGTCTCATCTTCATCTGTCCTAAATATCTAGACAATTTTAGAAAATAAGAGTGCTTAAAGGTGTCAATTTTCTTATACCTGTTTCTCCCCCTTTTCTCTCATAAAATCAGTCAAGGCACATTTTGTTTTTTCCACACTTTCTGAGATTGCACAATTTACCTTTTAACTTATGGGAGATTCTGGCAGGTTTTTGAACTGTGTTTTGATATGTGCTCTTATTTATGTGCTTGTTGCAGCCAATTATTATTTCAGAGCCAGTCATTTCACACCTAATTATCATTTTATTATAAAATAAATATTTATATGGGTATAACAGGCAGTGAGTTTCAGGCGAATTTCAATCAATATGTCTGTCCAGCACCCAGTTCAGGCAAAATCCATTACTTTCTGTCACGTGACTTGAAGCGGAGAAAGAAGAAATTACACCCTGAAATGCCTTTTTTCATGTTCTGTTGGTCAAAAAATCCTCTCCATTCAATCGCACACAGAGATTCACTTTGTGCGTAAATTATACGGCACACTTACATGAGCTACTAGTATTTATATGGATGTCTCAAACAAGATATAATGACTTGAAAAACATTATATTAATTCCTATTTGACAATATAAGCAGCAGTCCCTTGCCAGTGCACATAACGTTTCTAAATATCTCTAGAGAGATCGCATTTAAAGATCTTTATTTGAAACTCTGCACCAACACACCCCACCCACTGCTAAGAAACACACTGTCTTCTATGTATAATGATCCATACACACTCTCACCATTGCCGAGGCCACTGAAGATGAAAGAAATTGAATGATGAGTGCTGTCAGACCAGGGCTCCCTAATGGCCATCTAATGTGTTTCTTGCCAACATTTAGCTCCAGGGGTTCTTCAGTGGGCATATTGTATATATGTAAGGCCACCCCTCATAGCAGTGGAGGCCAATGTAATTGTTCTTATGTCATTAAAATTTGATTTTGTTGGATAAGTAATGTGGTTATATCCTCTTCAGATCTTGATCTCTATCTGCTTCGGAACATCAGCGACCCTGATTTCATTTCAAATGCAAATTGATTTTAACATCTTTGTCCACTGCTTGTGCCTCCTTTTGTTTCCGAGAATAAACTAGATGTGATGGGAGATGTTAAAGTTTGGAACGAGTGAAGGATCTTTATTTATGCTGCATCGTGTACTCAATCTAATGTTCTTCAAAACCTGTGTGTCTTTTCGCCCATTAATTTCAAAGAAGGGATTTAAAGCTTGGTTCTTGTGGACTAAACCTTTTGGGCTCCAACAATACACAAAAACACCACAAAAGTTTGTCTGGCTGTCACCAGACCAAGCTCAATTAAAGATTGTACATTGGTCTGGGGAGTCTGCTCTGTATCTACTACTGCACAAGAGGCTTTATAAACGAGCATCATTCAAATGACTCTGTACGCAATTAGATAGTCCTTCAACCAATCCGACCACAAGAGGTGTGATCAACAGGCAACGACCCATCATTTCTCTATCTGTCATCGTGTTAAACCCGCCGATAGCGCACCAGGTGGATAAGTTTGTGAACGGAAGCGTAACAGAAGCAGAAAAAGGCTGCATTTACACTGCATGGTTCAAGTGACCCAATTCCGATTTTTTCCCCCTCATATGGCACAGATTGGATATGACATGTGAACATGTAAGCAGGAAAATAAAAACACATGAATTCTGATATCCTTACATGGGATTCAGGCCTCACTCTTATGTGGTAATAAATCCAATATGATTCTCATATGATTCTGTCTGCCATGTAAGAGGACAGATCAGATATTCCACAGTGTAAATGCAGCCTAAATGTGGTTTCCAGACTGAGTTGCAGGGGGAAATCAAATCGCCAGCAGATCAGGTCTACACAGGTCTACCCAGGCTACACAATAGTATCATTCAAATAGTTTGAAGCCAGCATTGATTGATTGACTGATTGACTGATAGATTTTTTGATTGATTGATTTATTGATTGGTCGATTGATTGAACGATTGATTGATTGATTGATTGAACGCGTGATTGATTGATTGATTGATTGATATCAAATGAATAATGCAGTTTTGCTAAATATTAACCAGTTTTTATTTATTTGCCACTTTTTGCAATTTCATCGCAACACCAGAAATACATCACTTTCTTTGTTCTGCTGAAACAATTGCATCAGTGCAATTTTCACTGCATCATCTATCTTAACAAGATTCCATGTTCTCCATGTTGAGCTCCATGCAAACAGACAACCCTGACCTCGTTTTGTTACCTTTTGAACAAAATCAGAATGATTTTCTGCTGGACTCAGGCATTCTGCATGAAGGATTTTCCTGTCTCAAGGAAAGACATAAGACCAACGTTTTCGCTGATATGTGTCCATTTTAGCAATGGTAAGGGGAAAGGTGCTGCTATTTTATGAGAAACCCCTGTCTGCCTATTGAGGTCTCCAACTATTAACCCAGCAGAGCTAAAAGCTGGACATCACACAGACAGCATTCGCTGAGGTGGATGACGGAGTGCCCCCTGGTTGCCAGGGTACTGATTGTGCTTTTACCTGTGTGCTTTGAACTGGAGTGAGTGAAGGAGGGAGAGTAAGCAGGGAGAATACACACAGGTTCACGACTCAATGAGCAGCAAGAGATGCAGTGGATACAATTACCTGTGCAGACATCTTGATGGAGATGACAGGTGTTAGGAAATGGTACTTGTGAAATTAAAGCAGTGCTGATTAGCATTTAGTTAAGTGTTAACAGTGTTAATTATTTCACAGTTTGTTGTTTTTGTCTTTTTCAAGAAAATATTTAACACATATATATTTCAGGTCTGGCATTCATTCAAATTAATCTTTCGAAAATGTTGATTCCTACATGAACTAAACTAGTGGCTATCTTTATAAGTGAGTCAGTGAATCATTAATGCAACCAATTTGTTCAATAACGCTGATTTCTTCAGGAACAAGTGACATGTCTACGCTGGACGAAACCGTGGATGTGTCCAGCTAGAAGCTGTCTATACTGGACGCGTCAAAGCGACCATCGCAAATCATTTGTCTTTCATGTCTATAGCATGTCTATAAGTAGCACGAGGCATCAGTTTACTGACAGGGATTTGTAGTGTCACGTCCTGCCGCACTGCACTGCATCCAGTGTAGACAGCATCACTGATTATGATGGGTTCTATTGTCTTTTGTTGTGTCACGTTGCACCCCTTGTGTCCGGTGTAGACAAAGTGTGAGTCACTGAATCATTAATTTAACCCTTAAACCGCAGGTACCATGTAAAAGTTTAAGGTGGTAATTCCTCATGGAGTTATAACACATTATAACCTCACAGGCGCACACGTTAAATAAACTATTGTAGCTCTAAAGTGGCGTGAAACATGTTCATGAAAACATGTCAGTTCATGAAACATGCTCCGACCATTGTACTTATCAATCAATAAATCAATCAACTTTATTTATATAGCGCTTTTACAATGACAATTGTTTCAAAGCAGCTTCACAGTGTCAAACGAGACAATATTGCAACAAAATTTGATTTTTTTGACTAACAGTTGATGCTCCCGATTAAAAATGAGTCAAAAATCAATAATCCATCACGTCGATCATGAGATATTCCTCCCGGATTTTGTGTTGATCAATGCAGATGTGAAAAATTTGGAAATTCATTTGTCACAGCTAGGTGGCGCCGACGATCAGTACACTCATTACAAGTTTATCAAAATTCGTAGATTCTGATCTTTGAAATTATATATATTATTCATTCATTACATCTATGATGTAATGAATTTAACAATTTTTATGATTTTTGTTTGTGGCTTTTGTTTCATGATTTTCACCAAGTGTATTGGTGTTGTTCTCTTATTCAAATTATAAATGATATAACTATACAAATTAATAATTAATTAGGTGAAACATGCGCTTGAAGTTGCCGCACATGTACATAGTATATCACCCATTGGCATACAGCCTATGCAGTGCAATGAATTATTATTGCTCTTTATTTTCTATTTAGGGTATTGTAATTTAAATAACATGGTTTATCTAAATATGTGACTAATGACATTAGTAACACTTTACAATAATGTTGTATTAGTTAACATTAGTTAATGCTCACTGTTGTTAACTAATGGACCTTTTTGAAATGTGTTACCATGACATTTTATTATAATATTACACCACCCAAGTGTATTTATTTCCTTCTAATTCTGGTTGTCATTGCAGGCGGATTTAGCTTATATTCACCAAAAAGTGATTATGCTTAAAATAGCATAAAATACCCGGACAAAAACATAGTTCAGTCAGGACCACTTTGAGAATGACATTAATTGACAACCTTTGATTTGGCGAAAGGCTTAGGCTCAAAGATGCTTGAGCTGCCATAATAGGCAGCTCGAGATACATCCTTGAAACAGAATCCCCCCAGTCTTCAATAATAACCAAAAGTTTCTTAGCATATATTACAGAAAATATAAATGGTAACAATAAGAGTTCTACACAGAATCCAATACTCGATAATGACGATACTAGGAGGTGAAGGGGTGGAGGTGGGTGTAAATGTCTGTGCGACAGACTGAGGGACATGAGTTTGAATGAGCTTAAATACTATAATTGATTAGAGTAGGTGGAGTTACAAATCAGCTGAGCATCAGCTGATAACGTTTAGCGATCAGTTGTCTGCCTGAACTATGCTTGAATTCCATTCGATCCCTCAAGCTCCATTGATCACTAAACAACTTTATAGAATAAGTATGGAATCCCGTTTCCGCCACAGTTAAGTAAAAAAATATGATTCTTGAAGTCGAAATAATGAGAAACGTTCTCGAAATAATGACTTTACATCTCAAAATAATGAGAAAAGTTCTCGAAATATTGACTTAACATCTCGAAATGATGAAAAACTTTCTCGAAATAATGACTTAACATCTCAAAATAATGAGAAACGTTCTCAAAATAATGACTTAACATCTCGAAATAATGAGAAACTTTCTCGAAATAATGACTTAACATCTGGAAATAATGAGAAACTTTCTCGAAATATTGACTTAACATTTCGAAATAATGAGAAACTTTCTCGAAATATTGACTTAACATCTCGAAATAATGAGAAACTTTCTCAAAATATTGACTTGACATCTCGAAATAATCAGAAACGTTCTCGAAATAATGACTTAACATCTCGAAATAATGAGAAACTTTCTCAAAATATTGACTTAACATCTCGAAATAATGAGAAACTTTCTCGAAATATTGACTTAACATCTCGAAATAATGAGAAACTTTCTCAAAATATTGACTTAACATCTCAAAATAATGAGAAACTTTCTCAAAATATTGACTAAACATCTCGAAATAATGAGAAACTTTCTCGAAATATTGACTTAACATCTCGAAATAATGAGAAACTTTCTCGAAATATTGACTTGACATCTCTAAATAATGAGAAACGTTCTGGAAATAATGACTTAACATCTCGAAATAATGAGAAACTTTCTCGAAATAATGACTTAACATCTCGAAATAATGAGAAACTTTCTCAAAATATTGACTTAACATCTCAAAATAATGAGAAACGTTCTCGAAATAATGACTTAACATCTCGAAATAATGAGAAACTTTCTCGAAATAATGACTTAACATCTCGAAATAATGAGAAACTTTCTCGTAATATTGACTTGACATCTCGAAATAATGAGAAACTTTCTCAAAATATTGACTTAACATCTCAAAATAATGAGAAACGTTCTCGAAATATTGACTTAACATCTCGAAATAATGAGAAACTTTCTCGAAATAATGACTTAACATCTCGAAATAATGAGAAACTTTCTCGTAATAATGACTTAACATCTCGAAATAATGAGAAACTTTCTCGTAATATTGACTTGACATCTCGAAATAATGAGAAACGTTCTCGAAATAATGACTTAACATCTCGAAATAATGAGAAACTTTCTCAAAATATTGACTTAACATCTCAAAATAATGAGAAACTTTCTCGAAATAATGACTTAACATCTCGAAATAATGAGAAACTTTCTCAAAATATTGACTTAACATTTCGAAATAATGAGAAACGTTCCCGTAATATTGACTTGACATCTCGAAATAATGAGAAACTCTCTCGAAATATTGACTTAACATCTCGAAATAATGAGAAACTTTCTCGAAATAATGACTTAACATCTCGAAATAATGAGAAACTTTCTCGAAATATTGACTTAACATCTCGAAATAATGAGAAACTTTCTCAAAATATTGATTTAGCATCTCGAAATAATGTGAAACTTTCTCGAAATATTGACTTAACATCTCGAAATAATGAGAAACGTTCTCGAAATAATGACTTAACATCTCGAAATAATGAGAAACTTTCTCGAAATATTGACTTAACATCTCGAAATAATGAGAAACTTTCTCGAAATAATGACTTAACATCTCGAAATAATGAGAAACTTTCTCGAAATATTGACTTAACATCTCGAAATAATGAGAAACTTACTTCCTCGAAATATTGACTTAGCATCTCGAAATAATGAGAAACTTTCTCGAAATATTGACTTAACATCTCGAAATAATGAGAAACTTTCTCGAAATATTGACTTAACATCTCGAAATAATGAGAAACTTTCTCAAAATATATTGACTTAGCATCTCGAAATAATGAGAAACTTTCTCGAAATATTGACTTAACATCTCGAAATAATGAGAAACGTTCTCGAAATAATGACTTAACATCTCGAAATAATGAGAAACTTTCTCGAAATATTGACTTAACATCTCGAAATAATGAGAAACTTTCTCGAAATAATGACTTAACATCTCGAAATAATGAGAAACTTTCTCGAAATATTGACTTAACATCTCGAAATAATGAGAAACTTACTTCCTCGAAATATTGACTTAGCATCTCGAAATAATGAGAAACTTTCTCGAAATATTGACTTAACATCTCGAAATAATGAGAAACTTTCTCAAAATATATTGACTTAGCATCTCGAAATAATGAGAAACTTTCTCGAAATATTGACTTAACATCTCGAAATAATGAGAAACTTTCTCGAAATAATGACTTAACATCTCGAAATAATGAGAAACTTTCTCGAAATATTGACTTAACATCTCGAAATAATGAGAAACTTCCTCAAAATATTGACTTAGCATCTCGAAATAATGAGAAACTTTCTCGAAATATTGACTTAACATCTCAAAATAATGAGAAACTTTCTCAAAATATTGACTTAACATCTCGAAATAATGAGAAACTTTCTCAAAATATTGACTTAGCATCTCGAAATAATGTGAAACTTTCTCGAAATATTGACTTAACATCTCGAAATAATGAGAAACTATCTCGAAATATTGACTTAACATCTCAAAATAATGAGAAACTTTCTCGAAATATTGACTTAACATCTCGAAATAATGAGAAACTATCTCGAAATATTGACTTAACATCTCGAAATAATGAGAAACTTTCTCGAAATATTGACTTAACATCTCAAAATAATGAGAAACTTTCTCGAAATATTGACTTGACATCTCGAAATAATGAGAAACTTTCTCGAAATATTGACTTGACATCTCGAAATAATGAGAAACGTTCTCGAAATATTGACTTGACATCTCGAAATAATGAGAAACGTTCTCGAAATATTGACTTAACATCTCGAAATAATGAGAAACTTTCTCGAAATAATGACTTAACATCTCGAAATAATGAGAAACGTTCCCGAAATATTGACTTGACATCTCGAAATAATGAGAAACGTTCTCGAAATATTGACTTGACATCTCGAAATAATGAGAAACTTTCTCGAAATATTGACTTAACATCTCGAAATACTGAGAAACGTTCCCGAAATATTGACTTGACATCTCGAAATAATGAGAAACTTTCTCGAAATATTGACTTAAAATCTCGAAATAATGTGAAACTCTCTCGAAATATTGACTTAACATCTCAAAATAATGAGAAACTTTCTCGAAATATTGACTTAAAATCTCGAAATAATGAGAAACTCGAAATATTGATTTAGCATTTCGAAATAATAAGAAACTCTCGAAATATTGACTTAGCATGTTGAAATAATGAGAAACTTTCTTGAAATATTGACTTAACATCTCGAAATAATGAGAAACTTTCTCAAAATATTGACTTAACATCTCGAAATAATGAGAAACTTTCTCAAAATATTGACTTAACATCTCAAAATAATGAGAAACGTTCTCGAAATATTGACTTAACATCTCAAAATAATGAGATGTTATTTGAGAACAGAGGTGGCTGTGAGAACAGAGGTGGCTGTGACATCCATTGAACAACTTCAAACCTCTGGACACACACACACACACATACACTGTTTTTCACGTGCATATGATACGCACTTACACGCCATAAATTGCGTATCATATGCATGGAAAAAACAGCGTATAGCATATGCACGCCAAAATGAGTTTGGTGTATACATTCCACGACATTGCACACTAGTAGCCTACTATTTACGCACATTTACATGTGATCGGGTTGGTAAACGACAGGGACAGAGTTCAGCAGTTTTCATCCAACAGTAAGCTAATAGAACAAAAATAAATTAATAAGATAGCACAGCCTATGCTGCCCGCCTCGCTTGATGTGAGTTGCTGCGCCAAACTGTGCCAATGTGCAAATTGCCAATGCGTGGATTAAGTCATAGTTACTAAAAAAAAATATGTCATTATTATGAGAAAGGTTCTCAATATTTCTAGATGATAAGTCAATATTTTGAGAAAGTTTCTCAATATTTCAAGATGTTAAGTCAATATTTCGAGAGTTTCTCATTATTTCGAGATGTTAAGTCAATATTTCGAGAACGTTTCTCATTATTTCGAGATGTTTTCTCTAAATATTGACTTGGTTACTCAAAGTTTCTCATTATTTTGACTTAAAGAATCATATTTTTTTACTCAACTATGGCAGAAACGGGCTTCCATAGGAAGACAGTGGCATATTCGTTTTTTTTGTTTGTTTGTTTGTTTTTAGTCGTATCAAAAGAGTAATCATCTACATGAGTAAATTTGACCCGCTGGCAGTTTTAAGTAAACAACCCCTGGAGGTTGTAGTGTTAAAAGTCCATCAATAACTTAAGTAGATGGACAATTTTCCCCATGTATACAGTTGTTTGATACTAGGCACAGTCAATAAAAGAAACCAATGCTACTTAGCTGAACATGCAAACAGTGAGAGAGATCAATAGCGCTCAGTTAGCTTCCAGGTCTTCGCCTGAGTGGATTTGGGTATCAAATATATTTCAAGAAGTATGGATACATTTATAGATTTAACCATTAGATATAGTAGTGATTGTCTTTAAAGCTGTGTGTGTACGGTTTATTTATAGGAAAGTTAAAAGCGCCATGCTGTTTAAATGAAGTACGTTTTATCTGTCTTTCCCAACTTTTCAGTATCACACTGCACCTTTATAGACACTTTTATAGTCATTTTAGAGTTTTTGTTTTTGAAGATGTTGAGAGCTAGCACACAGATCAGATCACAGATAGCACAGTCACACATCTGTCTGTGTGAAGAGGGAATTAAACTCTTCAGGTCAGGGTAAGATATTTTAAGGTATAAGATTCAACCTCTCACTGCTGTATAATGTTAATCTTGTTGCGAAGCCTTTAAAGTGATGGTTGCTGTATCAACTTGACATGGAGTTGAGAATTTCACTTCCTCCCCAGGGTAATCTGCAACCAATGCAGTAAGACGGCAACATTCTTTATGGAATCGATTTAACAGCATTTTTTTTTTTTTTTGAATGCACTTGGTGAACTTTTGGAATTGAAAATGTTATATGTCATATGCCACATTTGCGTACATTATTGCTCAGTTTTTAGAGACATCACTGAAATGCAATGTAATCAAATTTACGGAATAACTAAAAAGTCTGTGTGTGTGTGTGTGTGTGTGTGTGTGTGTGTGTGTGTGTGTGTGTGTGTGTGTGTGTGTGTGTGTGTGTGTGTTGTGATTGCACAGACTAGCTGTGTAGTAGTCAACTTTAATGCTCTGCCATGACACTTTGGGCCCTGTTTTAATGATCAGATTTGTCTAAAGTGCATGGTGCAGCTGCACTTAGCTTAGTCCCACTCCACTTTTTCTAGTTTAATGACGTAACAAAAAAAGAAAAAAGGTTGGTGCACCAGACACATGGTTCAAAGGATTTTACCCAGACTCTTAATGAGTCATGGCCGTTTTGGGTGTAACATGCAATTAATAAGAGTGTCATCTCCCATTCCCTTTAAAAGCCAGTCGCACTTGCTTCATGGCGGATTAACATGGCAGAATTTGTGAGCAGAAAGACTGAATGCCTCTCCTGAGAGGAATAGTTTTATTTTTACTAAATAAAAATGTTTTTGTGACATATGAGGACACAAATGTGTATAGTGACATGGGTATGACACAGGTAGTACAAGGAGAGGGTGAAATATGAGGACATTGGCCATGTCCCCACTTTTCAAAATGCTTATAAATCATACAGGATGAGTTTTTTTTTAGAAAGTAAAAATGCAGAAAGTTTCCTGTCATGGGCAGGTTTAGGGGTAGTGCCAACAAAGCGCCTAAACACATGTCATTTTTAGCACCCCCATTAGTCACATAAATGACGACTGAAGCCCTTCAATCCCTATAGTGTGTGTGTGTGTGTGTGTGTGTGTGTGTGTGTGTGTGTGTGTGTGTGTGTGTGTGTGTGTGTGTGTGTGTGTGTGTGTGTACACCTGGTTCACAAAGGCATCATGGGATATTTTTCAGCATTCACTTTTTTTAATTTGTGCTGAACACAGATGTATCGTATTTTTTTTTAATCTCTTTGGTTGACATGTATTATTAATATTATTTTCATTTGAGTTTATGTGATGTGAAATCATTACAGAATATCTGAGTATGTTTCACTACCCCCTGCTGTATCACCTGAATTAAGAGTCGGAGCACAAGCTCAGATTTCATGATAGAAGTAGATTTATTTATCCATGTTTATGCTGTTTCAACAGCAAACTAACCGCTTTCATGTCTGTTTGAAAGCAAATGTAGTATTATTTCATGATGACAATCTTCTAAAATAAGCTCAAGAGGGAATTCATGGATGGTGAGTACAGCATTAATGTGCAGCACTTGAGAGTAGAGATTTGGAAATAAGATTCTGAATCATAGCCCAGTAACTCACCATTAGATTGAAATCCCTTTTTCAGAGAGAGACGTCTCACCCCTGGCGGCGAATGATGTTCAGACTCATCTGCCTTTGTCAGCCTATCAGATGACAAAAAAAAGATGTTTATCAAGCCACCAGAGAACTTGATAAGCCGGAGGTAAGACATTCTTTACGCAGAAACCTGCGAGTTTTGCTACCAGAATGTTGTAATTGCAAATTAGAAAGCCTCTGATGATGCATTTGGATCTCCCTGCCCAAGATGTTTGAATAAAACTTTCAACACCACATCAGAATATTGCCATGTTCTTGCATCAACATGCTCACAGCATCCAAATTTCTGTTAGCTACACAGGGTGTTGGCGACATGGTGCTTTTGGGGCGAATTGACTCGTATTTCGGCTATATGAGGTGAATTGAATCAACAGAAACCTAATTTGTTCCATATGGCTTTGATGAGCGTTTATTGCTTGTTTTCGCACACTCTTGACTTGCTAAATGATAAAATATTGCTGCCTAACACACTAAAGTGCACTAAGGAGCCTGAAAGTTAGTGAGCCTTTTAAAAGCCAACACACTCGTGTCCTGATATGGGGAATACTTTAAGGATATCTATCTATCTTTTATTTTATTGTATTGTTATAACTAGAAAAATTATTCTTTACTTGCTCCATACACCCACCATGTGTACTCTGCACTCCACCTGGAAGTTTATACATAATATAGCAACCAAAAATGTTCAAAAATCAGTCAACCAGATCATGTACCAAAATTCCATGTTTACGTGTGTGTGTGTGTGTGTGTGTGTGTGTGTGTGTGTGTGTGTGTGTGCGTGTGTGTGTGTGTGTGTGTGTGTACATGTTTTTCTATCCCAGTGGAGACTTTAAACTGACGGGACAGAGACTCATGGGGGCTTGTCTCAACAGTAACAAGTTTATTTTATTTATTTCTTAAATGTAAAACTGCATAAAGTTTTGTGTGACGGGTAGCTTTAGGGTAGGGTTAGTGTAAAGGGTTACGCCGCATTCACACAGGGCGTAGGCGTTAACGCTTCCCATTTACTTTGAATGGGTGACATCATCCGTTGCCGAACTGAATTGTGGGTTCCGTCGCGGCGCTTCACTCGCGTTGCAAGAAGCAGAAGTTGAAGAATTCTCAACTTTTCAAGCGCCAGCGCTGGCGTCATCCAATCAGATCGCCGTATGCAAATATCCTACAGCAGACGCTAGCCAATTGCGTTCATTACAGCTCCGTGAACCATCCAGACGATAGACCGTTAAAAATCCAGACGCAGCTCCTGGACCACTACGTGATATTCTTCCCGCTGTCGGCGCTTTTTCAGGATTTAATGTACTTAACAGCTTCGTGCACCTGTGCAGTGCGCTGACAACAACTACACGGGCAATCGCACTCGCACATACAACCAAAAAAGGCGCTTTTTTGTGTTGTGTTTTGGTCCAAGCGGCAAGTTAATGTGATTGGCTGTTGTCACTATGACGATCGCGTCAGCACCCAGCTTCAGCCACGCCCTCCGTCAAGCGTTAACGCCTACGCCCCGTGTGAATGCGGCGTTAGAATAAACAGTTTGTACAACACAAAAACCATTATGTCTATGGAAAGTCCCCACAAAGATAGTGTGGCAAGGGGGGCGTGGTTCAGCGAGGTCTGCAGCGGGAGAGAGAGCCGCGGGACGAGCGATAAGTGAGTGGGTTGGACGCAGATTAATAACACCTGTGTCTTGTTCCAGTAATGAGCGCGGAGAGGGTATAAAACCTCGGTGGAACCAGAGACCAGGGAGAGAGAGAGACAGACGGTTGATGCACAAACCCCAGAGACTGAGAAACCGGAACCCGGAAGTGCCGACCCGGAAGTGATCGTTGTGATATTGAGAGAGAGAAACTATACACTACTGAGTGTGTTTTGACAGTGAATGAGAATAAATAAAGAAAGCATCAACCGTCCAGCCGACCCCCGTGTCCTCTTCCTTCCTCATATTATCGAACTTTGTTACAGATAGTAAACCAGACATGTGTGTTTGTGTGTGTGTTTTGGGTGGGGTGGGGTGGGGTGGGGTGGGGTGGGGGGGATATGTTTTTGTGACATATGAGAACACAAATGTGTATAATGACATGGGTATGCCATAGGTATTACAAGGGTGAAATATGAGGACATTGGCCATGTCCCCACTTTTTCAAAATGCTTATAAATCATACAGGATCAGTTTTTTTAGAAAGTAAAAATGTAGAATGTTTCCTGTGATGGGTAGGTTTAGGGGCAGGGGCAGTGTAGGGGGATAGAAAATACGGTTTACAGTACAGTATAAAAACCATTACGCCTATGGAATGTCCCCCCGTGTGTGTGAGTGTGTGTGTGTGTGTGTGTGTGTGTGTGTGTGTGTGTGTTCAGCCCAACCTGAAAGAGAATGCTGATCAATATCCCGTGCATGCATGATGCCATTATGAACCAGGTGTCAGCTGGAATGTTAAAAAAGGTTACTTAAAGAAAGACATCTTGCATTTTGACCAGTGTCAGTGACTCTGCGTGCACTCATGCGACATGGCAGCATGGGCAGCCATAGCTTATACATGCCATGCTAAAATTAAATATTAATTTTGTTTAATTAAAATCTGAGCAGCAGTCGCTGTAAAAGTGAATTAATAATGCCAACCATCTCTGATATTCACTGCACTCATAATTATTGATATCACTCTTTATGATATGATTATTCTATACCCTCTTTTTCTGGTTTATTTCCGTAGAGTAATTTTCACTGAATGATTTATGGCCAAGTGGAACATTAGTGACAAGGCTCCCAGAAGAATGACAACGGATGCAATCCACAATCTGCTCATGCCTCCTCATTTCCTTTATCTGTCTGCTGCTTCACTGCAGGGTCTTGTGTAACCTGTTAGATGGCTTCCACTGACCATGAGTGCAATTAGCAGAAACGGTTATTTAATAAGCTTCAACAGCTCAAAGCAGTACCGTGTACGTGCAATCAACGTTTTTCAGTGATGAATATAGCAAAAATTAAGTGTAGAGAAGCATTTATGTTATATGAATATGAATTTGCAACTTCAGTACTTGGGGTCACCTTGCTAAGAGCCAAAAATATTGTAGTTAGACACTCGTCTGTAATGTTTTACTAAACATTTAAATTTTAAGAGACAAAGAAAGATATCATGGTTTTAATTACGAATTTTAAATTAAAACATGCTGTTGGCAAATAATATAGTGAGGGAGGAAATAACACTGCAAAGTATTTAAGGTGGGATAAGTGCTCTCTGGCAAGCGATGTTGATATTTCAAATCACCCAAAAAAACACGTCCTTACCCCAAAAGGGTCTCGCCCCTATTTTGATAGCTCCGCCCCACCCATACCCAACACACGCATACTATGTTACTATGGTAATCCAGGTCGAATGTTCAATGAAAAAGTCACCAGAGGGCACTCCACCCCATACTGTCACTCCAAAGACTACATTACCCATAATCCTTTGACCAGACTCATCAGCACTGATTGTTTACACATCTCGTTTACCTCATTACCTCAGCCTATAAACCAGGGGCCTATACCATGAAGCCGTTTTAGCTTGCTAGCCAGATATGTTTAAGCTTAGTTTGTGCCAAATTCTGGGTTTTAGGCACCAGTAAAGTGGTTTGGCTTTTAGCAGTGTTCATTGCCATAGTAACTTGCGCTCCACAGCGAACCTGCTCCAGGGCAGGCTATGTTCTGGATAAGAGATCTTAAACTGAAATTGGCTGCTGCAGTAAATTGACACATCACTGATGCAATAAAGTCACTCCCCCTGTTTTTACTCCACATAAATGGTCATTACATAGCAAGTGGTTTTTAAAGAGTAAAGCATCTGTTTTTTTTTTTTTTTTAACACTGCTTATTTATAATAATAATTTTAATAATAATTTTGAATGGTTAAAATTTATGTAATTTATGTAATTATTATACCCTTAATCAATTACACATTTATCATTTTAGTTAGTCAATTATTAATAGGCAATTTTTTTGTATTAATAGCCTATATAAAGTCATACAAATAAGCTTTCAAAAAAAGAAATAAAGATTAAAAAGAAGCTTACTGAGCTTAATGTTCAGTTCTCTCTATATATCAAATAAACTAATTTCTCAACTTTTACTTGCATTGATGTATAATATTTTTTCTTTAAGTTGTCCCTTTTCATATAGACAGCTCTTTTCTTCGTGCTGTGTACATTTGTTTAAAATCTTAATATTTTTAAATCATGTAATACTCTAAAGAAGAGAGAAGGGAATGTCAGTGTCACTGATCCACAGCGTGTGATTGGCTTTTCACCACTGATGTTACAGCTAAACTCCTAAACTCAGGTTTAAAGCCTGAGTTGACAGTGAAAGGTAATAATCAACATTATGGTACCAACAAAGCCTGAATAGATTTGGTTTTGTCAACTCGAAACTAATCCTGTTATAACACTGTCACAGTAAAGCCCAGCACCATGCTCACTATATATATATATATATATATATATATATATATATATATATATATATATATATATATATATATATATATATATATGTATATATATGTGTATATATATATATATATGTGTATATATATATATATATTCGGCACCAATGTAATACAGTTCGTAGATGGGAAGGAAGGAGGCGGGAACCGGCGAACGTTTCAAACATTTATTAACTCAAAATAAATAAACAAAATGAAAGTAAAACCGCGGACAGCCCCTCGGGGACGACTGCCCGCAAACACACAAAATAAAACATAACATAAACTCCAGGCCTGGTCCTCTCTCGTCTTCCGCTGTCCTTGCTCCTCCTCATATGCTCCCGTCACATGGCCGCGAGACGAGACCGGTGTGCCACGCAGCTGGCACTCGTGAACGTTAATCACCGGCCCGCTCTCGCGGTCCCTCGCCCCGCTGCTTGCCACACCACAGTGATGTTTAAACAAAATAAGGTGGTGGGGGTGTTTAACAGGTATCAAACATTAGAAAGGGGTGCATGCTACAAAATGTTTGGGAACCACTGTTCTAAGGTAATAAAAACATAGTGTATTATTGTAACAAAGTTCGTATTGTGAGGAAGGAAGAGGACACGGGGGTCGGCTGGACGGTTGATGCTTGTTTTTATGTATTCTCTTTTACTGTCAAAATCACACTCAGTAGTGTATAGTTTCTCTCTACTCAAAATAACAATAATCACTTCCGGGTCGGCACTTCCGGCTTCCGGTATCTCAGGGTCTGTAGTTCGGGCATCAACCGTCCGTCTCTATCTCTCCTTGTTCTCCGGTTCCACTGGCGTTTTATCCCCTCTCCACGCCCATTACTGGAACAAGATACAGGTGTTAATCTGTGTCCAACCCACTCACTTACCGCTCATCCCAGCGGCTCTCTCTCCCGCTGCAGACCTCGCTGAACCACGCCCCCTTGCACAATTATGTACAGTCTTTTACACAACTGAAAACATAGTTATGTTTATTATATTGCAACAGATCCTCATAAGTATTACACACTGCAACTTAAGTTGTCTGAACTGGTAACGGGTAAACATCTGCTGTAGTGACTTCATTATCTCACTCAAATGGATCATATGCTGTATGCATTTATGAGTTTAATCAGCTATATCTTATCTAAAACATAAACAGAAATATTACAGTCATACATAAACAGATAGAAATATTACATAAACAGATAGAAAATCACATGTGTAAGCAGATTATTGTATGTTTATTGTACAGATTTACCTCTGCGTTCGTGTCAATATCTGCACAATAAACATGCAATAATTAGCTTACACATGTGAAATATTTCTGGAGTTTATAAAAGTAATAGAAAGTGAGGTAGCGGGGCACATTAACACGGGAGTGTTGAGAACCAACGCCCTCCGTCAAACCCCCGATTAAAGTACACAAGCTAATCGTTCAATAACAGAAAGTGTTCTACCATCCATAGATCCGCAGGCTTTTAGAATGAACATTTGTGGTATATTTGTATGCACGGTCTAGCCTCACTTAGCCAAACAGAAGTGCAGATAAATCTAATGCAAGCATCTAATTCTGTAGGTTTGAATTCATCCCAGACATCAGTCCTTCTCTCCACACTGGGATGGCGGTAAGCCATATGCTTTGTGCACTTCAAAAGACGTTAAGACCTGGGCTTTCCGTCTGTGCGTAAAACAAAGGAGCTTTACTACTTCTGCCTTAAAGCTTTGAGGGCCAAAAAAACCCTCCATATACCTCTAAGAAAAGATTCAGGAATAACACATTAAACAACAAAGACGAACCTACCGCTACCGCTCTTCTCAAAGTTCTTGAAAAGACAGTTGAATAGCTAAAGGAATGTGTGTGAAGTTTAGCAGAGGGAGTTGGGGTGGGGAAAACGGATGAGGCCTGTCTTATCGTCTGCCAGAGCAGCTTAGATTAACAGTGTGCAGGACACAGATGAGGAGTGGGAGAAGAAGAAAAAAAAATACAAAAACTGCTGGACGGTATTAAAACAGACAGTTGCATTAGCCTACTAATAAGATAAGACAGTGCAATACTGCAGCTGAGAGAAAAGGTAGAAATCCCTTTCCTGCTTTCGTGGATTCTATCTTCTTTGGAGAAATAAGAAGCTCAGGCTTTTCATCTGTATTCTCTCACCAGTATCCAATAGCAGGTAACTGATGGCAGGGAGTTGGAGGAGAGCGTACTTGTCACAGGTTTAACTAGCAGGATATTAATTATAGCTTTCTTGCATCAGACGAAGCAAGGGCAAATATCTGGGCCCTGAACTTTTGAATATTCCCACTAGACTTCCACGTTATCAGCACCGTGTCGAACCGCCCACGGCAGTCCTGTCGGCAAGCGTCCGCTGAATGTTCTGTCCGAGTGGGGTTTATGATTTATGAGGCTTGTATGCGGGCTAATCACTGCAGGAGATGTAGAGAAGCATCAGCGTGAGAAACTCCTACACACTTGCGTTTGGCTCCACTGACTACAGGATGTTGTGGTTCATAGGAAGCATGTCAAATTCCTTTCATCACGCCTTCATTTTCTCTCTCTATTTGGGTCTAACTTTCACTCTCTAGGAAGAACCTATCCTACTGATGGGCACTACTGCTTATTTATGATTTTTTTTCCCTCCCAGTACATTGTATGTTATTACATGGGTCTAACGAATGAATGTTTTTTTTTCTTTTTTTTTTCTTTTTCTGCAGTTTTACCAGTGTCTCGTTGTATATTTTTGTGTAGGACTCTTAAAAAGATAATCAATCCATTTAAAAAGAAATGTTGTTCCAAACCTGCATGATCTTTTTTTTTTTTTTTTTTTTTTTTTTTTTTTGCAAGAACACAAAATAAGATATTTTAATAAAGCAATAAGCCCCAAGAAGTGATTTATTACAGTTGTTATATGACACAGAGTGGCTAAAACCCTGCCTTTTGTTATTATACATTTATTATAATCCACATTTTATAAAATGGTCACCACACAATAATAATGGCCAAAAATATCCATCAATGCAATTTCCATGAAGTAAAATCGCTGAAAAAAAGTCCCTGATCATGAATGGCAACAACAGTTCTATTATTACTCAAATGACTATGTTTATAAGTCAGTCAGTATCGAAGACTTTTATATTCGACTGAATTTTATTTTAAACACAGAGCAAATATTCTACATAATACAAAGATTCAATCAACAATATATCAATGAGACCAAACATATGTTTACGTTGCTAAGAGTGGTTGCTAAGGGTGTTGCGTAATGATACACAGAACCATTGGGTTAAGCGGTCATAGCTGCACTGTAAAAAAAATAATAATAAAAAATAGCTGCATCCCAATTTGCCTACTTATACTACCTCCTAAAGGTATGTACTCTTTTTGTGAAGAAAACGTACATACTTTTGAGCATGTAGCAAAGAGTATGCAAGCTTTGGAACACACTAATCTGTCACCTTTAAAGGGGGTCGCACACCGGACGCGGAGCTCGGCGGCGCTCGGCGGTGCGCCACGCAGCGTCTCGGGTATCGCAGACCAGACGCGCACATTTTAAAAGGCTACGTTTATTATACATTTCCCCAAAATATGTTTAGACTTTATTCAAGCTGTTGAACTCAGAATGTAAAACAAATGTGTCTTGTAGCAAAGGTTGAAATCAGTATACCTTAACGATAATATATACTTTTAATATAAAGCCTTGAAATGGCGCTCTGTGGCGCGGCAGGATTTAGAACAACTTCCTAAATCGCCGCGGACAGGCACCGAATGCCGCCACCGGTGTGCGTACACTCATTGAAAACAATGTGTTCGAATTTTAAAGACGTGGCGCGCCGCCGAGCGCCGCCGAGCTCCGCGTCCGGTGTGCGACCCCCTTAACGGACTCTGTCGCTTAGAGTTACGTGCATCCCGTCACCGTTTAAACTTCCGTCAATACTCGTCACAGTTCAAATCCTCCACATTCAGTTTAACTTCCTACCGTATCGGAGAGAAATATAGCCACACATTGATCTGCTATCCATGGGTCTTTAATTCAGAGACTCTCCTCGTGTGTTTGCAGTTTAAATATAATGATGCTTTTAAAAGTTAATGGCCAAACGTGTCATTGCAAAAGTTCACAATGCTGCTTCAGGTGAAATATAATGTGGACAACACTGAATAAATATATTTTTGTCAGATTAAATAGTGTTAGTTGGTCTGTCAAACCTTTATCTAAACCTCTCTACTTAACCGTTGGACTCGCGCATTTGTCATGTTTTTCTTAACACTTTTTATCCGGGTTTGTAGTTTTAAACGAATCCTCGTCCAACTCGCAATGGGTTGTGGACAATATCAGCCGTTAGAGTGCGCATCAATCTGCACTTCAAATTTGGAAATAGTAAACCATCCGGGAATATTTGGAATACTCTTTTCAACATACTATGATTTGGGACTTACTAAATGTTTCTCCAATTGAATATTTTCTAGCGACTGATCACATCTACATTTTTCAGTTGGCCAAATTGAAAATCTGTAAATTAATACAGTTTAATTCTAAGAAATTCAATTTGGCAGTCATTTATCAGTCATAAACATTTATCAGTCATAATTTTGTCATCACATTAGTCATACAGTACATTAATTAGTCAGTGTATTTATTTCTTTTTTTTCCTGGATATTATAGGTTTTCATAGCTATTAAAGTAACCTTACAAGTTGAATGAAATCTAAGCTTGACATTCAAGTTTTTAAATTCGTAGTCTATGTATCCAAAGGAATCAATTAAAATGTAATTAATAATTTACAAATTAATAATTATATTATTGTATTTACTGTAATATAAGCTTAAATAAGTGCACAGGCAGTTTAACAGCAGGGACATAATTCAAGCAAACAGCTAAATTATCTAGAGAGAGAGAGAGAGAGAGAGAGAGAGAGAGAGAGAGAGAGAGAGAGAGAGAGAGAGAGAGAGAGAGAGAGAGAGAGAGAGAGAGAGAGAGAGAGAGAGAGAGAGAGAGAAATGAGTGGTCATGCTCCTTTTTGAATCAAATGAATGCACATTTATTTGTATTTATATCTATAGCCTTATACGTGGAGACTGGTGCTTTTCAAAAGTGAGAAAGCACAGATGTCAGTGATTAATGGTTTGGTCTTTCCACTACTACTAGCCAGATACTGTAATGATTGCATTAGACTCATATTGACAAGTCAAAAGATTTTGAATGCAAAAGTAAATCTTACGCCAGACAACTAACTGCATCTCTATCTCTGAGTGCCTTTAATTTCAAACTCTGTCAGTCATGTACATTCAATTACTGCCCATGAAATTACTTCCATTTGAGAGCCTGACCAATCATTATATAGAAAATCTGAGACTCCAGACAGAACATAAATGCATGAATGAAGACTCTGCTGTAATCTATCAGATACATTTTTCTTTGTCCAATGCAAATTGCACGTATGATGCTCCCTGTGGAGCACACCTTTCTCATAAATTAATGGAATCCAATGCTGTTTGAACTTCAAAGCTTTTCAGATATTCTCTTTTGCATATAGTTTTAGAATGGCATGATATCATTTCATTTTTGGGGTGAACAATCCCTTTAAAGGGACATATTATGTCTTTAAATCTCAGGTGTCCCCAGAATGTGTCTATGAAGTTTCAGATCAAAATACCCCCAGATCATTATAATGATCTGGGGGTATAATGACCCTTTCACACTGCACGTCGGACCCGCAATATTCCCGGAACATTGCCGGGTCGCCTTCTGTGTGAAAGCAACCACGTCCCGGCATTGATTACCGAATTCGACCCGGGTCGGGGACCTAGTAACATTGCGGGATTCGACCCGGGACGAGCGCTGTGTGAACAAAAGCCGAAACTAATGCCGCAACGTGTACGTAGTTATCGTGCGACTCCTAGAGCTTGTTTTTTCAATAATACAACACTGCAGTGCCAGAAGAGCTCGTCGGTGTTTTAAACGCAGAGAGTGTTCGTATACAAAAGAAACTAAAATTAAACAAGCAGAAATGTGTGCAAACTGGACACAAGTCGAGACCACGGAACTCCTTACTATCCGCGCTGAAGCTGAGATCGCTCGCCATTATACGTCACATCCGGATGTCACGTGTCAACTAGACCCGGGACCGTTATGGGTTGTGTGTGAAAGCGCATATTACGGTATTTCGCTGGCAGTGAGAATGGACCAAATCTAGCGTCCCGGGAACAAATGCCGGGTCGCATTATCCGTGTATTTGCCGGAATCGCAGTGTGAAAGGGGCTTATTATAGCTTGTCAAATGTGCCCCTGTTTTGGTGTAAAAATAAATAAAATTAAAATAAAAACGCTGAATTTTTGTGTGTCCCTTTAAATGTAAATGAGCTGCTGCACTCTGTGCCCCTTTCAGAAAAGGTGGGAATCCTTTACCCAAGCTTCAGATATTCTGTCAACACGGATGGACAGACAATTATTTTGTGTGTGTGTGTGTGTGTGTGTGTGTGTGAGCCTGTTTATGTGGTTTATGAGGACACAAATTTGTATAACTACATGGGTATTACACTGGTATTACACTATAAATGTGGTTTATGAGGACATATCAAATGTCCTCATAATTCAAATGGCCTTAAAAACATACTAAATGATGTTTTTTTGAGAAAGTAAAAATGCAGAATGTTTTCTGTGATGGGTAGGTTTAGAAACAGGGGCAGTGTAAGGGGATAGAAAATACGGTTTGTACAGTATAAAAACCATTACGCCTATGGAGAGTCCCTGTAAACCACATAGACCAACATGTGTGTGTGTGTGTGTGTGTGTGTGTGTGTGTGTGTGTGTGTGCGTGCAAATACAGCTTTGTACTAAATCTTTTTGGTGAAGCAGCCATGCATACAATTATTTGTGCAAATATTTAACATTTTATTGATATTCTTTGGCACATTTACTTCAAAAATGAAATGTAACCATGGTGTCCTCAGTGGTTTGGAGACTGGGAGTCTATGGACACTGTTCGTTGGTACATCCAACAACAGAACATTAATGTTTTTTTGGCACAGCCATTGTAATATTTTAGTTAGCTGATACAGCTTATAAACAGAAATGGCAGTCTCTGTGCTTCTCATGGGTGTGTCTATGCTAAAAGGGAAGATCATCAACATTCATTAGCGGGGTTTCTCTATTCTTATGTAAGAGTAAGGGGAAATATGAAACACATGTTATCCTCTTACACTCAGGGCCATTTTTTGGGATTTCCGCCTGGATTTTGCCTACCAAAATTGAAAAGCTTCCCATATACACACATACAGTGGTCTAAATTCAAAATGTTGGTGTCATTTTACAGGAAACCCTTTGACGTTACATAAAACACTGCTAAAAGTCATAAACATGTAAGTCTGTGTCATGTTGTATGCCAGATTTACTCAAATGGGTCTGAAGGGATGACCCCCCTTTTTTCCCCCTTTCCCACCTCCCCCTCCCCTGCTACAACCCTCCACCACCCCCTTCCATCACCATATACAGTGATTTAAATGCAATATCCCAGTGTCATTAAACTAATTATATATTCTGGAAATGGCCCAAACTGTCTGCAGGGTGCTAGAGCACAAAGGGCCTGAGTTACACACTTTCAAAAATGAATTTATATTTAAAAAAATCAAAAAGCACCTAGTTTTTTGGGGGGTTATAACAGCTTAGACAACATATACTTACATGTTTATCACTTTTAGCAGTGTTTATGTAACTACAAAGGGTTTCCTGTAAAATAACACCAACATTTTGAACCTAGACCACTGTATGTGTGAATGGGAGGTTTTTCAATTTGGGCAGGCCAAATCCAGACGGAAATGGCAACAGAGTAATTTAGCGTAAATGCATTACTTTGTCCAAAAGAAATGCCAAAGTGATGCATATCTCCAGTAGAGACTCTAAGCTTTCAAATGGTACCAAATATGACATCATATCTCATCCAAAGACATTTAAAATAGAAAGTATATACATGACAATGTAATTCCGGACCCTGTACACGGTCCACGGAGTTTAAGTGGTTATGAGAGATTGATCAAAGAAAAAAAAAAAGTATTAGGTGGATTTTTACAATTACAGGCAGGTTGTTCTGTGTTCAAACACCTTATAAAATTAATTTTGCAGAATAGGCCCCCTTTTAAAGGTGTCATGAACTGGCTTTTTAATTTTTATACTGTTGTCTGAGGTCAACTTATGACATTCACGTTTTTACATTGAAAATCATTATAATGAATAAGTAATAGGTGATTTTATACATGGTTTTGAGGCTCTCTCCTGAACGCTGGGTTTTGATGAGCGTGCACCATTTAAGATTTGGAAATAAACGCCCATGGCTAGGATTGGTTAATATTTGCATATTTAATGAGCTTCTGCTCCCCTGTCCGTTCACATGAGGAATTGTTTTGAAAGTGGAGACTGGAATGATTCTCTCACAGGGCTCACAAAACGCCTTTATCAAACAAACACAATAATTTATCTCTCATCCACCTGCGATTGATTGGAATATCATTTTTCAATTACTTGGCCTGCCCGATCGGTGAATAGAAGCGTGAACGGGCCCTTCAAATATCAAGTCAAGAGAGTGAACAATTACTATTTAAGATTCACCGACCTGCCAACGGGCTTACGTATAAATAGCCTCAGACATAGCCCCGGGACATTGGGCTTACAAGCCCTGGCCCATACATGTCCAAGTCTGATCCCGAATCGCAATAAACCAACAAATAAAGGATTCTTCAGCCTGTGACAGCATGCTAAGTTATGTTCTGTTAGAGACATACACATAATCAAAACAATCTGTTACAATGCAATACTATCACTTTTTTTTTTACTCACATAAGTGTGTTGTACCATTCCTGTCTCCAATATAGAAAGCACAGCATTGTGATTTTTTAATCTCAATATGTCTGCCAATCCAGCTCAAACTATGTCTTGTTTACAAACGATTCTGCAGTGAAATGAAGCAAACAAACGTGCAATGTATTACGCACGTGAGCTAGAACTTGAACCACTCATTCCTAAAATTAGAATCCAAAGGAAGCTTATGCAGGGACTGTGGGTGCTTCCCAATTATTATTTGTGCATCCTCGTTTTCCTTTCAGCTTCCTTTCCTCGCGCCTTAGCTCCACCCCTTCAGGATGCGTGGGATGGACGCAAGGAAAAGACGCGAGGGCAGAGGAATTTAATCAAGTGAAATGATATATCCTCGCTCCCTTTAACGTCGCTTCAAAGCATCGTCAATTAATGATGACTGCACCGCTGGATTTAGTCGGGATTCTTGAACATTATAACTATTTATATTGTAAGCTTCAGCCTCCACAAAATACCATATTTGTCCATATTTTAATGAATATTAAGTTATTATTAACAACAAATTCCAGTTAACTGCTTTTTATTTGTTGTATAGTATTAGTTTATATTTGTTTCTCTGTTTGTTTCTTTCATTTTCTTTTGTTTTGATATAATTCTGCAACTGTCAGGTGTTGTTATTTGACAACTGTGGCACAATGTGAAGGGGGAGGAGAATTAATGCTTGTGTCACGTTTAGTCGATAAAACATTTCCGCAAAGAATCCACCTGTGTATCCTCGCTCACGACTCCTCGGGAAGCCTCCTCGACCCTCGACCCTCGACCCTCGCCTCCTTGCAGTGCAATTAGAGAATTGAGATGTCCTACAAGATGGCTGAACTCCATCGGTTTCCGGGTCATAGGATGGAGGATGGAGGAGCGGGGAAATGAGGAGGGATATTGAGAAGCACCCTGTGTTCTTCCGCAACCAGCCACAGCACAATATCTTACAATATTCTGCGTATTTATTGCTCGGTAGAGCAATCCATTTATCTCCACGAGTCGGTGGGCGGGGCTACAGAAGCAGGCGTACATATTATCTGTTGATGCGGTGTTTCTGCATTCTATGACATCAATGGTCGACATATTCTGAGATCTCTTGTTTGCTGGGCCTGTTGTAAATGAAAGCTTTTCTTTGACTAGCAATGAAGTTTTCAGCTCCGAAACTTACAGAATATTGTTAGATCACGATGAACTTTTATATATCAAAGGCTCAATGGAAAGTTGTTTTCTCTTTTTAATCACCCCTTTAAGTGTATAGTGTATCACATTAACATGTTACACTTAGTTTGACAACCAGAAAGTGCCAAAGACTTTATATCTACATTTTTTATAAATTCTGAAACCTACCAAGCTTAAATTTAATAGTGTGATTCTTCAGTATTTGTGGGGTCCAAATACATTTTTGGGGCTACTGTAAACTCATGGTTTTCAGATCAAAAGACATGTTTTTATTAAATGAAATTTGTAAATTTGCTTTTCTAATGATGTTGTGTTAAAAATATAAACTAATATATTGCATGTTGTTTGTCAGTTATTTTCTCTATACATGTCGGTAGCCCCATAACATTCACAGGTTGTAGAAAGAAATGAGCCAGATCTCATGAATCAGATGAGGCAAACACACAGTGCAGTAGAAATGCTCGTAAGCTTTCGGCATGTAAAGAAAGCCGGAACCGAAGAGATCTGAACCTTCAATTACTTCCCTCCTCAGGGGCTGCATGGGGATGGGGAAATAGGGGAATGAGAAGAGAGAAAAAAGAGAGTCACGGAAGCGGTTGTATAATGATAAAGGGGAAAAGAAAGTAACTCTCCACAGACCGATTGCACATGCTGCATTCGTACCCCTGCCGTGCGTGCTACTCTGGTGGTGTGAGAGGAATCTTAACATGAGGAAATCACAATATTGAGGGACACTCTTTTTTGCTCCCGCTTCTCCATTTGCCTGTTTAAGTGCAACCCCGATGCCCTCCATTTTTTTAAAGTCTGTCACTGGGTGAAGGGGTTCAGATGGACAGGTTAAATGGATTGTGGTTAAAGCTGTCACACACCAATAATCCAGTTATGTTTCACTCCTAAGCATTGCCCTCTGATCTGCCTCCTCACCACCCAAATATAAAATCCTTATGAATGTTTTGTTTGGCACCTGGTTGTTATTGAATACAAAAGGAAATTGCTGCATTATTACAATTGCATAAGTGCTTTAAGCAATTCTGATTGTTCATCAACAGAGTGGCTGATAAGTGGAGAATATTGAGGCAGAAATTACCCTCTTAACCACACAAGTACTTTTGAGGAACCGTGTTTAATGTAACCTCCACTTTATAAAACCAAATAATTGGCTCATGCAAGTGGACCGGTTTCAAAAACATTCAATGATTCAGTGCTCAAGTACACAAGACCGGAGACTTCGAATGTTAGGGATTTAATTCAGCCAAATGGCACTAGCAACCAAACACTCAGAAGAAAAAAAAAGGAAATTATTTTTTTTATTCAGTGACCAATGTGGCTTGAGGACAAAGACGTTAATGTGTGATGCATGATGCACAAACTGTATTTTTCAGATGATGTTTTTTTTTATTTTTTTATAACAATTGATCAAAATGTTGCCCTTTGAAATATGGATGGCTGGATTAAGCATCTTTGAAATGGTCATTCATTGTTCCTGTCGATGGTACATTTCCCATATATTGAAATTTTCCATCAGAGAGATGTAATCAGCACAGAGTCCAAAATGTCATAATCTAGGGGTGTCCAGTCCTGCTTCTAGCCTGTCTAACAACCTGGAAGAACTTGATTAGCTGGTTCATGTGTGTTGAATTAGATCTTGAGCTAAACATTGTGGTAGTAAACAAGTAAACAACTAACCCTTTAACCTAATATCAGGATCATTGAAAGTCATTTTGATTTGGCCATATACACTGCATCACTCTGCAATCTCTAAACATGAAGGAAAAAGATTTAAAGTTAATTTATTTATTTGACAAGTAATATTGTATTGTATTGTGATAATGAGCAGTGATAACACACTTTTAATATCTAGGCACTTTTCTGCATCTGACACTACATCACACAAAACAAAGAAAAAAATCTGCCTAATTTAAACAGATGGGCCTAACATAAATCAACTCTGGAAAATTGATGTATCTGTAATATGATCATGCATGCTTAATTTATAAAAGC
Organism: Pseudorasbora parva; assembly: GCF_024679245.1. Lineage (NCBI taxonomy): Eukaryota > Metazoa > Chordata > Actinopteri > Cypriniformes > Gobionidae > Pseudorasbora > Pseudorasbora parva. The sequence continues at coordinate 18,179,841 of NC_090182.1, forward strand.
AAAACTAAACCATTTATTTTAAAAGTTTTTTTTTAAGCCGTCCTGTTCTCTGTTTGCAGACTCTTTTCTATATAGTCATGACGGTTTCATTTATAGTTAACATCTAATACCTGGACAATTGGACAGAATAATATTATTTATTGCTATATTCGAACATGACAAATTTAATATTTTCTTTTACCTGCATCTTTTCTCGGGTATCTCTGTGGTGAAACTGTCTCTGTGATAGTCGCTCATGAACGGTTATTGAATGAATGAAAGACATTTATATAGTACTTTCATATGAATTACTGTACACCCAAAGCGCTTTACACTTATGTCAGGGGTCTCTCCTCAACCACCGCCGCAAAGTATTTCATGGCATTGGTAATAATTTATCTTTGGCTGCATTATAATGACTTCCTAATTTAGAAAATAACCAAAGATTGCATATGAGGACATGTTCTCAGAAATTAGCTATATCAAAATTTTAAGCACTTTTTTAGGGACCATTTTTGGGGATTTCTGCCTGGATTTGGCCTACCCAAATGGAAAAGCTTCCCATACAGTGGTCTAAATACAAAATGTTGGTGTCATTTTAAAGGAAACCCTCTGAAGTTGCATAAACCATTGCCAAACGTGATAAATGTATGTTGTCTGAGCTTTATTAACAACCTTCTTGATTTGTTGGTTATACATTTATTTTTGAAAGTGCATAACAGAGCCCAGTGATGGTTTAAGCCCCCCAACCAGAGCCCAGTGATGTTTCAGCCCCCAACAACTACCTGAACCTACCTGTATTGCCTGATCTATCTTCTGTTATTTGTCTTCGGTTTGCCTTCTTCTGATCCTCTTTGTCATCCCTCTGGATTCATCATTTGTCAGCCAGCTTCACCATTGTCCGATCATATACAAGAGAAGGACTGTGTCACCATCAGATAAGCCTTCAGTCAGTTTTCTTCCACTTTTCATTCATGCACTTACCTGTTGCATTCCCAGTCTACTCCATTGTTAATTACAATAAAGACTGGCTATTGCGACTTCCTTCTTCTGTCATTTTAACACATGTGTGGGGTAAAAGGTACACATTGCAAATTTTTTATTTATTTACTATTACTATTTGCTTTTGCTTTTACTATTACTATTTTGTTTTATGTGCACAGAACTTTGGTCGGCCAATGGCCGTTTTTAAATGTGCTCTAGAAATAAACTGACCTTGACCTACATTTATTTACAAGATTTTTAAACAAAATAAACCACTTTTTTTAAAAACCACCACACACACACACACACACACACACACACACACACACACACACACACACACACACACACACACACACACACACACACACACACACACACACACACACACACACACACACACACACACACACACTATCCCATGGCAGTTGCTTCAATGCATTTAGGGGTGTGGTCCTGGTCAAGACAATCCAAACTGAATGTCAGAATGGGAAAGAAAAGTGATTTAAGCCATTTTGAGCATTGCATGGTTGTTGGTGCCAGATGGGCTGGTCTGAGTATTTTACAATCTGCTCAGTTACTGGGATTTTCAAGCTGATAGAAAAGCAACTTTGACTGAAATAACTATTCGTTGCAACCGAGGTATGTAGGAAAGCATTTGTGAAGCCACAACATGCACAACCTTGAGGCAGATGGGCTACAACAGCAGAAGACCCCACAGCTTACCACTCATCTACACTACAAACAGGAAAAAGAGGCTACAATTTGCACAAGCTCACCAAAATTGGACAGCTGAAGACTGGACAGAAAAATGTTGCCTGGTCTGATGAGTCTTGATTTCTGTTGAGACATTCAGATGGTTAAGTCAGAATTTGGCATAAATAGAATGAGAACACGGATTCATCATGCCTTGTTACCCCTGTGCACTGTACCACTGGCTGCTGGTGGTGGTGTAATGGTGTGGGGGATGTTTTCTTGGCACACTTTAGTCCCCTTAGTGCAAAATGGGCATCATTTTCATGCCAAGGCCTCCCTGAGCATTGTTTCTGACCATGTCCATTCCTTTATGACTACCATGTACCCGTCCTCTGATGGCTACTTCCAGCAGGATAATGCACCATGTCACAAAGCTAAAAAAAAATTCTAATTGGGTGGAACGGGAACTTTGTGCCCTGGATGTGCATCCCACAAATCTCCATCAACTGCAAGATGCTATCCTATCAATATAGGCCAACATTTCTAAAGAATGCTTTCAGCACCTTGTTGAATCAATGCCACGTAGAATAAGGCAGTTCTGAAGGCGAAAAGGGGTCAAACACAGTATGATGTTCCTTATAATCCTTTAGGGGAGTGTATAGACACACACACTATGGGAATACTGCAAAAAAAAAAACTTAAGGTGCGCCCCAAACTTAAAGTTTAGCACCATTGTACCCTATACCGCAGCAGTAAAATGATAAACAAAACCATACGATTTAAAAAACTAAAAATAATCATAACCGAAATTTTGGAGTGGCCTAAAGGTTGGAATTTAATCAAATAGTTAAGGGTGATGAAGAAAGCATGTACATATCAAATGTGTGATAAGTATGTGAACTATTTTAATTGTTTCAGGTAAAATTAAAATCATGTGTATAATGATTTTCAGTCAATTTTGTCTGAATGCAGCTTTTTAGAAAAGAAAAAGTTATTTTCTTTTCTTTTTTTTTCTTTTTTTTTACAAATACATTGCTTCATAGACTTAGTCAATATTATTATTATTATTTTTTTTTTTTTTTTATTTTTTTTTTTGGGAATCTATTTAGTTCTCCAAATGTGCAATTATTAATATAGAAATATAGAAATTGGAGAAAATACTATTTTCATGATACTGTATATATCCTATAGTTAGTGTTTCCAAAAAGAAGAAAGGAAATGTTCAAGCCATTACCTCACTTGAGGATGATTTTATCTTATTCTATGCTTTATTAGGGTTATTATTGTTATCACCATTTGCCCAAACCACACAATTTAAATGTTAACTGCCTCATGAACAAGTAAGTGCCTCTAATGCATAATTTCTTCAATGCAGCGATGAAGGGAAATCACATGACCACGTCTGAAATATTCTAGAGAGGCAAATTAACAGCCCTTTATAAATGCAATTGTTTATCTGGCTGTTTATTGCAATGATAAAAGCTGAAATAAGACTGCTGCATTGAGAGTAGACCCATTAACTGTTACTCACCCTCACTCTTACATTATCTCTTTTAAGTGCTTGTTCCAGCTCTACTGTGGGCCTTTGAAGCAGATAGAGATCATAATGTTTATTACAGATTTGACAGACAAAAGACTTAACACAGATGGACTAGCAAGAAGCAAGGGGAGATCAACAATTTAAGACTGCTTCCTTTGTCACAGATCTGTTAGGTGCTGTGTCTGCAACATACAAAAAAAAAAAAAAAAAGTAATAATTTGTAAGTGGTTAAGCTGCTACAGTATGTTGAATGGTCGATCTTAACGTGTTTAACCGCTGTATTGAGAATTCATTTATTGACAGGACATGGCTCCATGAGACAATGAAATGGAAAAATATGTCGATAACGTGGTGTCAAAAGTTGAAAATCGGCAGGCTGAAAAGTCTGGAAAAAGCCCTTGGGCCACAAACATAATTATTCAGACTTATGGTGTTCTAATCCAGACTGGAGTTGAGCTTGCTTCACTCATCAGCCACCGTGTCTCAAAATTTACTGAGATTTCATGGAGCCACTTCTCACGCTTTAGATCTAACACCATTAACAGCTTCATGCGTATTTTGCCTCCTAATTTCTGATCCCCCAGATGCTGTAAGAAACTCTGAATCTTACGTTGAGATAAGAGGAAAGCTTAAAATTTGTCCCTGAAGGGAAAAGAATTTATGAGATTCTTTGCCTCTATTTTTCTTCTGTAAAAAAAAAATCAGCTTCAGCCAGTTACTTACATCAGCGCAAACCCCACCCCCAATAAAGCGCACAGCTGTGAATACTAATTTCAGTTTTCTATCAGCATTACTATCCACCTCATTGTGCTAGTTGTATTTACACACATCTCATTCACAGCTTACGACATGGGTCGGCTGTCTCGATGGCTAAAAGGATGTTATGGAGACTTTAAAAATGGAGGTTTTCTTTCTTTTTTTTCAAGAAAAGGTCAATGCATAATTTCTAAAACAATCAATTGCATGCTTGCTCGTAAAGAGGTGAATTTAAGAACAACAGTTAAGAACTAGGCTTTCGATGAATTCTTGTCAGTCTTGGGTTTGTTAATACGATTTGTACGATTTGTCTAAACCCCGGTGACGTATAGGTTTAGGGGCGGGTTAGGTGGAGGTGATTTGTACAAATTCATACAAATTGGGCAATTCATATTATACGATATAGCAAAAATATAAAACAATTGTACAAATTAGCCTCATAAAATAAGTTTGAATTGCTGTGAGATCAGGCTGGACAGATAGATAGTTAGATAGACAGACAGAAAGATGGATGGATGTTAAAATGCTAAAATGTTTGGCTATTTTTGTTTCAAGCTATGAAAGAGTTTAAAAGCTATTAATTCCATTGTTAAACTTCAAGGTCGTGTATAACTTGAAAAAAGTGTCTGCGTGTTCAAAAAATAGACCGTTCTTTGTGGGATGTGCTGTGTGTGATCCTACTGAATGTCCATTATTAGCAAACTGTGCCTTGCTGAAAGTTTATTGTCATTCCATTGTCCCAGAATTTCTAAGTTTAGGATGAACTAAACGGACCTCAGGGCTTCCTGCTGAGTCATGTCTTATATTGTTATCTCTGAGTAGAGTCAAGGCTGACATTTGAAAACCTACCAAAACTTTTTTTTTTTGGAAAGGTTCTCTACATAACAAATCTAGCTGTGAGGGAACAATCAAAGATGCCCATGCCTGTCACAGTTCCACTGACCAAATGCCAGTGAGTTGTTGAAAATCTGACAGTGTGAGGAACCCACAGGGTAGGTTGGCAATAGGATGGCAATAAGATGTGTTGTTGTGCAGACCTTGTTCTAGCTGTGTGGCGTTTGGCAATGAGTGGGATTATAAAAGTAGGAAATGTGGAGTGATGACAAAATGCTGAATATGGTACAAACATGTTCATGTTCAAAAATGTGTAATGCCAGGCCGACAATGTGTATAAATAGTTAAATGTGAGCCAAAACAAGACTGAGGGTAAGTTTACACAACAACAATGTACTAAAAACATTTTTACAGACAACAGCATTGTCAAAATAATTAAAATTTCCATGAAAACAACTAAAAAAGCTGTAATATGCATGTCGTATTAAGTTTATACAATACGTTTATATATATATATATATATATATATATATATATATATATATATATATATATATATATATTCTATAAAAAAAAATGTTTTAATCTTTCAGATGCCAATAAAACAGAAAAATAATTTTGATTAAAATCATAGTTTAAAAATTGCTCCCTAAAAAAATAAAACTGATCGAAAATATATTCATAGAGATGCATTTTAAAATTGTATAAAGTGTTTTTGCTGCCTTACTACTTAAGGTAACTACTTTCTGGCCTGACAAACATGAGCCACACTAAGATAACAGCAGAGGTTGTTTGATCTAAAGACAAAAAGCCAAAACAGATCCTCATTTTCTCAATGAACTTTAAATGACATGGTTAAATTCCACAGAGACTGTTGTTACGTATCTTACAAAATCCTATAAAAAACATTGATAGTCGGACTTGCATTCAAACAGTTTTCGACTGTATAATTCTATATCATGTCATGTCTATAATCAATACATGTGACCATTATGCATATATATATATATATATATATATATATATATATATATATATATATATATATATATATATATATATATATATATATATATATATATATATATATATATAAATCACAATACATGTAATTGTATAGCTTTTGAATGATTTATTGAAAGTGTACCTTGCTTGGTGTCACTATTGTAGGTTCAGAATTCAGAAGATGGTTTGATTGAAATCTGTGTAGAATGTATTATTTTATTAAAATAATAATCATGTCTAACTGTACTCTGCTTAGAGAAGGAAGTTAAGAGACCACAGATAACAGGTCATTTATGGTGAGGGGTGGGGACACAGTCACCCCTGAACTAAACATCATACCTAATTGGTGCCAACCCATGGACCACATGTATGGGAATACATTTGAGTTTAAACCCTTAGAACACGAACAAAGAAGTTTAGAGTTTAGACAAAAAAAAAGAAAGAAAAAAAAAAAGACAATGACATGAAGACAATCGAGGCAGACCAAAATCTGAGAAAATGGGTTAATTTCATTCTGGCCATTTAAATACTCTCATCTCACTTTGTTTTCTTTTACTTAATTGTTTTCTTTTCTTTCCGTTGAGTCTCATACTCAGAATATGTTCCCAGTTAACACAAAAGACATTCTCAACAGAGTAAAGAATCAATGATTCACCATGGAAACATACGCTAAGAAATAGCACGTTATTCTTCTTCCTCTTCTCTTGTTTAATGGAGATTTACATAACATACTTAATACACATCGCCACCTATCAGGTTGTTGTGCAATCATTCTTTTCAATGTTTTCTTTAATAAGTAATCTTTATTCACTTTATTCATTTTTTGCTGTATGAAACTGTTGTCTGAGTGGCAGAAAATGATCTTAGCAATCAGCCACGGATAAAAGTTAATCAAAGGATATATAATATAATATAAACTTATTGCACTCCACTGTATACTGCCCACCTGTGGTGTAACTTTAGTGAGTCGAAAATGAAAAAACTTCAAGTGGCTTATAATGATGCACTAAGAATTGTGCTTAAAATTCCTAGGTGGAGTAGTGCCAGTGTAATGTTTGTGTCTAACAATGTGCCCACTTTTAATGCTGTTTTAAGAAATTTTATGTATAGATTTATGTGCAGACTGACAGAGTCTAAGAATTTCATCATTGTGTCCATAGTTGATGTTTCTAAGAGTGATACAAGGTACACATCTTGCTTTTGGAAATATTGGACCCGAAGTCTGTATATGTTTTAGAAATGACTCCTGATGTGCTCATTTTTAACTTTTTTTTTTTTTTTTTTTTTTTTTTTTGTATTATTGTGTGTATTGTGTTGTCTTTATGGACCTATGTGTCTTAAATAAAAGTTGATATATAATGTATATGCTCTGTTTTGGTTTATTTCTTGTATCCGTCTCTTGTACTCGTTGTCCCACCACTGGCTTGTTTCTATGGTTACTGATGAGTTACACACCTGCTTTTGTTTCCGTTAATTAGCTTCCCATGTGTATTAAGCTCCCAGTGTCCTGTTTTTCATGTTTCCGTATTGTCAGTGTATTGTGTGGTTATGTTATTCTTCTGTAATTAACTGTGGTCCGTTGCACAAAGCTGGTTTCAGTTGCTACCCAGGTACATTTGAGATTAGTTTGAGCAGACTCTGTTTTTCAGGTTTAATGAGGTGGATTGGTTTTCAGCATCCCCATATTAACTTACACTACCAACTAACCTGCTCTGAAGCAGGTTTTATTCTGGGTTAGAGATCGTAAACCCAAACTGGACCAATGAACTGCAATTAAAGATGCAAAAAAGCCACACACCCTTTATATAAAGCAGTTTATATTGAGAAAACGGTAGATACAAAATTGCTTATCTTTTGGTGCTAATTGTTTATTATACAGCTGCTGTATAATGCAGCTGTATAATAAACACAGCTGCATTATACAGCTGCAGCTGCATCAAAAAGTTCATTTATTTTACTAATTCCATTCAAAAAGTGAAACTTGTATATTATATTCATTCATTTCACACAGACTGATATATTTCAAATATTTATTTCTTTTAACTTTGAGGATTATAACTGAAAACTAAGGAAAATCCAAAATTCACTATCTCAGATAATTTGAATATTGTGAAAAGGTTCATTATTGAAGACACCTGGTGCCACTCTAATAAGCTAATAAACTCAAAACACCTGCAAAGGCCTTTAGATGGTCTCTCAGAGTAGTTATGTAGGCTACAGAATCATTGGGAAGACTGACAGTTGTCCAAAAGACGATCACTGACACCTTGCACAAGGAGGGCAAGACACAAAAGATCATTGCAAAGGAGGCTGGCTGTTCACAGAGCTCTGTGTCCATCAATAGAGAGGCGAAGGGAAGGAATATGGGCCCTGCAAAAGCTTAGCCCAGGGCCCCGCAAAGGCTTAGCACGGCCCTGCACATCATGCATTGATAGATATTCTTTCAGCTGCCTTCTCAAACTTTTGCTGCAGCAGCAGTGTTTATTCCTGCCTTGTAAATGCATTTGATTTCATGATCATTTTCAAAACGATCTCTCATTCACGAGTTTGTGTGCCCATATAATCTTGGTGAACGTGGTAAAACAGATTTGGCTTGCTGTCTGCTATAGAGGGGCTCGGAGAGGATGTTCTACCCGAGCTCCGATTGCCCCCCTTATAACAGGCAAATTGAATGGATAAAATAAAATGAGTCATTTATATAGCGCTTTCATATGTACTACTGTAAACCCCAAGCGCTTTTCACTTGTATCAGGGATCTCTCCTTAACCACCACCAGTGTGGTGTACGAGGTTATAAAAGGAGGAGTAGGGGAGGAGGAGGGATGCTGCAGGAACTAGAAAGGGGAAGAGGTAAGCTGCTGGTTTTATACCTTGGTAATAATTGAAAGATTAGATGGGCGTACTTCCTCCCGAAATTACGTTTATTAACTTCACTTCACGAGTTTGTGTGCCCATATAATCTTGGTGAACGTGGTAAAACAGATTTGGCTTGCTGTCTGCTATAGAGGGGCTCGGAGAGGATGTTCTACCCGAGCTCCGATTGCCCCCCAAAAACATAATGCAGAAATAGACAGCAAGCGAGAATCATGGCAATTTGAACCGCTCATGATTACGGGAGGAGTCTGCATAATTATTCCAAAACCCCCCAAGATTGTTAAATGGATTGAATTGGAGATGGCACTGCGACATCATTGAGGTAGGTAACTGCCGTGGCAGTTTATGAAACAGGTGAGGTGTTGTAGCAGCAGTCTGGCATTGAGCGGGCACTGCCGCAGTATTCTCAAACTGGCGGGGCACTGCAGTAGCATCAAGCAAACAATGCAACAGCAATCTCAAATTGGCGGGGCACTGCAGCGGCAGTCTAGAAAATGGCGGGGCACTGCAGCGGCAGTCTCGAAAATGGCGGGGCACTGCAGCGGCAGTCTCGAAAATGGCGGAGCACTGCAGCGGCAGTCTCGAAAATGGCGGGGCACTGCAGCGGCAGTCTCAAAATGGCGGGGTACTGCAGCGGCAGTCTGAAAATGGCGGGGCACTGCAGCGGCAGTCTCGAGATGGCGGGGCACTGCAGCGGCAGTCTCAAAATGGCGGAGTATTGCAGAAGCATCGAGCAAACATTGTAACAGTAGTCTCAAACTGGCGGGGCACTGCAGCGGCAGTCTCAAAATGGCGGGGCACTGCAGCGGCAGTCTCAAAATGGTGGGGCACTGCAGCGGCAGTCTCAAAATGGTGGGGCACTGCAGCGGCAGTCTCGAAAATGGCGGGGCACTGCAGCGGCAGTCTCAAAAAAGCAGGGCACTACTGCAGGAGTGGTCATGCATTGGCAGGGCACTGTAAAGGTAGTCTTAAATTGGTGAGGCCTTGCAGCAGCGGTCTCAAGTTTTGTGGTGGTACTGCAGCGGCAGTCTCGAAATGACAGGGTACTGCAGCAGCAGCGGTCTCAAATTGGCGGGGACCAGCAGCAGCAGTCTCAAAATTGGCAGGGCATTGCAGCAGCAGTCTTGAATATGCCGGGTATTGCAGGGATGGTTTCAATTTTGGCAGGGCACTGCAGAGGTAGTATCAGAGTCCTGCGGTAGCTTTGTCGACTATTGCAGTATTTACTAAACAAGGTTTGCGGGCGCGAGTTGAATTGAGTTTCAAAGGCAGCTATTTTACAGGGAAGCGAGCTTTAGATGGGCTTGTTTGATGAGGCAGAGGTCGGATCGAATGTAAGACTGAAAAGCATCTGAGGACCATCGGCCCAGTAGTTTGATTTGATGATCTGGCAGACCTTTTTGAGCTGCGGTAGTAGCTGCTCCAATACGAAAGGAGTGCGATGAATACAAATGAGCTTGGATACCAGAGTTGGTGAGGATGTATTTGAGTTTTTTGTGGAACCAATGCCTGGTGATCGGCAAGTTATTCTCGTCAATGAAAAGTGGGTCGAGCTGAGAGGAGATCTGGGCCTCCCTGTGCGCAAGAAAGAAGGAGAGGGATTGATATGGCTGGATGGGTGTCGGGAGATTGAAGATATGGATAAAATGGCCGTTTTTAAATTGATCAGTTTTGCTGCGTTTGATCAGGAAACGGATGGTGTCCTTGTCTAAAACTTGGAGGTCGGAGAAGGTTGGATGGATGGTTGGGTTGAATTTTGAATTGGTTGTGAACTCAGAAACTCTAAGGAATCCAAAAAAGGCCAGGGTAAACATGGCATCCAGCGTTCTAGCTGTATCGGGAGGCATGTGACCAGAACGGAGGAAGGTGAGGCATTTGGCTAAAAGATCACTGGTTAGAGGTTGTCTGGAATCCGGATGAGTGGGATTCGTTTTTTGAATTCCTTTGATTAGAAGTGAGATCTGGGGGTTTGTGATGGCAGGACATGGATGGCCGTAGATTAGCTTGAAGAAAAACTGAATGCCACTAAGGTAGACTTTGATTGTACTGGGTTGAATGGACTTGATCTTGTGGAGATATGAGATAAAAGAAGAAATTGATAGGAGGGAAAAATTGGGGAAAAACTGGTTGTAGAAGGAATGGAATTGTTTGAAAGCTTTCCACGCAGTCCAGTAAGATTGCAGTGTTCTGGGTGAGATGGCATGAAATATTAAATCCAGAGAAGAGGTGTGGAGGTCTCTGAGTGGGTGAGTTACTGGAATGTCAATTCTGAATAAGGAGGAACTGGGGTTGGGTTTGGGTCCGCCTCCGGGGCTAATGCTCTGAATTTCTGAAAAAGAAGGCGAGAGAGTGCGTCAGCTATTTGGTTTTGGTGTCCTGGAATGTGAACAGCTTTGAAAGTGAATTGGTTACAGGCAGATAACCAGGTAAGGCGTCTCAAGAGGGGCATGATTTTGGGGGACTTTGAAAGACCTTTGTTGATGCAATGTACGGTGGCGAGGTTATCGCAGTGCATTACTATGTTTTTTGAAGACCACTCGTGACCCCACAAATGTGCTGCTATGATGATGGGATAAAGCTCAAAAAGAGCTGAGGATGCAGTTTGTTGATTTGACATGGAGAGTTCGGGGGGCCAGGTTGATGCGAACCAGTGGGTCTTGTAAAAACCTCCGAAGCCTACTGAGGGAGCGGCATCTGTAAACAGCGGAAGATCGCATGGTTGAGATAGAAAGTCATCGTAAAAGAAGGTCAGACCGTTCCATTGTTTAAGAAACATGATCCATAGCTTCAGGTCGGTAAGGCAAGATGGGGTTAGGGAAATGGTGTTGTCTAATTCCTGAATGGACGATGCAAGAGACAGCAGATGGGAGATAAAAGGGCGGCCTTGAGGTACTATACGCATGGCATAGTTTAGGTGACCTAGCAGGGATAGCAGATCTCGTTTGCTGCACTGAGGTGCCTCGAGCAGGTTGGAAGAGATAGCGATTATCCTGTCGATTTTATCTTTTGGAAGGGAAGCTTGGAATTTGACGGAGTCAAGGTTAATGCCGAGGAACTCTAGAGATGTGGTAGGGCCCTGTGTCTTCTCTGGAGAGAGTGGAACTACCAATGTGGAAAAAACATTCTGAATGGTAGAAAGGTGAGCTGCTGGAGGGAAAAAACTGGGGGAGACAGTGAGAAAGTCATCCAGGATATGCACTAGGTAAGGGACCGCATGGTTGTTTTGCAGGATCCAGCAAAGCGCTTCTGACAGCATGTCAAAAATTTTGGGACTACTCTTGCAGCCAAAAGTTAAGCGTACTGCGAAAAAGAATTTCCCTCTCCAACGAATGCCAAAAAGATGCCAAAAGTCTGGATGAATGGGCATGACTTTAAATGCGGATGTGATATCAACTTTGGCTAACCAGGCTCCGTAACCAGAATTTTTGATTAGGTGAATGGCTTGGTCTATGTTGTGGTAGCACAAGGAAAATTCTTCTAGTGGGATGAGGCTGTTTATGCTTGGCTGAGTATTGTTGTGGGGGGCCGAGAGATCTATGATCATGCGTTTTTTCCCTGAGAACTTCCTTGTAGCAACACCGATGGGACTTATCCGAAAAAGTTTGAAAGGAGGGGAATCAAAGGGGCCGATCATGAACCCTGACTCTAGCTCTTTGGCTATTAAGGTGTCAACTGCTTCAGGTTCAGCGTTTGCCGATTGAAGGTTTTTGCAAATGAGACTACTGGTAGGGAGGCTTTCCAGACCCGGATTAAAGCCTTCCTCTAAACCTTTGAGTAGATATTGAGTGAAGTTTTTGTCTGGATGGTTAGCTAGTTCCTGAGCTAGAGAGGAGACAATGATGGGAGAAGACAGATACTTTCGAAATTCTTTATTAGAATTTGCTGAGGAGCGATAGACAGGGCATACAGAACGAGCATGAGCTCCACCACAGAAATTACACACATGTAAATACTTGCAGCGTTGTCTGGTACAACCAAACTGATTGAAATTATGACATACTTGTCTGCCTGAAGTGAACCTAAAATTGCGGCTCTTCGAATCGCCCCTGGACTGTGGTACGTAAGACGTGGAATTAACGATTTGAGAGGTGCCAGGATTAGTGCCCGTATTGCTTGGAGGGGTGGGATTAAGGAGGGGGCACGAGGAAGGCTCATGTGTGGCGGAGCTACACAGGACGCAGGACACATTACGGCAGCCCAGAAAAACTTTATTGTACAGCTCCAAGTCGAGAGCTCCCCAGTAAGGACACTGATTCCACTGGGTGACTCGAGCTGAACATTTGGCTGAAAAAAGCCTGTAGTATGTAAAGAAATGGGTACCGCCAAAAGTGTGTGACAATTCTGCGATGATCGCTAAAAAATCATTCAACTCCTTACGTCTGGCGGGGAAGACAGAGCAAATTATTTCTGTATATCTACCAAACGCGATGCAAAACTCAGCCATGGTAAGGATGCGATTTGGTTTGGAATTTGGGGTTTTCAGATTGATAGTCAAAGGACCAAAGTCGAGGGTGCGATTGGGTTCACTTATAGAGACAGAGGGAAGGAGAGAAGAGAGGTCAAAGTCTGCACCTGCTAAAATCTGGGACCGTAGATGGGTGGAGACGGGGGGTGGATTCATAGCAAGGGCGTTGGGAGGAACTGGAAGAGTGGATGCAGTTGAGAGAGTATATGTTGGGAGTCGAGGAACTGTTGAGGAAGCGGTAGCTGGAAGAAATAAAGTTGGATTATACATCGCTTGGGGGTGCGACCCCATGCTTTGATCGGCTCCAAAGACGGCAGAATAAGGAAGGGGGGGGGGGGCATGACCGTTTGCGGAGGCAGCCTCACGCTAGGGTCTGCGCTGATTGCAGAGGAGAAATGAGAGAGGGGGGGGGAAGGGAGGGGGGGCATGACCGTTCGCGGAGGCAGCCTCACGCTAGGGTCTGTGCTTACTACAGAGGAGAAATTAGAGAAAGGGGGGAAGGAGGGGGGGGGCATGACCGTTTGCGGAGGCAGCCTCACGCTAGGGTCTGCGCAGACTGCAGAGGAGAAATCAGAGAGAGGGGGGAAGGAAGGGGGGGGCATGACCGTTTGCGGAGGCAGCCTCACGCTAGGGTCTGCACAGATTGCAGAGGAGAAATCAGAGAGGGGGGGGAAGGGAGGGGGGGGCATGACCGTTTGCGGAGGCAGCCTCACGCTAGGGCCTGCGCTGATAGAGGAGGGGAGTGGAATGGAAGAGGGGGGGTAGGGGGGAAGTTGTGGAGTTGGTACAGGTAGCCTCAAATTTGTATTTATTCCATGGCTAGATGGATTTAACTGAGGATGGAATACAGGAGGAGCAGAAGTATTGGAGGCATGGACAGCTGAAGCTCTGTGCAACTCACCTGTAGCAGGAGGGAAGGTAACGTTCACTGTTGGAGCTGCCGTGAAACTACCGCTAGAGACCGCGGAACTAATGTTCGCGGCCGCGACAGACACCCGGCCACTTTCAGCGGCGGACAAGGAAGCTGTGGCAGCTGCGGCTGCTGGCTGAATCTGTCGCGGGTTGGAGGCGAACCGTATGGATCGTACGGTTGCTTGCGTTGATGTTTGCATGGAGCTGGCAGGACGCTGGGTGTTCTGGTGGGAGCGCATGAGCAGATCGTGAAGTTGCGCTTTTGAACTTTTCCGGGAGAAATGGATACCCGCGTTGGATAACGCTTGCCTGAGCGCGTTGACGGTCCATTTCTTAACCGGAGGGACTGAAGGGCTTGCTGCGGAAGAGGATGGTAGAGATGATGATGATGATGATGACGATGAAGATGCTGGAGGACGAGGTGAATCATGACGAGGATCAGCCGAGCCCCGTGATGATCTAGATGGAGGGGGAGAAAGAGGTCTCCTTGAGCGAGGTTTTTGGTGCTGACTTGTGGAGCGGAGAGATCGGCGACCTGGACGATCAACAGGTGAAATGTGCCGTGAAGGAGGATCCAAGGTGTTTGGAGAAAAACGTGCAGGTGTCTCTGGCACGTTAGAAAGTTCGTCGTCGGAGGGAAACAATTCGATTTCCTGGAAGTCAGTCATCGTGCGGGTTTGGGCGAGCCCAAATGCTGCAGGAACTAGAAAGGGGAAGAGGTAAGCTGCTGGTTTTATACCTTGGTAATAATTGAAAGATTAGATGGGCGTACTTCCTCCCGAAATTACGTTTATTAACTTCACATCTTCAGAAGAGAAGTGAATCAGTGATTGGTTGTCACACTTTTAGTTGCATGCGCTTCAGAGTTGATCACAAACTCTGGATTAAACCTGCATTAACAGAGAATGGTTATACCAAGCTTTGAGAGACCGTTTAACTTGATCTAAACCTGGTTGTATATTTCTGGATTTGTCAAATCTAAACCTACGCTGAAACTCAGAGTTTGTTCAGCTAGCTTCACGAAACAGGTCTCTGATCTTTGGATATCTTTGAAGTTCTCTAAATCTAAATTATTATTATTATTATTATTATTATTATTATTATTAATCCCGCCGCATAAAACAGCCCCTTAAAACAGAGCGTTCAGAGCAGGCTAAAATCAGGGTAGGAAAAATGCCCTTTATTTCTAAATGATGAACATTTTTGATGTAAAAAGCTTTCTAACATTATAATTGCACCCAGGAAACATCACAAAACCATAAAAGAACCCAGTTCATGACCTCTTTAAACCAGTGAAACTAAGAATAAGAAAAACTAGACAACGAAGATAAATTTAACAAAAGAGAGTAGGAGACAGAATGAGAGAAAGAGACAAATGATGCGCGTACTTGGGGATCCCATAGTGGGGAAGGTTAAATCGGATTCTCTGCAGTTCATCACTCGAGGGATGATGACAAGATTTCTCTGTTGGACAGTTCTTTCTCTCTCTTAGGTTTTCCACTCACTTCACCCAAGACATCTTCACCATCTTAGATTTTGGATAGCCATTCCGGCGCATACCCAGAGAGAACTGCCCAGAGTAAACACAACACACACAGAGAGCAAATGACGGAGGCATTACAAGCATGACAACAACTCTGGGGGTCTTGGCAGATACAGCAATGCTTCAAACAAGACCTATAGTTAAGCAACGGGGGACTACAAAGTCCTCCTCATAGCAATGATGGGGAAACAGCAGGCAGATTATTAAACATTGAGCTTAAACTGCGACCCTCGTTTTGCACAATTTTAACCATGGCATATATAATTACTGGTATTTGAAAAAGATCTGTGTCTTATAATATCATTTTTTTTTTACATTATATATCATCCAGGGATGTGAAAAAAATGGAATCATCTTTTCAAACCAAATTATAGACTTTTTTTTTTTTTTAATTCACCATGAAATCTAAATTTAAAGCTGCTGACCGTTAGCCTGACAAGCCAGACCCACATCAAGATGTTTGGTCTGGAAACTCACCATTGACAGGGCTCAATCTGAGGGGCGGGATAAACGGTTGTCTTTCAAACTCCCTCTGCACGCGATAGGATAGCGCTACAACCAGCCAGAGCAACGAAGGTGAAGCAGAGCTTGTTGATAGATTAAACATCCGGCCGTATCCGGTCAGCAAAACTCCGAACACATCTTCCCTTTTTAAGAATGACTTATCACACTTATCAGTGAAAAGCTCAACTCCAAGTCTTCCAGAGTCATGGTCAAAGCTGATTCGAAAGACCGCCGTTCGCCAGTTTCTGTGTTTACTAGAAGCACGCGAACACAACTCGGCCGTTGTCATTATGGCCCCGCCCACCGACTCTATACACGATGTGATTGGCCCTGCAAGAGTTAGGCGAATACAGCTCAGAAGGGTATTGAGAGTTGATTAAATTTAATCAACTCTCAATTAAATTTGCTGCCGCTATGGTGCGTCTAGATTTCTTGGCTAGCTGTCCGTAACTTTTTTGGGTTAAAAATTATCCAGATAAAACTGAGCAAGTACATAACCAGCCAGTATTCAAAACCATCTGTTGATCGTAGCTCTTTTTATGTGGATTTCTGCAAGAAATTCGAGCACGTCTTTGAATCATTGCATCACACCTGTACACATAAAGAAGGTGTCCCGGTTAGCAGGCTGTATTGCTCTAATTCATATGTTGTAAAATGCAAAAGTCTTCAGACTTCGGATTGGCTACAGAAAAAAAGAGACTTCAACCGGGCTGATGGGAAAACAAGAATAAAAAGGGCTTTTAAAGGTGATGTGTTTTGAAGGATTTTTTCCGCTTTTTTTTCTTCTGGACAGGTAAGAATTTTTTCCATGGTTGAATTAGGCTATGTATCAGTAGCACACTTGTTTGCTTAATTCATACAGTTTTGGAGTTTTCTTTGCTGTGCCTTTCTTGTTTTGCTATGTGCATTATGGTAAACATCAATTATTTTGGGCTAGCTCTAAGAGGAAGCAATTCAGCTCTTCTTCACATGAATTTGTTGGTAACGTTATATGACCATTAGAAATTAGATTTCTAATCAGAATACACAGAAATAAAAACTGAACTACAAAACACATTAAATGTAGCCACGTAAGGCTGATGTTAGCATTAACAGTTAGAAAAAGTATAATTTGCACGGTTTGATGTGATATGATAAATGATTGTGAGATTAATCCTCGTGATTTATTCTCTCTTTTTTTATTCTCCCGCTTAGTTGGTCAGAACAAAAGTGAATGTTAGCTACTAACTTGTTCAGATGGCATTCTTATGTCAGTGTAACGATGAGTTAACAGATTGAGGATCCAAATGCAATTGTATTAAGACAACAGTCCACAATCGAAGTCCAGAGTACAGGCAAGGTCAAAATACATGCAGGCAGTCCAAACGAACAAACACAACAAGGCTGGGAAAATAAGCAAGAGAGTAGTCCAGAAACAGGCAGGTGATCCAAAACCAAGAGACACGAAATATGGGAGAACACTCTTTTGCAGTTAAACACTTAGAGGGATACTTCACAGATTTTTCCTATTAAACTATGTTATTCCCTTAACTAAGACGAGTTGAAACATACCTCTGACACGCAGTGACATTCTGATAGCATTTAGCTTAGCCCACTAAGCCCAGTTCATTCACTATGGTACCAAACAGAGATCAAGTTAGAAGCGACCAAACACCTCCACAATTTCCCTATTTAAATACAGTTATCGAATAGTTGATCGATCAAGTATGGTGACATAAAATAAAACATTGCACTTTTCTAAGCGGATTAAAAAGGAGAACTATAATTAATGGCGGAATAGCACTTCTGAGAGTACTTCGACTTGGCGCAGTAAAAAGGTGCCATCTTTTGTTCCCCAGCTCAACTGTCACTGAATGGAAAGCACAGGACTGTGGGATATCAAAGGCAGCGAAGGATCCATGTATGCTGCCTTCAAAAATTGTTTAGATGAAGATATCTCAGGAGACAGGAAGTAAAGCAAACATGAGATTCAGAAATTGCTTGATGCCTTCCTGTCTTGAAATGTGTCCTCCGAAGGCAGCATTTTCCTGGTTTTGGAAGCAGCCATAGTGTCCATAGTTTCCGTGTCCGAAAAGCTAGGCAGCTGACTCGTTGCCTCATCAGACAATGACTCTACAGGCAGCGCTTTGTGCACGAAGGCACCTCATGAAACTAATTTTGGACAGACTTCTAAGGCAGTGTAACAGTTTAATGATCTACAGCAAAATAGAGAGCGCTTTGGTGAGAACTAAACACATTTAATTACTACAGTACTGAGTTCTCGCTAGAAATTACATCAGAAGTGTAATATGTTGGTAAAAAACATACATTTACACACAAACTGTCCCGCAAACGCAACTTCTGGACGCCATTTTTTTTTTCCCAAGCTCATCTGTCACTGAATGGAATGCACAAGATTGTGGGATATCATAGGCAGCGAAGGACACATGTATGCTGCTTTCAAAAACTGGTCAGATGAAGGTCTCTCAGGAGACAGGAAGTAAATCTAACATTAGATTCGGACGCAGCTTGATGCCTTCCTGCCTTCAGGTATCAGATGCAGCCATAGACTGAGTTGATAGGGCTAATGGCACACAGGTGTAAACAATAATGGCTGCTTATCAGGGCAAAGGGATTATGGGTAATGAAGTCTAGAGTGAGGATTAGTACCAGGGTGGGAGTGCCCTCTGGTGGCGATCGGAGGGAGTCACAGAGGCTTGATTTGTGACAGTTGGTCAAACTTTCAAACATAAACTGATATATATATATATATATATATATATATATATATATATATATATATATATATATATATTCATAATTTGCCCTAGGGCTACCTCATGGCACTGCTCTAATCAAGCGCAGCTTATGATATGTGAGAGAGAGAGAGAGAGAGAGAGAGAGAGAGAGAGAGAGAGAGAGAGAGAGAGAGAGAGAGAGAGAGAGAGAGAGAGAGAGAGAGAGAGAGAGAGAGAGCTCTCAGCAGCTTCAGGCTGTTTTTATATCAATACAGAAGATTAATAGTTTATTTTCTTTGTTTCAAACACATGGGTGAGGTGTGAGCTCATGTGAGTTCATTTAATGATGGAATATGCTTAACCCTGCATCATCATCACCTTATGAGGAATACAAATGCAGATCCTTCAGAACTGTTAATCCATCTATCACAAAGACACTCTTCTAAACTAAAGAAATGCTGTTTTATAGGGTCACACTTATACACAACACACATGTAATGGCATTGAGGAGACATTCTCTGCTATAAAGTATGTAGTGCCAGATTTACTCTTTCTTCTGGCACTGTGAATGTGAGATACTTACGCGATGCGATGGGAACATGTCATTCATGTTAAAGGTGCCCTAGAATGAGTTCAGTACATGAACATCACATACTGCGAGTCTCAAACACCTTTGCCTCCTACTTCTTATGTAAATCTCATGCATGAAAAACACCACAGAAAAATAAGTGATTCTAAACATAACGTCAAATGTGACGCAATCGCTGGCAATCATTTATATGTAAGCCCCCAACATTTCCATATGTCCGAACATCAAAACAAGCAAATCAGTAAGTGGTGATTTTTCCACTTATTGACTGTTTAAACAATTTCTGATTAAATCGAAAGTTTCTTAGAGAGACCGCATTGTCTAGATAACCCAAGATGCTAGTGCAGTAACAATAGGAAACTCCAAGTACCATGTATATCCAAAACTCCGGATATTACTGGTTTTGGTTTTGTCGGAGGTAACGTGCTTGTGCAGACCCATTTACAGTTTAAATATTTAAACTGTAAATGGGTCTGTGTTCTGACGGTCAGGACTCACGAGCCGCTTTGCTGAACAGCTGAACTGCTATGCTGTGAGCTGCTGAAATAAGCCAAACAGAGCAGAGCTCAAAATTATTTTTAATGACTTTTTAATAAACCTTAATTTCTAGGGTTGTAAATGGACCTGTAAAACTGTATCTAGACAATTTTTGCCCTTAAATAAGCCACATACCCTCTATGTAGATATCAGAGAACAATTTAACAGGTACAAATGCAGTAATTTAAATCCCCCAATCAGAGCTTTTCTGTGAAAAGAACACATATATTATCCAGTGTTTTACCTAACCATGTACAATCTTGCAACCATATGCTCGCGAGCACGGATGATCTTAGAGCCAGTGCTAGTGCCATTTCGGAGTTGGTTTGACTGAACAGCCTTCTAAGAACTGGTTTGCCTTTCCACATGCCGAAAGCCAGCACAGAGCCAGGTTTTACGTCACTGTATATGTCAATTTAACAATTTTGGATGCGATTAATCGATTTGACAGCGCTAATATTAACTATAACTAATCCTATTAATAATTTGGTTTAACAACAGTAAAACAAAAGACTTTCACACTTTTAGTGCTGTTTGATAAAATCAGTATGATGATCTAAAATATCAAAACCTCATGTTATACACGGATCAGGCATAACATTATGACGAAGTGAATAGCACTGAATATCTCTACACCTGTTTGCGGGTGGGATATATCAGCAGCATGTGAATGGGACCCAAATTGTGACTGGGTCAAATCCATGGAAGCCCCACCTCACAATTTACGAGGGAGAGGGAGAGGGAGAGGGAGAGGGAGAGGGAGAGGGAGAGGGAGAGAGGGAGAGGGAGAGGGAGAGGGAGAGGGAGAGGGAGAGGGAGAGGGAGAGGGAGAGGGAGATGGTGCTCTGTCTTTGGGGGCACTTTAGAAGAGATTATTGATGAATGTTCACCCAGGCTTCCTCTTTAAGAATCATTCTCTGCTGAAAATGTCATGGAATAGAACTGAGAGCTTATAAAGCTAAAAATCAATAGTGAATTATTACAAAGAGCTAACAAGAACTGGCTAGAGTAGATATCTCTTCTATGATACAAACCTGAAATATTTTTCAGTGACTCCTGCGAGAGAGAAAAGTGGAGACATTAATAAAAGGCCACTGGGTTCACATACACATAATATCAACCATGTGTCACAAAAATGTTTTCCTGTGTTGTGTATATTGTAAATCTTAAAGGGATATTTTACCCATAAATGTATTTTTTATCGTGTGCCACAGAGCATTGTGACAAAAATGCAAGGTGACAAAAATGGCAAAATCATGTCTCTCTTTGATTCACTTATATTTCCAAAGGTTTGTTTAGTATTTGTTCTTATTTGCTTCCACTGCTTGTAATGTCAAGCAAATGTCAAAAAAAAAATGTAAAATTTAAAATAAAAAATAAAAAAAAACAGTTAAATCAGTTAAGTAGCTTTAATTTGGACCATTTTATGAGGCTTGCCATTTCCACTCTGAGGGAAAAAAACACACACACACAAAGAAAAAAAACAGGCCAAGATTTATTTGTGGTGAAAAAATCTGATACCAATATCTATAAACACATGCTGATCAAAAGGAATCACAGAGCAAGTTACTCAAGGGTCTGGGAATAATTTACTTTCAATTAATAGCAATTATAGATAAAATGCAGGAATAAATTAATGAATTGTAATAATGATAATGCTGTTTAATTAATATGTAAATAAGTTTGTGGTCAGGGTATTAATGTGTGAGTAGCAGCAGGCGTAACATGGCTTTCAAAAAAGGTTTGACAGAAGAGCTATTTACAGTAAAACAAATGTTCTCATATAGTGTTTTCAGCAATATATTGTGAAACTCAAAACTATAAATCCTGCTGCAGTAGTAAAGTCTGAAGTTCAGTGGATTTTGTTGTGGTATTAGACTAGATTTGCTGGAAATCACAAATGGAAGATTGGGGCTCTGAATAGTACTAAATGGAAGATTTGGAGGATTAAGGCTTGGTTGTTGTATATCCTGTGTCCTATTGATACTTTGACCGTTCACGGCCAGACTGAATATAGCAATTACAGATAATGTCAAACTAGGGCACATTTAGAACACTAAACTGTCTTGTTGTAAATAACTGTTCCCTTTCTGTCGTCACTTTCGGTGTTGTATCGAAATATAAAAGCTAGGGGTTGCCCTTGAGAGCCCTAAAAACCTCTGTTGAATTTAGAAAAGGCCAATGTACTTGCCGTATGTAATTTGCATGCCAGGCCACGGCCCCAGACATACGGGTATACAAGGTGGCCGGCTTGCACATACACATACTGAACTACCTCCACAGGGTGCATCAGCAGCATTCTGAAAGAGGTAATTTCCTTATTAAAAGATCAAATTCTTTTAAAAGAGCTGCATGCTGGACTGTGCCATTTTAAAGATGCCGATCCGGCCATGTCCTACTGAACGTGGGCAATTTCTCTTTCTCTCGCACGGGCACGATCAATGTCCTCAGTGTTTGGGCCACATTCATACTGAAACAGCATTTGTGGATGCTCACTGGGATGCTCATTTGTGGATGCTCAGTTGCGCATCTCATACTTTTAAACAAAGCTAAGGTCAGCTGATTCCCGTCCTGGTCCTTCTACCCCTGGGTACTAGGCCTCAGCGACGAGCACCGAGTGTGATTTGAGAGCTACAATGAGAAAGCTGCCACTAGGTCAGTCCCCCCGAGCCTCTCGTTCCTCAGCACACTCAGTTTCTGGATGAGCTTGGTGGCTTTAGCGTTTGGGCAAACTTAATTTTTCATTTGGGGCTCGAGTGTCGTGTCACTCACAGCATTGGAGGATGGGCTTTAGCCTTTAAATATGGAGGGCTCGTCTGTGCTCCTCACCCTCAGTGGTTGGAAGGGGCAGCGCAGCGGTACGCAGATGTTCCCTAGGTGGAATGTGCCATTGTGATGCATTTATGCCTGTAAAACAGCACCTCCTGGCAGAATTGCGCAGGCTCCAATCCAAGGCATGTACGTTTACCTCGTCTTTCACGGCAAGAGCTTACAATACTGCTGGCCAGGCCGCCTCTGTCCTGCATTTTATGGCATATAGTGTTGGGAGTTAACAGCTTATGACCCAAGACCAGTAGTGTAAAATTAACCAAGAGTCAGGAATGCAAAAAAAAAAAAAAATAAAAAAAAATAATATATATATATATATATATATATATATATATATATATATATATATATATATATTATATATATATATATATATATACTGTATATAGTTTGCAGTTTCAACAGCAGAAGCCAGCTTCACCTCTCGCCGTCTCGTTGCACCGAACTATCGTACATACAATTGTCCCAACAATTATACTGTTTTCAAGGTCTACCCATCATTACTGCAATGTGGATGATTCTGATTGGCTCAGAGAAAATGAACAGTCATGGTCAATTTCCACACATTGTCAGTCTAATGCACGTCTCCATAGACGTGTCACTTGTTGATGTTTTCACCCCTGAATTATGCCCGTAGTGACATTCCAGGTCTGGAGCAGGCACAAGATTGCCCAGAACAACAAGTCCACCCATCTCTTAGATTTTCCATTCTCAACACTGATCTGTAACACAGAATATTGCACACATACAAAGATACAATGATCAATGATTCGGAACATGTCACCAATGTCACGTGATTTCAGCAGTTTGACACTCGATCTAAACTGCTGAAATCACGTGACATTGGCGATCCGAATCATCGATCGATTTACTTATTCATGGCTGTTTGAAGAGTAGACAATGCTGAATAAAGTCGTAGTTTTTGTTATTTTTGGACCAAAATGTATTTTCGATGCTTCAAGAGATTCTAATTAACCAACTGATGTCACAAATGGACTGCTTTGATGATGTTTTTATTCCCTTTCTGGACATGGACAGGAAAGTGTGCATATGATCTGGGACTAAAATATAAAATATCTTAAACTGTGTTCTGAAGATGAACGGAGGTCTTACGGGTGTGGAACAACATTAGGGTCATTAATGACATACATTTCATTTTTGGGTGAACTAACCCTTTAATTATGATATATAAAAACAGGTATATTGAAGCGGCAGTGGATTTCAGAATCCCCTTTCAATAGCAAAGCACTTAAAGATCTGCACAAGTGTAACCTTGACCCAGTGTTACAGCATGAACTGCATCTGTACTATGAAAGTGACGGCACGGGCCTTGGGTCGGGCGATGTGCATGAGTGGTCCAGGAGCACCACCTATTGCTCGACCTTGTGGAGATGTGGGACGTGGAGAAACTGCACTTAATGTCACCATTTTAAAAGATGACCATTTTGGCTACACTGTTGAAGACTTATCACAGTAGTTCTCAGCAATGAAGCAGACGGAGGCGATAAAACACATTTTGCACTTGGTGCGAGTCTTCCTCTAGATTCCAAAGAGCCCAAGTTCTTCCTGCCCCTCACAGAGGGTGACCTGTGAACAGCCTGGACTGGCAGCCAGACCCCAGAGGTCCGGTCGCAGGAAGGTGGCACCACTCGACCATCGACAGGACACTAAAAACCCCCGCAAGGCGTCTAAGCATTCTTGAGATGGATGACCCAGGTAAGGAGAGGCTCTGGACTTGTTCGCCCCGACTGAGGTGAGCCTCATTTCCGTCAGAGGGGGGTGTACATTTTACATGGTCATTAAAGAGTAATTTTTTGCTTACCTGGGTCACACACACGCACACATAAACGCACGCACACACACACACACACACACACACACACACACACACACGTTGGTCTATGTGGTTTACTGGGACTCTCCATAGGCGTAATGGTTTTTATACTGTACAAACCGTATTTTCTATCCCCTTACACTGCCCCTGCCCCTAAACCTACCCATCACAGGAAACATTCTGCATTTTTACTTTCTCAAAAAAACATCATTTAGTATGTTTTTAAAGCTATTTGAATTATGAGGACATTTGATATGTCCTCATAAACCACATTTATAGTGTAATACCCATGTAGTTATACAAATTTGTGTCCTCATGAACCACATAAACAGGCTCACACACACACACATTTGTTTTGTGACATATGGGGACTCTCCATAGGCATAATGGTTTTATACTGTACAAACCATATTTTCTATTCCCCTACACTGCCCCTACCCCTAAAACTACCCATCACAGGAAACATTCTGCATTTTTACTTTGTAAAAAAAAAAAACTCATCCTGTATGATTTATAAGCATTTTGAAAAGTGGGGTCATGGCCAAGTTCCTTATATTTCATCCTCTCCTTGTAATACCTATGTCATAATACACATGTGTGTCCTCATATGTCACAAAAAACATGCCCCCCCCCCCCCCCCCCCCACACACACACACACACACACACAAATGTTCATGGCTCTCATCTTCAGGATGGTCATACAGACATTACACCAAAACCCCAGTCCCCCTCGACGTGAACTACCTACCTCAGATACATCGGACACTGTTCAGGGGAAGGACAAGATAGAGCCTGTACCTCTGTCGGAGATGAAGAAGGGGTTTTACAGTCCCTACTTAATCATACCAAAGAAAGCAGGCGGGTTGAGACCAATCTTAGATCTGTAAGTTTTAAATCAAGCTTGTTCAACTCCAAGTGGACCTAAAGGATTCATACTTTCATGTCTCACTCCTTCCATGGCACAAGCCATTTCTGTGGTTCGGCTTTGAAGGTAGAGCATAAATTAAAATAGAAATGGTTGCACTTTGCATTAGTTAATTACTGCAACACTTATACAGCATTTATTAATCTTAGCTAATGATAATTGTTTAGATCAAAAATTGTATCTGTTAACATTATGAAATGTGAACTAACATATAAACATTTTATTAACATGGATTAACAAAGATTAATACATGCTGTAAAAATTATATTGCACACTGTTAGTTCATGTTATTTAATACACAACTGAGACCTGATTGTAAAGATTGTAAATTATGAATTTAAAATGAAAAATGTTGGCTTGGCAACTAACTGAAACAAAATGAAATGACTAATCATTAAAATATGGCAAATGGCAAAAGTACATGACACAAAATAATCACATCACTAAAACCACTGATAATAAATAAATAAATAACGAATTCAACATACTAATAAATGCTATAATAGCATGCAAATAATAATAAAATAATAATGTTGTTCTTAATAAATGTATTAAAAGGCTGGTTCCGTGTTTTTTCTAGGCTTGGTTGTGTTTATGGGGCACAGTATAACATGTCTTAATACTTTTTTTTATGCCATATTTTCTTATATTTTACCTTTATTCCACACTGCTGTCTCCACTGTCCTTTGAACGGATAGTTTGCTTCCTGCTATTATGAAGCTCATCCAAAAAAAAACAATGGTCTTAGATTGGTTAGAGGGCCAAATGTAGTTTCATGTATTTTTATTGGCTGAAGTTGTCCGGAAACGCCAAGCCCCTTACCATTACGGGCAGAAGTCACGTCTGCGGTGACTAGCAAGGGTTTATGATGTCACCAACCCGGGAAGAAGCTCGTTGTCATTTACATTTTATGCACGCTTTTATCCAAAGCGACTTACATTGCATTCAAGGTACCCATTTTGCATTATTGTCAGTTCTTGCTTTCCCTGGGAATTGAACCCATGATCTTGGTGTTGCTAGCACCATTCGCTACTGATTGAGCTACAGCAAGGCCAGGTTTTAGTCCAAACCGGCCGTTTTTGTAAGCAATAAACGGCCATAACTTTAAAAGACAATATCTCCATTTGCATTGAACTTTCAGCGCTGTAACTTTGCAGATACTGTTTATGCTCAAGCAGTAACATTACACACTAAAGATATATTTCACCCAACATTTAAATTAAAATGAATTTCATCATTTCATTTACCACATCATCCTTTTTTTACATTTAATCATTTAGCAGACATTTCCATACAGAGCGACTAAGGACGATAGGAGCAATCAAAACAACAATAGGGCAACAATAAGTTCTGTGACCGTACACTGTAAAAAAAAAATGTTGGTTTTTTGTTGGTTTAACTTAAAAAAGTAAGTAACCTTGCCTTAAAATTTTGAGTTTACTGAAATTAAAAATTTGAGTTGATACAATGAAGGAAATTTGTTTAATAAATAGAAACTCAAAATATCATTGTATCTGAACCACATAAAAAAATGTGATAAATCATGAAAATAGCACTACTTGGCATGTTTCACTGCGTCATCAGAAATAAAACACACACAATTACCCAATATGCTTACAAAATCTGGTGATAATATTTTAATAAAGGTTGTCGAATCTCAAAAAATTTTCATTGTATTAACTCAAAATTTTAATTTCAATTAACTCAAAATTTTAAGGCAACCAGGTAACTTTTTTTCTAAATATTTTTTTACAGTGTACAGTTAGTCTAGCAAAGTACATGTAGTGAGTTTTTTATTTTATTTTTTACATTATTATTGTTTTTATAATAAAATTAAATAGATAGAATATAATAGTACGCGTTAAATGTATCTTTGTCTCTCTTGTGATTAGCACACACAAATGTATGTCAATTGCAAAATCGTCAGGACATAAAAATGCATTTCAGTTGTGTGCGCTTCACATTTTTATTCACATGTTGCTATTGATTCATTTAGCAGATGCTTTTATCCAAATTGATCACTGCATGTGGCATACTGAAGATGTCCTTGTATGTTTTGGGTTTCTGAATTTTTTAACTGGCTGCATCAGGACTGATAAGTGTTTACTTGACAAATGCTCTGTGGTCCCATGCATCTCTGACTACATCTAAATGTGGTCGGAGATCTTTGTTTAAATGATGTCAGTGTCACATTTGTAATGCACTTCCAGCGGACCTGTCAGCATCAATGCTTTCAGTTCTTAGAAATGTCTCATTTTATGTACTGCTGCAATGATTTATGCTGCATCAAACTCATTTGTAGGGGTAAATTTAGGACACTTCACATTGAAATGTGACATTCAACTCATTTCATGATACAACTTCAGTCTTCCCTCGTTATCTATGGGAATTCATGTTCTTTATTTTAAAAAAGAGAGAGAGTTTCAAGCTCCTGCATTCTGTATAGAGAAAATGACAGACAAATGCTAGAGTGCTCAGGCATTCATTCTCAGCATAGCTTACATCAGCAATCACAAGTGACAGATGTAATGCTGGGCCTGAAGAACACCCACCGACAATGACACATGGACTCAATAACAAACCTAATAAACTGTCACAAAGACTGCAGCTCGAGAATAATGCAGTTACATCAGAGGGATGATGTTTATTCACACAATGTATCATAATCCCATGCAATCACTCACCAATACCTTTAGTGTTACTCCATTTAAAGAGAAATGTGGAATTCAGGGTTGTGTTACTGTAACTGGGTGTGGCATGGTCCAGTTCCCTTGGGGGAAAACTACTAGTTTGACTAGTTTATATGGCATTGAGATGAATGGGAATGCTAACAGATCACATTCTCCAGGCTATCATGGAATCTATGGAATCGTGTGCTGTTAGGTCTTAGATCTGTCAGACAGACATTGAAAGTACTTAAGTAATAAGCAGTATTTTGACTTCTGATTGGAACATGAGACTCTGTGATTTTCTTTCCGGCAATTTATGTTTCATTATTTCAAGACTTATGTAATGCCTGTAATAAAATTAGTAATAATAATACCTGTTATTTATAGGCACCTTTCAAGGCACTCAAGGCACAACATGAAGTCAGTAAAATACAAATCTATGCAAAACCACAGACATACAATCAAACAAATCGAACAATCACGTCACGAAAAGCTATTCTAAACAGATTAATTTTAATCTAAACTTAACAGAGGGAAATTGGATCCAGCTGGCTAATATGCAATGGTAAAGAATTCCATAATTTCATAAATAAGACTTAAGCAGTCAATATGTATATTGTATGGCATTAAAACCTGTATTTGTAAAGTGTGACATGAATTTATTGCAGAAACACTTTTGTACATTGATGATGGTTCAAAACAATACACTCGGCAGCTCAGAGGAATATTGCTTCATTGTTTCATTCCACGTGTGAATGCACATCAAAGTTTCTGACTATCTCAAAAAGGAGGGGGAAAAAAAGAACAAGGGAATGGAAACATTTCCAATTATTTCCTGCAGAATTTAATCTATCAGTCCATGGTGAGCTGCCCTTGGACTGGAGACTGCAGAAGAGCAAAATGACTATTATTCCTGGCAGTTCCTCTGGAGATGCACCCCTCATCCTCCTCCTCCTCCTCCTCCTCCTCCTCCTCCTCCTTCCACCCTGCTTTAATTCTGTGGCTGATGAGCGCTGGTATCACTGAGATGTGTTTAGTGCCAGCCCCAGCGTGGCTGAGGGGAAGCTGGTGAAAGACAGTCTGAGATAAAGGTGAAGAACAGAGGCTCTGGAGACAGAAGATCAAGACAGAAAGGTGGAGTGGAGGCAGAGACAAAGAATCACTTCCTCCCTCCAAAATTTATGATGAAGAAGTTCTGACTCAATGCTCTAGGTGAAAAGACATCGAAGGGGGAAAAAACCTTTAAAAAAAAACTTTACATGAAAGATGTGTTGGTTGGGTATAGTTTTATAAGATTTTTACATTTATATGTATACACTTCCATTAAAAAGTTTGGTTTCATAAGAAAGAATGGAAAACGTTTTATATTTTTATTTTAATTAATATATAAACTAATACTTTTATTCACTATAGATACACAAAAAATGATTAAAACAGTAGTTTTGACAGTAAAGAGTCAACACATAATGCATAATTTAATGATTACTATTTTAAGTAAATGCTGTTATTTTGAACCTTTTTATTCAAGAGAATCCTGTATTACAAACGTCTCAGTTTTGAATTGTAATACTATTTCACAATATTACTGTTTTTACTGTATTTTTGATCAAATAAATGCAGGTTGGCTGAGCATAGGATTCTTCTTTCAAAAACAAGACTGGGATTTCTATCGCTGTGAATATCCTCAGTCAAAAAGTATGAAGTTGTGTATAGTAAGTGTATGAAAACAATAGAGTGGCCGTGCAAAGCACACTTGTCATTAAAAGAAAAACAAACATTTATATTTGAAGCTACAAATCAGTAAACATCAGCAGAATAGGTAATACTATCATGAAATGGGGCATTACACAAATAGATCAGGAAACTTAATACAATCAAATCAGCTGCATAATCAGCATACATCAAAAGACTGTTGAATATTTGTTATTAAACTCTAGCAGAGATTAATTCAAGAGGAGCACATTTGAGAGGGATTGTGGGAGTTTTGCTGAGTCATTTGGTTGGAAATGAGAGGAAAACCTTTATCCCTTAATTTGTTTATTGGGTTTCCATTCACAGTAAGATAGTGAAGAGGTTATGCAGCATGGAGACATGCTGGTACTTGCAAACGTATGCCCTGTAAACTTTTGTTTATTTGGTAAGTGATAAGTAGCAGTATATTGGCTATAATCAGTAGACCAAATTTAAGACCTTATGACACGTTTAATACTATAATTGGAATCAGATCAGAATATTTTAAGACAGGGAACCAGAAGAACAGTCAAATCACAGGTTTAAATTATAATTAAGAAGATATATGATTTATTTCTTTAGGAGAACATTTTTCCTAAAGGAGAATCACTTTTAATCTCTTTTGGTCAAGACATTGGTCAAGCCAATCTCCTGAACTCCAAACTTAATATCAGAATAGGAAAGAAAGGTGATTTAAGCAATTTTGAGCGTGGCATAGTTGTTGGTACCAGATGGGCTGGTCTGAGTATTTCACAATCTCCTCAGTTACTGGGATTTTCACGCACAGCCATTTCCAGGTTTTACAAAGAATGGTGTGAAAAGGGAAAAACATCCAGTATGCGGCAGTCCTGTGAGTGAAAATGCCTTATTGATGCTAGAGGTCAGAGGAGAATGGGCCGACTGATTCAAGCTGATAGAAGAGCAACTTTGACTGAAATAACCACTCGTTACAACCGAGGTATGCAAAGCATTTGTGAAGCCACAACACGCACAACCTTAAAACGGATGGGCTACAACAGCAGAAGACCCCGCCGGGTACCACTCATCTCCACTACAAATAGGAAAAAGAGGCTACAATTTGCACAAACTCACCAAAATTGGACAGTTGAAGACTGGAACAATGTTGCCTGGTCTGATGAGTCGCGATTTCTGTTGAGACATTCAGATGGTAGAGTCAGAATTTGCATACAACACTTGCTTCAATTGCTTTTAATAGACACTGCGTTTAATCACTCGCCTGCTGTAAGAACAAGCTGTTTCACAAAATTGAAATGCTTGCATTACCTTGAAACAATCTGAGATGGCAGTGTAAGGTATAACCCACCTCTCAACGGCAAGAGCTCCATCATAGAAACTGACACAGCAACTTGGCATAAAAGTAATTGAGAGAGAGAGCCAATGGGATGTTATTTTATCTGGTGCCTTACCTTGCATTCTCTGTCTGGTAAAGTGTGAAAAAAAAAAAAAAAACACTGAACCACACCCTATAATTCTTAGAAAAGGTCAAAGTGGAAACTAGTATTTAGAGTATTTATTGTTGCTCTGGACGGGCATAGATTCATTTTAACTCAATTTGATAACTCTTTCCAAATACTAATCACATTATTCTCTACTTTACAAAAACACAATAACCTATGTTCTCTTATTTATTTTTCACGTCAAAGCAAAAACTCACTTTACTATATTGTGACTTGTTTTAAAAAAATGGTTTTTTGTTTTAAAAATTTATTATTTATATTTTTTCTAAAAAAAAAAAAAAATTACCCCAGCAGCCATATCACCCTGTAGCCCAAGACTGGTTTCCCACTGAAGCTAAGCAGGGCTGAGCCTGGTCAGTACCTGGATTGGAGACCAACTTGGAAAAAACAGGTAGCTGCTGGTAGAAGTGTTAGTGAGGCCAGCAGGGGGTGCTCACCCTGTGGTCTGTGTGGGTCCTAACATCCCAGTATAGCGATGGGGACACTGTACTGTCAAAGAGTACCGTCTTTCGGATGAGACGTTAAACCGAGGTCCTGACTCTCTGTGGTCGTTAAAAAAAAAAAAAATCCTAGGATGTCCTTCGATAAAGAGTAGGGGTGTAACCCCAGCATCCTGGCCAAATTTGCCCACTTTTGCCCACAAATGTTGCTCCTCTCCACCAATCAGCTGGTGTGCTGAGCGTTCTGGCGCATTATGGCTACCGTTGCATCATCCAGGTGGATGCTGCAGAGTGGTGGTGGTTGAGGAGATCCCCCCTTCAATGTAAAGCGCTTTGAGTGCCTTGAAAAGCGTTATATAAATGTAACAAATTATTATTATTATTATATTATATACAAATATTAACATATTATATTATATTATATTATTATTCAAAGATTGTTTTTGTTAGTTCTTGATACCTGCATAACTAATGTCATCAAATTATTTCACATGTTACCAACATTTCAGTCACACATACACTATATTGCCAACAATTTTTTTTTAATTTTTTTTTTTATGTCTGTCTATACATGCACATGAACTTTAATAGCATCCCATTCTTAATCTGTAGGGTATAATATGGAGGTGGCACCCTTTGCTGCTATAACAGCTTCAACTCTTATGGGAATGCTTTTCACAAGGTTTAGAGGTGTGTTTATGGGAATCTTTGACCATTCTTCTGGAAGCTTATTTGTGAGGTCAGGCACTCATGTTAGACGAGAAGGCCTGGCTTGCAGTCTCCACTCTAATTCATCCCAAAAGTGTTATCCATCCCCAATTTCCCAAAATGTCTTGGTATGCTAAAGCACTAAGAGTTCCTTCCATTGCCAAGCCTAACCCCGGAATAACAGCCCCACACCACAATCCCCCTCCAACAAACTTTACACTTGGCTCAGTGGAGTCAGACAAGTACCGTTCTCCTGGCAACCGTCAAACCCAGACTTGCCCATGGGATTGCTAGACAGAGAGGTGTGATTCGTCACTCCAGAAAACACATCTCTTCACTTCTTTAGAGTCCAGTGGCGGCATGCTTTACACCACTGCATCTAATGCTTTAAATTGCACTTGGTGATGTAAGGCTTGGATGAAATATCAAGACTGTATGTCAACATATCACGGTACCACGCTTGAATTCACTGAGCTCCTGAGAATGACCCATTATTTCACAAATGTTTATAGAAGCAGTCTGCATGCATCTGCTTGATTTTATACTCCTTTGGCCATGTAAGTGAACACCAAAATTCTATGATTTGGAGAGGTGTCCCAATACTTTTGGCAATATAGCGTAGATCATCATTATAGAATAATTGATACAAAATTTCCAAATTCAGCATATGAAAACAAAAGCTGCCCTTTAACCAAGAGAGAAAAATCTATATTTCCCTCATTAGTCTTAGAGGTTGTCAGGCAGAGCAACTGTATGTTCCCCAATAATTCAGACAAAACGAAGAGAAGTCTTTTTTATTCTGATTAGAGCATTTGACAATGTGTTCTTTCTCCATATATAATGCATTCAACCATTATATGGAGAATCCATTATTTTGACATGCATTGCTGCCTCACAGATGAGTGCGTAAATGGTAATGAAACTATTTTTAAAGGTGTCATATAATGCCATTTTTGTACAAGATAATATGATTCTTTAGTGTCTAAATGAAAACTTTGTAATTTACTTCAATTAAAAATTATCATTAGTATTGTAAGAAAACACTAATTTTACCTGCTCAAAAACAGCTCTTTTCAGCAAGCCATTTTAGTGCATGCGATGAGCCTTGCTCACCCCGCCCCTCTGTTCTGTGGGGCGGTTTGACACAACACATGTGGAGTGTTGCCTTGACAAGAGTTGAGGGTATATTTTGGAAAAAAAAAAAAGTCAACGGAGTCTCTGATTCTCAGGACACATCTGTGCAACTGTATCAGTTTGAACCAGGGTCGGACCCAGAACAAGATGACGGCCCCGACGAAATTCGACAACTAAGGCTTGAACAGGACGTTTCTGAATGGTTGGTTAACGTAATGTCACTTTGATCTTTCTTTGTATGTTCTGGCAGGGTAATGTTAGTGTAGTGAGATACTAATGCTATGTGTTTACTGATGTCAGTTCATTGACAGATTGACGTTACAGCTAATGCCAATAACGTTTCATCTGCAAATGTAGGCTTGTCAGTGATGCATTAAGTTATCTATGCAGTATAATAACTGTAACTTATACAACACTATTAGTTTTGTTGACAGGAACATACACCGTTATAAACCCTCTACAAAAGTAAGCTAAGTTACCATGTTAACACACCAGCATACACAGTTTGTAATTACACAATAACCATAACATGTTGTTCATTATAAACATGGGATTATGAATTATATTCAGAACATTATATATAGAAAGCATGCCATAACTTACCCTGTAAACTTTAACCGCATTCATCATGGAGCGTGCAAGCATTTCAAACTACACTCACTTCTTCTGGAGGTGCAGCAGGAACATGAATAGTTGGTACCGATCCTTTTTTTAGGAGCAGCTTCTCAGCAAAACCTGCTTTATACTGACCGTCGTTTATAAAGCAGTCTGCTAAAAAAAATGCTTTGCAGTGCAAACATAAAAGCATTGACGCTGATCAGGGAAAATATTCAGCGGTTCGGATTTAGTTTGTTATTACACCCAAGAACAGAACACCACAATCACTTATACACCATTATGCTTCAGCGTATCAACAATGGCGGACTATGATGACAGCTTGCTCAGGGCGGGTCTGTGTTGAAACACTGCTGTCAATCAACAATCGTGGGAGGGATAAAAAAACATATAAGGAGGTAAAAAAAAATAATAATAAAAACTGGATGGATTTTTATCATTATAGTATGGTTGTGTACAGGCACTGCCAACAAAAGAGCATGTATGACTCTTATAGTATATGACCCCTTTAAAGAAGACAGACATCTTTATCTTAGCTTTTGCAAGAAGTTATTAAGCTTAATTTTATGAGACCACATGAAACATTTTAATGAAAAATGCGATACTTTAATATGTTTCCAAATATTTTAAAAGGCTTCATTGGCACTTACATTTGATTCAGTAACATCTTTGAAAGTGCTTTCTACTAACACTGGGTATAATATTCGGTGAAACAAATTTTATAAAGAGCTTTTGTCTTATTGAACCAGTTACTCTGATAGCATAAATGAGAGGTCACTGAGCGAAAGAAAGTCTTTTACTCAGAGTAACTGAGCAGAAGATAAAGCAAAGTAGACAGATAAGATATGAATGTAACTGATGGATGTGGCAAATTGCTTTTGCTATCTTTTAGAGTGTGATTTCTCTGGGTCCAAATAAAATGAAAAGAGCTTAGTGTTGTTTCATGTGAAAGAAATCAAGATTACAGTTCCTAACTTGGTTAATCTATTCACATTTGTTCCTATTATGATTTGTGAGTTATCTAATTGTTTCTTAACTTAGGTCATTGATTTGGTCATATTGATACTCTATATTCTGAACCCTACCTTTTCCCTTAAAAATTAACGAATCTGATAATCACTGATGTAAGTGAGTGTATAAAATCAAGTACTTAAAAGACATCTAATAAAGAAAACAACTATAATGACAAACTTTTGTCAGATGAACTTTTTTTTTTTTTTTTGCTTCCAAAATAATATGGTGTGAAACATGGAATATTCTTCGCCATTCAAATGACAACTGTGTAAGTGAGTCAATTATTCATTTGTTTAATGATCCATTAGCAAAACAAAAATGTCTTTATGAGTGAGTCATTGAATGGTTTACTCAACTGATTCATTAAAAATGTCTCAACAAATGGTATACTTTGAATAATATAAAAAGTCTAAATGATTATTTTTAGAAAAACTTAATTATAACTCTTGTAGAATGAATAAGTGAGAGTATATAAACATTTCTGTACAGTTATGTTGTTATTAATATTACTTAATTGTTATTGCTTATACAGTATATATTAATTTTGGTTGTAAACGATCAACACTTTGTTTTCATAGTGGATAAATATTACCAAAACAAATGTATTTTATTTTTTAAATTAGGAATAAAAAGCCACTATTGTGTGTTACTTGGAGACCTGCAAACGTTTGGCTTTGTTTAGAAAAATGTATGTTGGTAGATCAGAAATAAAATGCTGTCACTAAAATGTAAGCTGCTTAATTTGCAATGACTGTTTATTGTTCTGTTGCATAAAGCAATATTCAAAATCCTGCTGGTTTTCTGATTAGTGATTTAAAGAGATGAGCTATTCAATATGTCACACCAAAATTTCTGTTGCAATAGAAAATATGGGGTTCAGTACAAACAGTGAGTAGGTGTGACATTCCCTAAAGTAGTTACAAGTTATCTGGTGGGATGGCACCTTAATACAGCAGAATGATTTGCCCAAAACATATGATACCCACTGTGCCCTGCTGAAATCCAACATGATCAATCCATCTCAGTGGAACGTAATCCTTTCTTCTCTTCCCATCTGTCTCCCAAAAGGATTTAGTTTATGACAATGCATCTGGAGCCTCTGTCTTCTGAACTGTGGCCTGAGGGGAGGAAGACCGCCTGCTGCTGTGTCATTTTGACTTCTTCCTGTTGCTGAATCTGATACTTTGTTACTTTGCTCTTTTTGTGATTCACATGTTGGTGAGTTTAATTGTGTTTGCTAGGGTGTGCCAAGATCTTATGAGATTAAAATGTGACGTTGAGGTGAAAAGCTGTCTTGTCTGGTATTGCCATGAAGGTGAACTTAGGATTGAATATGACACAGCTACATTTACATTATGCTTCCACTTTTGTTTTGCTTTTTATAGACATACATTTTTTTCACTTCAATTCCATTCAAAACATATTTTTCTCCCACAAAGTTTCTCTAACTTTGGGTTTAATCGCTGTTATAGGCTAATTTAAAAATTATTCATGGATAATGTTCTGCCTTATATGAGGTCTACAGCCCCAAAAAGTTTGAGAAAGTTTGGTTTAGCTAGAGTATTTTACGAACTGTAGCCTATACGTCAATAAAGTACAACAATCTTGTGCTATGCACTGCCATAGTATGCTACTATTTGCTTCTGCTTTTTGAATGTGGAAGTATGGTAAAAACACGATAGGCTATACAAATTATCTTTTATGTGGATAAAGGCATACTTTGTACACAACACTACCCTGCATTTTGAAAGTGGCTCCCTGATGCATGCAAATATTTCCAAAGCTATCTTAGACTGGGCTGTGTAGTTGTAACCATCTCTTAGCTCTCTGCATAACGCTTGAAGAAAATGTTGGTCTCTATTTGCACTTTGAACATTGATATAGTACTTTGATTATGGTTGCACTTATTGTTTGCACTCAATAAGTCTAAGCGAAAACATACTGTTTTATTTATATGATCAATTTGTGACAAGGAGTGCAGTTAGGAGGTCAAAAGTTGCAGAAGCTCATAAATCATGTACCGTTGTAAGGTCTGAAAAGACTCGTGTAAAATCATACAGGAGAGAAGCCAGTCAGTTGAGTTGCGGTAAAACCTTTTATAGTGCTTGAGTATTGTTGTCTTTTACTGCATATAATTCATACTCAGAAAGTAGAACTGAAAAGACTTTCATTACAAGATGAGTTAAAACATTACAATGCAACTGCAGATTATTTTTAGTTACGTATTTTGTCACTGAGGATTTAAAAAGATAGTAAAAATACTGTGTTCTCGTGAACCCCATCTTGTGTCTCGTCTCGTCTTGAGAGCTAACCGTCTTGTCACACCCCTAGTGTTTACCATTTCAGCTTGTTATCTTGTTTAAAAAAGGTAATTTTGATATCACCTGACGTTTTCTTACCAGTCGTTATATCTTGTATCCTCTATTTTGTTCTAATGGTTTGTAACGGCTCTTCAGAAGCTAAGGTGCTGCTCAGTGGGCTGAACGATTCCCCTGCTTCCCACTTAAGGGATGTGCTCCAAATGTCATGTTCCCTCTTGTACCCCTATGAAGAACAAAAATGTTCAATTCAGGTATGATGAGAGCACAATGAATAATACAAGGGAACTGGGAGCCAATATTAGAGGGGGTGCTGTTATTTTGCCTGAGGTGAAAAGCGGGTAGGCCATAAAAGTAGCTCTGTAGTGACGTAAAACAGAGCCGATAACATTCAGAATTGATCCTCATTCGCTCTAAGCTAGTATGTTTTCACATTGCAAATTAATGTTGCAGTGATAATGGTCTCGTAACATCGCTGTTAGTAATACAATTATAGGCTTGTAAAATGAAGCTCAATAAACAAGAAGCCTACTAAGTCTTTTTAGTGAAGATGTTGCCAGATTTAAAATATCAATTAAAACCAGCTAGTTATGTTTAAAGCTCAGTGATCATTCTTACTTTTGTGAAATTTTGGCATGCACACAAATACCCGTTGATTAGCTCTTGCGATGATGCATGTATTTCTGAATTGTGTTTTGTGTCCTCTTTTTTCTTCGTCTGCAGCAAATTTGCCTGTAGTCTGTGAGGGAAATGTTTCTCCCTTCAGTTGCCTCAGCTGTACTTCTGCCTGCTGACGTTTGATCTCACTGTAAGTCACCCACATTGGAAACGGCTGATTTTGAACAAAGAACTCTTTCTTTTTAATTCCCCCACACTGACAATAACTCTAAAGCAGTAGTCAAGGCAACATGGAGTACTAGGAGAGGCAGATAGAGCAACATCCGCTTTCAGGCATGAGGATTCAAACTCCACAACAGTTATTCTGCCTCAATCCCAGCTCATTATCTACAACTAGAAGGACCATGTAGGAGGATGAGGCATGGACTTCTGGGACAGAAGAGGAGGGAGGGAGTGAAGGGGAAGATAGATACTTTCGGCTGACAAGTTTGAGGTACTGTTTGTAATTGTTTTCACAGCCTAAAGGAGGACTGTCAAGCAAAAATGATGACAATGCAAAAGAATGGTGATAGCTGGACTGACTAGATATATAAAAGAAGTATGAAGGATCTTTTTAGCAACCTCAGCAATGTTTACTTAATTATAAAGTGCAAAAGTGCACTCTACAATACTTATTTTTAGGGGTGATAACAAGGGTTATATACATCTACAGGAATCTGTGGGAAAGCTTACTGTTAAGCGAATACTGGCGCATTTTGGCTGCCGCTGCTCTCTGGTGTTTTTTTTATTTTTAACTTCTTGTTAAAGACCTATTTTATCATTTTATATTCTTTACTCCAGCTAAACTCTGCTGTGGACTGGCACGATGCGGATTTACCATCCTTTCACACGTATCATCATCATTTGGATTACTTTGGATTATCATTGTTCCCCTCAGCGACTTCGTTGTTTCTGTATACAGCGACTGAACTTCACCGGCTGCAGTGCTACACTGTCGAGCATCCACCTTCACTCTACCTCTTTTAGGATATAGTTCATGGCCTCCTCATTCCGAAATACATCTCAACAAGGTTTCAGGTACGATGACTCAATGGCTATACAATCTTTTTGGACATCGGCTCCCCGAGCAGCAAGGAATGCACAGCGGACTGTTGACCAGAGCATGCTAACTAGCGTAGCCAGATTTGCTAGCTCTCCGCTGGGTGGAAATTAAAGGAAAACTCAGGTGAAAAGTAGGGGGTATTAACACATGGTTACCGAGTAGATCATTCGTTGGGATGCATTTTCATGAAAATCGAATGTAAAGAGTTTTATGTTTAGAAACAGATTAGCTTATAACGCTTGTCTATGGGTATATAATAAGTACAATTAAATCGCTAGTTAATACCACTAACAAGGCTCAAAATAGCCTCACACTAACGTGGTAGCACAATGAGGGTCCCTACATACAAACCGAAGCATTGTAAGTGTACAAACAGTTTAATAAGAAGATATTTTATTAAGACAGCACATTACGCGAGCCGCGAGCGCTGTGCTAAGCGATGAAGTGTGACTTGGAATCTCATATGGGACACCTTCTTCCCTTGTAGTAGGTCAACCATATATTTAAATAAACAGATATAATTCATGCATTTCCATGTAATTCGATTTCACAAACTTAATTCCTATCGACCAGCTCACTAGCACAGCATTCGTGGCTCGACTCTTCGAGACTGTTTCCTAAGATGGCTCTTTAAACGGTAATGTACTGTCTTTATAAAGTCTCTTCTTATTAAATTGTTTGTACACTTACAAAGTTCTCAATGCTTCGGTTTGCATGTAGGGAACCTCATTGTGCTACCATGTTAGTGTGAGGATATTTTGAGCCACAACTAACTATTAACTAATTTAATTTTACTTATTATATGCCCCATATACTAGCGTTATAAGCTAATCTGTTTTAGAGATAAAACTCGATTTTCATGAAAACGCATCCCAGAGAATGATCTACTGGGTGACGATGTGTTAATTACCCCTAGGATCACTTTTCACTGGAGTTGTCCTTTAACTTCTCCACATCCGTTCACTTTCCAACTAGGTCTCCTCATCAGAGACATCATTGATCATAAGTTTGACTTCAGCTTGGTTGACACCTGGAGAGTTGAATCACACGTCGTCCTAGGTTGGTTTATATTTAACAACCTCGTATATCCAGATGCGGAGTAGGTCTCGCTACTTCACAACTCGATCTATAAAGCATCTCCGCTGACTGTACCAGTGTATGCTTATTTTTAATCTGCTGCTTTACTTATCAGAGGTCCAACACCCACAGTAGGCTATTGGCTGTTTTTTTTTAAATATTGCAATACATTTTTAGATGAATTTGGTGTATTCTTAACCTCTCTGTGTACCTTTTCAACTAACATTATTCTACTGGTTGAATTCACATTCATGTGGACAATACGACTAACTCACTTAAAAATGATTACATTTCCTGCCTAGACAGTACTGGTCTCCAGCAATATGTGGACTTCCCAAACCACTCTAAAGGCCACAATCTGGAACATTTCTGCTGTTCAGGTATTACACCTTTGGAGTGTACTGCAGCTGCAATACCATATCTGAAAATAAATAGATTTTCTTTTATTGTAAATGCTATACTTTCCAAATCCAATTTTTTTTTTTTTTTCTGGTAACCGTTGTGGATATTTCAAATCACCAAAACAATCACGCCCCTGCCCCCAAAAGGGTCTCTATTTTGATAGCTCCGCCCCACACATACATTGTTTTTTTTTGTTGTTGTTGAAAAAGTCAATGAAAAAGTCACCCCTTCCATCACAAAAACAAACCGTTCTCATGAACAACTCAATAATCGTATTTTGAAGCCTCCTGACACTTCCTGTGCACCTGTACTGCACTGCTCAATGTAATAAATGTATTTTTTTTTTTAAATGACAACAACCGCCATCCAACAACAGTTGGCCTCTTCGGCTACCCCTCACTTGTGTTTCACAATCCAGTGTCACAATTGATTCTCCCCTCACTTTTCTTTCTTCTTTTGTCTAGCCATCTAGTCCAACTAACGACATATTACAATTATGACCGGATTAGAGCCATACGAATCACAAAATCACAAATCGTTCTCATGACAAATCGATAGTACACAAGCACGGAAGTAATGAACATATTACAATTATGACAAGATTAAAAAGTTATAGCGATCACAAAAGAAACAGTTCTCAAACAACTCCATACTACACGAGCACAGCTGACCGGATTAGGGTTATATAGATCATGAAAAGAGGAATCAAACATATATTAGGAGTATAGTATCTAACTTGTCGGACACATTTTGTAAGATAACGATTGAAACTGACAGTGAGGAGATTTAGAATCTCCATACGGTGTGGAAATGAATGGGTCTTTATCATCGCTGAGCAACAATACAATCGCAAATGAACAAACAAACGAACATGACACACAAGCATATTCAAGCAAAATCCAGCATATATTAGTTCTCGGCTAATGTCCGTCATGTGTGTCGTGTGTTTTGAATAATGACGTGCACGGAGCCTCAGCGTTCTCTTCTCACCATCATTAGTAGACACGCCCCTTACATGCTGATTGGCTACAAGTTTGTTATTGGACTCGGCACGAGTCCGTTTTGTTAAAATGTTTTTAAAATAACACTTACCCCACCTTTAATGGCATTTCGGAAATATAAAAAAATATCAACCCCTCAGTCTTGACTGCTGCAATCACTGATCTTCCACACAGTGACCACTCACTTCTCCTGACAATTTAGTAGAGGTGAAGCATCGATTGACTGAGAGACAACTACTCTGTAAGTGTTTGTAACTTTTCTCATGTGATTGTACGTTTGTTGTTAGATAAGTGTGTCTGTGTAGAGCAGTGGTGTGTATTAGTGGTTTTGGTGTATTCTCGCAGTGTGTGTGGGTGTGGATGAGTTAGCCTTTGTTTGGTCATTGCCACGTGTCTGCATTTGTTGGGGGCGTGGCCAGCGCGGTATATAGGCTCGTGTGTTTGTAGCATTAGGCTAGAGGTGAAGCATCGATTGACTGAGACAACTACTCTGTAAGTGTTTGTTGAATACACCTCTAGGGGATCAAATTTCCAATTTGGTCTCCTTTTATACGGTAATAGTGAATAACATCAGCTCCTTAATACTCTAGCACCTCTTAAAACTTGGACTGTATCATTCAATCACTCTGTGTCCTGGTGTGCTCCTGAACAACACTAGCTCAAAAGCAGCCAGGTTTACGCTTTGAACGCCTTTATAAATGAATTGTACTTATGGCACACAGAGCGGTATAGTGAACATGTTCACCTTTATAAAGATACTGCTGCTGCTGCCTAAAATTATTTTTTATTCACATGTAATTGAGTTTGGAGATGGTAACACTAAAGCCTGTTCTCCAGTCTAAATCATATTTTGAAACCTCCTGACACTTCCTGCGCACCTGTACTGCACTGCTCAATGTAATAAATGTATGTCTTTTTTAAATGACAAAATAACTGCCATCCATCATCAGTTGGCCTCTTTGGCTAGCCCCTTACTTGTGTTTCACAATACAGTGTCCCAATTGATTCTCCCCTCACTTTTCTTTCTTCTTTTGTCTAGACATCTGAACAAGAAATTTCTCATCTCATTCACAAATCCTATACCAAATCATTTGGTAAAGGACTGTTCTCCTTCTCTTTCTAATCTCATAACTCGCATTATGCATTCCTATCCGCTCCGCAAATTGTTCCATCATCTTTTAAAAAAGCTGCTACAATCCCAGTCCTTAAGAAACCTGGTGCAGACCCTAACAATTTATATAATTTCCTTCCCATTTCAAATCTTCCTTTTATTGCTAAAATTCTTGCAAAAGCAGTGGCAGCACAGGTCCAAGCTCATCTTAGTAATAATGACTTAAATGAGTGTTTTCAGTCAGGGTTTGGTTCTACGCATAGGGGAGAGTGGGGCACAACCTAATGCTTTTTGACTGTCTCAGTTTGTGTAAATCCACTTGGGGTTCAGAGTATTTTATTTTATTTTTTTGATATTTTTCATGAAAACGCATCCCAGAGAATGATCTACTCGGTAACCATGTGTTTATTACCCCTATCATTTTTCACTGGAGTTGTCCTCTAACTTAGACATCCATTCACTTTCCGACTAGGGTCTCCCAAGCGGCAACCTCCCGCGATCTCTCTTGAAGCCAATACGGAAGTAATGTAAACTGCAATTCCTCAACTG
The DNA here is from genome assembly GCF_024679245.1 of Pseudorasbora parva. Taxonomy (NCBI): domain Eukaryota; kingdom Metazoa; phylum Chordata; class Actinopteri; order Cypriniformes; family Gobionidae; genus Pseudorasbora; species Pseudorasbora parva. The sequence goes on from NC_090182.1 coordinate 18,223,330, forward strand.
GCCACTAGGGACAGGCTCCAGAAGGGAGCAGAATCTCATTGAGCCCCATGTTAAAATTCTCAACTTTAAAGCAGAAAAAAACATGTTTACAGCCTGGTACAAATTGTGGTTTTGGCTTATAAGGCTAATTTTGATCTTCATGACAACTCTGAGGGGGCTGATTTTTGAACTCATTCGTTTACGTTTTAAAAAAGCCTTAAAGTTCTGCATAATTAAGGGCGTGGTTACAAGTGGATAGCCATTTATCCGCCGTCTATAGTTACTGCGTCACCTCAGCTCCGCGCACATCCCGCCTTTTTGCCCATTTTCTGTTATCGGGGAGTGACACGCGATGACTCGCTCACAAGATGGCAACGCCCAGCTCGTCCATACTTTAAGCTTCAGAACGGCTTATCAGAATCCTATGGGTGACGTCACGGACACTACGTCCATATTTTTTTACAGTCTATGGGGTCTCCTCATCAGAGACATCATTGATGATTGTAAGTTTGACTTCTGCTTGGTTGACATCTGGAAGCAAGAAAAGGACATTTTAGATTTGAATCACATGTGTCCTCCTGGGTTTGTTTGTATTTCACAACCTCTTATATCCAGATGCTGAGTAGGTCTCGCTACTTCACATGTTGTCAATAAAGTGCAATTATTACCTTTTTAAAATAAATGGCATTTTTATCAATAAAATTAAAAAAATTTGAGTTTGACAACAAACACATTGCTAAATAAAATAAAGCTGTACAGCATAGTTCAAGACATAAAATAATAATGAATAATTTCTGAACATTGACTATCAGTCTTTATTCACCCTTTTCTCGTGGTTTCTAAAAAGAATTCATAAAAGTATAGAATCACGTAATTCTAATATAGGGGCTCATTGTAACGCAGAAAATAACTCATTGGACAAACTCAATTTAATTGAGGGCAGGTTTTCCATCCAATAAATATGTGTAGCCCCAAATAATAAAAATCTAATTCATGCAATGAAATGTAGTTGAGTTGGTCAAATTCAGTTTTGGACAATGTAATTGAGCTGGTCCAACTCAATTTTATCAAATACAGTTTGTTATATTTTTATACTTATAACATGACTTTTTTGAATGTGTCATACTTTTATCATCATACACAGTGTATATAATGAAAATTTAAGAAAAGGGTGATGTATCGCCTAACTTTAGATCACTGAGTGCCCAAACCCTAAGTCAAGGCACCGCTCTTCAGCAAAATGGTAACCGAAGAAATTCAAAAACATTACAGAAACTCTTCTAAATGTCCAACATAACTGAACATTAAACACTAGCATTAACTAACAACATCTTTCCCTTTACAGAAAACCATAAATTAACACTTTAATCTCTAAATTTACTCTCATAATTTAGTCCCTTGTAAAGCATTCTGGGAATTACAGATCCACTGCCCAGTTATGTCAACACAAATATTTGATGTAGTTTTAACACAAATTAATTAGGTAAACTTCAGTTTTAAATATATACGGGTTGACTGAACACAATTAAAATCATTTTTTTTTTCAAAATTAGATATGCTTAAGTAAAGTGAACATAATTTAATTGTGTCGTATCTATGAAGGGCCTGAACTGTTTTTTTAGACATCCCACCTGCACAACTGGGATTTAAACCACAGCGTGTGTCTTCTGCTAGTTAGATAAGCATTAAATAATGATCTCAATTGTTAAATATAATATTACAATAATATCAGATTTGTCTTATTTTAAATAAACACAAAAAACAGAGATGAAAAATAAACTTAAAGCTTTTACTTTTGCTATGATAAAAAAAACAACAACAATTCAGTAATAGAGTTTTTTTTTTTTTTTAAATGTGGAGCAATTTTGGCACTAAATAATGTTGATATGGCAACTAGTAAATACACAAAGTTCCATCATCCTGGAATGTGTGGAAAATTTTAAACAATGCTGGTTCCAACTAACCCTTCATTAGGTCGTGCCCCGAGCTCCCCTAGTACAGAAATCTTAGTAAGCAGCTGATGGCATGTCCTTATCTATTCATGTTTTGCTTGACTTAAGTGCAGCCTTTGATAAAATTTCACACAATATTCAGTTGAATTGTTTATCTGCTATTGGTATAACTGGTATTTCTTATGCCTGGTTCACTTCATATATTTCAAACCGTGCACAGTTTGTACAACTAAAAATCTTCTTCTGTTAGTTGTAGTGTCCACCAAGGTTCTGTCCTATGTCCGTTATTGTTCCTAATTTATCTCCTCCCACTTTGGTAATATTTTCTTCAAAATTAGCATTAAATTCCACTGTTATGCTGATGATGCACAACTTTATGTATCTACAAACCCTAATTCCATTCTTCCACCTGCCTGTCTTACCAACTGCCTCAGACTGAATAGCAGTAAGACTGTACTCCTCGACTGTACTGAAGTACTCATCATTGGCACTAATTCTGTTCAGTTCAGTCTCTTCAGTCACCCACTGTGAAGTATCCAGTGCTGCACGCCCATCAAAACCCAGCATTTTGGAGAGAACCAATAAGTAACAGGCTATTTTCTACACTAGTTTTGAGGATGTTTTTGAATGTAAAAACACACGAACGTCATTAGTTAACCTCAGACCAGATTCTGCAGGACCAGATTCTGAATTTGCAGGATTCTAGCAATGTGTTCTGTGAAGTTAAACTTATCAATCACTCCAAGTTTCCTGGCTCTCATAGATAGACTTGTGGTTGACAAACCTAGCTGCATTTTGATAAAGCTTTGGGTTGGCTGACATCACAAGCAGTTCTGTCTTAGTAAGGTTGAGTTGAAGGTGGTGGTCCCTTCATCCAGCAAGAAATATCTGTCAGGCAGGCCGAGATGCGAGCAGCTACCTAGTTAAGATGTGATGAGAAGCCCATTATCAGTCTTTTCTACTTATAATAACAAATCCTTGTTTATTTACAAACTGCAGTGCCTCTTCTCTCCTGCATCAAGAAAATAAAACGGGTCAATACATTTCACTTTTATTATTTCTGTCTGCCAGGTGGTGAAATTAATTACCCTGAAATATGAACAGCGTTGTAACATTGTTCAGTTTAGAGAACTGCAGGGGGGCTATGTAAATATTGTCAGCAGCAAGATGGCTTCTTCAAAGCTATAAAAGCTCTCTTTGACACTCAGCATTACCTCTTCTACTGCTGATGTCATGCTAGGAGAAGTAGCTCTCAAAAAAAAAAAAAAAAAAAATGAAAATGAAAAAGCTTTTGATGGTGTTAAAACACAAAATTTCAATCTTTTATTCCTCTCTGGTAGCCATTATATTCCAGGAGACTCTACCTAAGAAGTGCCGTCCTGTGCTGCCAAGCGATTTCTATCCCATTTACTGTCCTTTTATGTTCTCCCTCCCCATTTAGATGTCCTGATTTCTCACCCGCTGTTTTCTACATGCTGCTGTTTTTTACATCAAACTCTGAGGATGTTGGAGTGCTGGAGAATCCTCTTTCCTGGCCAAATCCTAATACATTATTGTTGAGGTGGTTTTGAGCTCCTGGGGGAGGAGCAATGAATCTGACAATGAATTAATATTGCTAGTTTTCGATCAGTTCTTGTTTGTCCTTTTGACTTCATTTTCTGAGGCCTTTAAGTGAAGAGTTTATATTTTAAACATGGTGTAAAATAAGAAATATACAGTTTCTTTTCTTTAACGATAAATATATTGATTTAGAGCTGTTTTATATTAAAATATTAAAGGGGTGGTTGCATGCGATTGAACTTTTTAAACTTTAGTTAGTGCGTAATGTTGCTGCTTGAGCATAAACAGTATCTGCAAAGTTACAGCGCTGAAAGTTCAATGCAAACAGACATATTGTCTTTTAAAGTTATGGCAGTTTATTGCCTACAAAAACGGCCGGTTTGGACTACAACGAGCTTCTTCCTGGGTTGGTGACATCATAAACCCTTGCTAGTCACCGCAGATGTGAATTCTGCCCATAATGGTGAGGGGCCTGACGTTCCTGGAAATACTGTGCTTGGCACTTCAGCCAATAAAAATACATGAAACTACAATTGGCCATCAAACCAATCTAAGACCATTGCGTTTTTCAGAGGGATGAGCTTCATAGAAGCAGGAAGCAATCGAGCTGTTCAAATGACAGTGGAGACAGCGGTGCGGAATAAAGGTAAAATATAAGAAAAATAAGGTTTTAAAAAAAAGTATTAAGACATGTTATACTACGCCCCGTAAGCACAACCAAGAAAAAAAACTTTTTCTAGAAAAAAACATGGAAGCTTCCCTTATTCTAACAGAAAAGTCTATCCCCCGGTTTCACAGGCAAGGCTTAAGCAGTCCCAGGCTAGAAATCATGTTTGAGCTGTTTTAAATTTTAAAATATGTCAGTGCCATTGTTTTATCTCAAGATGCACACAATAATGTTTTTATTTTAATTTTATCTAAGACACATTTATAAAAGCTACTTAAAGGTCCTAATTGAACTAAAGCCTAATCCTGGCTTAATCTAAGCCCTCACTGTAAAAAATAATACCCTATATCTACTCAATACAATTGTGGCAACAGATTACAAACAATGTTATTAATTAAATTCAACAACACTTAAAAATTGAGTTAGAATTAATCAAATGAGCACATTAAAAATCAACCATTCAAAATGAGTAACTGCAAACATCACACAAAATAATTAAGTAAAATTTAAACAAAAATATTGGTTTTCTTGGACAAAAACCTGACTTTAATAATGGATACTACTTATTGGAATTATTTTGAATTATTTTGATTTAACACAATTTAAGTTGGTATTATTATTTTTAATGAGTGGGTTAATTAAAATCATTTAATTAAATCTGATTGCAGGTATGAATAACAGACAGACATCAAAGATGAATTACAAACTCATTTTATTGCCAACAAGTCACAAATTTTGTATTCTCAGTGTGAACTTTACCATCAGAACTGCAACTTCAAGGCCTATGAGAACTTCCAAGCATTTGATAACAATTCCAGTGTCATTTGGACTGTCACTTTTAGCTCCTGTCCTGGTCACAATTACTGCCATCACAAGCTGTTCAATTCCTGACTGTTCTTCATTTTCCTGCAATCATAAACAGCAGTGAGACTCATAACCTAAGAAATACTGATTAAAAGAGAAAATCTGGAACTCTATTTGTACACAGTAAATTTGAAATCCGGAAATCAACACCAATAGAGTTAATTTCAACACTTTAAAAGTGTATATATGGGAACCACCCGCAAAGTGTTAATTCAACACTTTTAAAAGTGTTGCCTCTCACAACACCCAACTCGGTGTTACAATAAACTCTAATAGAGTAAAATATTAACACCAATGCAGATAACAACAACACTGTTACAGAGTTAAGTGCAGCTTTGTAGAAAACACTGGCAGAGTTAAAATTCTACACTGTTCTGGTGTTGACCTAACACTTCAGAAAAATGGAAATCAGTCTATATATATATATATATATATATATATATATATATATATATATATATATATATATATATATATATATACACATACATGCATACACACACACACACACACGCTGTTCATTGTAAAGTAAAAAATAAAGAATGCAAAAAGTTGTTTTAAACTAGTTCTTTATTTACAAGCAAGTCCATTTACATCACAGAAGGTTAACTTTTAAAATAAATGATGAAGGCATAATATATGCATTTCTTTCATAAGCTATTAAAGCTGCTTATAAGTGTGTAATACTTCAAGTCCTGCATGTCAGTGAATATATGTCCTGTGTCAGTGAAGTTGGTTCAGTACCTTCAACTTTGCAACAGAACAGCAGTACTTGAGTCAACACAACATTCAGCAGATGAAAAAACAGTCACAGGATATCTGTGGATCAGTTGTGTCCAGTTGCTAACAGTGCAGTTCAGTTGTGGTTTCATATGCAGAACAGGAAAAGCTGTGTAGATCCAACTCTCTGGAATCCTGGTTCCCTAAACAACACAATACCAGACCAATTACAATTAATTCTAGTTGTATTTTATAAATACAGTAAGTTTATGGTGCAAAAAGTTCAATCATCTTGGACTTTGGTGACTCAACCAATAAACTATTTTGGTTAGAATTGACTGATTTCCAAGTACATTAAAGGCTTACTTCACCCAAGTTACTTCTGTTATTAAATTACTCACCCTCATGTTGTTCTTAACCCGTAAGACTTTTTTTCATCTTTTTTTCCATATTTTTAATAATATCTAAGAAATTTCTGTCCTTTCATTTACAGCCTATTCAGCCTCCACTTCCAAAGCCTAGAAAGGTACAAAGGAAATCATAAGTGATCTATGTGACTCCATGGGTTTAACCTCATTTTTATGAAACAAGTGCTTTATTTGCTCAAAAAATCTCAACCCCATTTATAATATATATATATATATATAAATATATTTTGCAAACACGGCATTTGCATAGTTTAATGAAAATGTATGTTAAAACACTGGAGTTGCATGGAGTACTTTAATGATGTACCTTTATATATTTCTGTGGCTTGAAAGTGGTAGTTGCATGGACTGTCTATGATTCAAAATGCGCCGAGGCTTAATGAAGCGGTGTTTTGAAATCTGCCATGCCGTTATTTAGTTTTTTTTACGCACAAAAACTATTCTCGTCACCTCAGAAAATGATTGTAGAGCCACTGTAGTGAGATGGGCTTTGTAACGACATCTTTAGTGCCTTTATGGGTCTTGAGAGAGGAAATGATATAGGTGTCAATGAAGGCCTTTCTGAGCCATCGGATTTCAACACTAATATCTTCATCTGTGTCTGAAGATGAATGGAGGTCTTAAGGGTGTCCAACGACAAAAGGGTGAGTAAATGATGACAGAATTTTCATTTTTGGGTGAACTAACCCTTAAGAAATCTCACTTACTAGTCATCTGCTGGAATGATTTTTGTTCCCTTCTTCCTGACTTTGTGATGTTGGGGGCAGGTGATTTCCCAATCTGTTGAGTCTAAAATCAAACAGAAAATATATACCTGTCAAATCATGAAAACAATTAGTTTGACTCAATTCTATTAGCCAAATACCAACAAATGTGATGTTTGTGGCCATGATTCTCTCATGTTATATGTTAAATCGTACCATCTCCAGACAGGTTCTAGTCTGTACAGCCTTCAAACACCAAGCCAGGTACCCTTTACTTGCTGCATCATAGAAATTCTCCTAAAAACACAAACAGCAAAAACAATACATTTAAACATGAAGGCATATCCAAACGTTAACCAAAAGTTAGTGATAATTAGCCTACATTTTGCATAAATATTTAGTCTGAAAGAATGACTTACCCATTCTAAAAGTATTGGTCCTCCAATAATAGTGACACTTTCAAGGGTATTGGTCTGCAGTTTGTGGAGTTGTTCTTCTGTTTTTCAGTCATATGGTAGGTGTGCTGGCAACGAGCAAAATATAGTTTGAGGATGAAGAAATACTTTAAACAGTCTTAAAGTATACACGTTTCATTAGTTTTAAACACAGACTTTAGTGCATCTATCCATTATAAAAGTGCATCTATCCATCATAAAAGTGCATCTATCATCATAAAAGTGCATCCTATCCATCATAAAAGTGCATCTATCATCATAAGTGCATCTATCCATCATAAAAGTGCATCTATCCATCATAAAAGTGCATCTATCATCATAAAAGTGCATCCTATCCATCATAAAAGTGCATCCTATCCATCATAAAAGTGCATCCTATCCATCATAAAAGTGCATCCTATCCATCATAAAAGTGCATCTATCATCATAAAAGTGCATCTGTCCATCATAAAAGTGCATCTATCATCATAAAAGTGCATCTATCCATCATAAAAGTGCATCTATCATCATAAGTGCAGGTATCCATTATAAAAGTGCATCTATCATCATAAAAGTGCATCTATCATCATAAGTGCAGGTATTCATTATAAAAGTGCATCTATCCATTATAAAAGTGCATCCTATCCATCATAAAAGTGCATCCTATCCATCATAAAAGTGCATCTATCATCATAAAAGTGCATCTATCCATCATAAAAGTGCATCCTATCCATCATAAAAGTGCATCTATCCATCATAAAAGTGCATCCTATCCATCATAAAAGTGCATCTATCTATCATCATAAAAGTGCATCCATCATCATAAAAGTGCATCTATCATCATAAGTGCAGGTATCCATTATAAAAGTGCATCAATCCATCATAAAAGTGCATCTATCATCATAAAAGTGCATCCTATCATCATAAGTGCAGGTATCCATTATAAAAGTGCATTTATCATCATAAAAGTGTATCACCATAGACACTGATCTTTTTCTTTCTCACACTGTTGATCTCTAGTGTACAAGATCCAGCATCCATGGAGGGATGCATGCACGTTTTGCCTTAGTTGTCCTTTATTGTAAATAAATATTATTGATCAATATCTGTGCTTAAAGATATTTACCAATAATCTGCCAAGAAAAGCACTACAGTTTTCTATACCTTAAACATACCTTTTTGCTGCAGAACAGAAAGCATGGTCATCTGTCAGCCTTGGTTTCAGTCCAGGGGGGTGGTCAAAAATCAATGTTGATGCAGCTGATGAACATGATGCTTCTTAAGACAGAGACAGGTCAAAAGCAAATTAGGTCAACATTTTTAGAAGTTCATAAAACAATCCTGCCTAAAACTTTGTCACTTGATTTCGCAAAAAAATAGCTTTCCTTTGTTAGTAATATGAGTCTTTGAATCTGGAATTCTACCCAATAAAAATCATACACAAAGATTAAGTAGTGCAATAAGATTACACTTCGGTGAATGAACTATAACGGGGAAGAGAAAGAATGTTAGAAACCCCCGTTTGATGCTGCTTCACCAGTGAGGCCAGTGATTTTTCCAAGACATAAATACATAATTATACAGCAATTATACAGATTATTATATGTGTAGAACACTTACTTTAGGTGTTTTCTCTGTTAAAAGCACACTCCGTGTCTCAACTGCGTCACAAGCCTAGTCTGTAAGAAAGGTTTAGGCGCGTTTTAAAAGCGTTAGATATCGTTAAACGACGTCATTAAAAAAACACGTTGCAAATTAGGCTAAACACTTACTTTCGTCGTTTCCCTCATAACGTGCAAGCGGCGTGCACCCGCCTCCTCGTCGTCAGTTCCATGTCACCACTCACGAGTCAAAGAAAATGCCGCATGTGAGAAAGGTTGTTTCGTTTAAGCGTGCAGAGCATTTAAATATCGCGTTAAATAAACATTTTATAAAATACATATTGTAAATGAGCTAAAACACTTACTTATGGCGTTTCCCTGTGAAAAAGCACCCGCCTGGTCTGCTCCGTCCGAATCACGTCAACGAAAATGCCTCTATGAGAGCTGTTTAACCGTGCACAGCACATAACTAGTTATAAAACAATATAATGCTATAAAATGGATACGTAAATGAGATGGAACCAAAGGATGAAACACGCAATATCAGCGTTTCCCCTCATTGATGTTACGCATCGCGAGGCAAAGAAAATGGCGTCTGTGAGAAAAAGTTCGAGGCTTGAGCTTGTTCCGCTGCCGAAATGTCCCGGATGTGATACTCTCTGTCAGTGTTATTGATATTTAACTCTGAATATGTTCACCTGCCAGAGAGTGCGGTTTACACTAGCAGTGTTAATTCAACACCAGAAAATTAACTCTTTACTCTAAGAGTCCTTAACACCAAGATTTTGACACTGGAGATTTTGCTGTGTATCTTATAATACTGATCAAACAAGTTAAGTCCAGTCAACATTATTATGGTTAAGTAACCAACAATAATGTATTTAAATTCACACATTTGGTATATTGAAATTAAGTTTGCATACGTTGAATTCTTTGATGAGATCTCCTGTACGTTCCCCAAGGAATTCTGTCATGCAGCGGATGGCCACCTCTCGTCATATCAACAGGACAATGTTCATCCTCAAAGAAAGAAATTAATTAATGATATCTCCTCTAAGGGCCGTGAAATTTACCAAACATGCTCTAAACAGTGCCAATAGCATAGCAACACCCTGGACAAGCAATCAAAATCAACAGCACATTTTATATAAGTTAAATATGTGAAAAATAATGCTTTTTCCTTTAAAATTTACTGAAGAAAACCAGATTTAAGGGTTAGTTCACACAAAATAAAATTCCATGTACTCACCCACGTCATCCCAGACCCATTTTTTGATTAAATCTGATCCACACATAGGCAGCAACGACATTGCACCTTTAAGGTCCTATAGGCCCCTATTAAAAATGACATTCATAAAAGTTGTCGAATCTCAAAAAATGTTCATTGTGTTAACTCAAAATTTTAATTTTAAACTTTTAAGGCAACCAGGTAACTTTTTTTCGAAATAATTTTTTACAGTGTGGACCCAGCTTTTTTTTTTTTTTTTTTTTTTTTAGCACTGCATTTCTGCATATGTATTGTCTTCCACAGATGCTGAAAGGTCACAATGTTCACCACCCGCTGTTCTGATAAAACAAAGTTTGGGAAGAACTTCCTCAATTTGGTATTAAGGCACTATTAATGCACTTTAAAACTTTACCAATTACAGTCTATCATAACTGACAACCCTTTCACCAAAGTTCACTCAGCAAGGATGCGCTAATAATGAATAACATTTATTACATTATCACATTGTCAAGTTATTTTTCAGCACAATATGTTTATTTAATTCAGCACTAAAATGCTCATTTATAAAGAATACCTACCTCCTGACCTAACTGCCTGTTCATAGGCATGAAAAACTGTGGCCATGGTGTAATGAGAGGGCAGCAACTTGATATCAAAATGTTTGTAGCCAGGGATGCGACCTGAAAGAATCAGTTTGTGAAGTTCCGTGAAGTTAAAGATGAATGATACCACACGACAGATGTCATCATGCGTGAGCAGGCCTTGCTCTGATTTTTGACGGCCACCGGATGTTTTTATATGGGGGTTCTTTGTTCTATGTTTTTTGTAATACGAATAAGAATAATGACCATCGCATCAATCTTTGATTAGGGTTCTGAAGGGTTGTCAAAAAAGGGGTTTATGATCACAATAAATCACAACAGACGTACCACCCTCATCCCACGTAAACTTCAAAATGCTGAAGTGCCCAAACCAGTGTCAATGCTTCCTTTTCAATTATTAATTCAGCTGATATGACAATATTTTTATTGGAAAATAAAGAGAAAGATTCCTGAATTAACTTTCCAAATTCCAAAAAAATACTGTAGCTGTTGCATAGGGCTGGAAATCGGTTCCAAAAAGAATCGATTTCAAGGCATTGGGAATCAAGAGATGATTCCAACGTTTGGAATCGAATCCATCGAGGGGAATCGACTCCTCTTTAAGAGCCTTTTTTTCAATTCTACAGAGTTTAGCATTCATTTGTCTCTTCCTTACTAATAATGATTGGAGGTCCATTTAATTTCTGCAAAAGGTTCTTTTGGACAGGTAGTTTCAAATAACCGGTTAAAACAAAGCAAATCAGGGTTGTTGTTTGTTTTGTTTTGTTTTTTCGTCACTGAGTGATTACGTCACTAGAATGTAATTCTAACAACTTTTTTTATGGTATGAAACGTTCAAATAAAGCCATATGTGAACGCATATCACTGATTACCATACCTTTCATTAGCTGCTCCAGCGTAGTCCATCACTACACTGCTTACCGCTTTCTTAATGCCCAAGGGAGCGTCTCTCAATTCCACCAAGTGGTTGAAACGTATAATTTTATGAATTAAAATGACTTGTTGCTTGTGTGACTAGCATATTTGTGTATTTGCCGGTAAAGTCATTATGGTAATGTTACAGTAATTTAGCAGGATTGCTGTGTGAAAGGGGCTATTAAAAAGCGTGTAAATAACCTTATAAGTGAAATGTAAACCCCGGATGAGGTATAGGATAGGACTGTGAAGCTTTGAGGGTGTTGATGGAAGCGATACACTTGATCTAGGTTTTCTTTGACAAAAAGATGATTTCTGAGCTTTCTGTTCAAAATTTAGCTTTTTAAAATAAAACTTTCCCACATTCAAGTGTAACGACTGAGACAAATCAGACATAAATATAACAAATTATTTGTTATATTTAACCAACTAGGGCAAGAAGGGCCTCAGTTACCATGGATACCAACAGATAAGGCAGTTTATTGCTTGAATGAATGGGAGAAGCGGTGCCATAGGAAAGATCCATGGTCTTTAGAACCGACGCTCCTGCATTCATTTATAGACAAATTGATCTATAAATGAACCTGCACCCGAGGACATTGTGTGTATGATGTGTGTCTTATGTAGCGTTTTCTGTATGGTATTTTTGATTTGCATATTCTATGATAGAATGAATGTACAATGTAGCCTCACCTATATGTTTTGTCTCTATAAATTTGTACTTTGAAGATTGGTGATGTGTTGATAACTACACAAAATATTAGTATTTCAAGCATCCTTAATAGTTTATTCATCTGCACATGCAAATCATCATGCTTGAAACAAAGAACCATACAATCTCCATCAGAGGAATCTTCCCGCTTGAAGGATTTGGCCTTCCTCATTGGTCAAGTCAACCCTGAGAGATGCACAGACCCACCTATCACTCGCACCTATGACCGACACAAAATTCATCTACTGGCTCTCACCTGGCCAAGCCGGCAGGCCTACAACACGCATCAAGCCATGTGCAGCTCCATTCTTCTCTCAACATTAGGGGAACCGATTGTAACTGCAACACCATCAGACCAAACTATCAAGACTTTCTCCTGCGACAGTATGTCCAGACCGCTCAGGCAAATACAAGTAATGTCCGATATACAAAATTGCTGTTTAGTTGGTTAATGCTGTGAACCCCTTTGTTCAAACAAAGGAGATTGCAGTCATAACTGATGGTTCTCCCATGGAAGACTTTTTTTCCATAGCTGCATTCCTCTGTTCTGATCCAGTTTTTCACTTTGTCACGTTTTCACACAGTCCCTTTCACTTTTCATTCTACCCCATGTTTGTGTGCTTTTGTGTATATGATTTAGTTAGATTAGTTTTGTGTTCATAATTTAGTTAATACAACTTGTGCACAATAATTATTTGCTTCTCCCTGACTGCAAATAAATTGTCACTTAAATTATCGATTTTGTTACACGCTCTAAGCGCTGTAAATGCTAAGGAAGAATTGGTAACGCCTACTTGTAGGTATAAGGGAACAATATGTAATAGTTGGTGAATAAAGGGCTAACTATCAGGAAAATTAACAAACTATTTATACTGCAAGTATGTTTTAATTAAAGGTCCACTGAAATCAAAATTGAAGTTTTTTAGCTTTAAGTATGACTGTGTTAGCCTTAAAGTTATGAATAAGCTAGTGCGTTACATAAACTATGACAACATTTGCATTTAGGAGATATAAGCATTCAAAATTTACAGTCTCTCACTTCCGTAAAAAAGAATCTGAGATTTTGGTGACATCATTGCAGACTTCACTTTCTCGTCAAATCTTCTGTCCAATCAAAATGCTCTCTAGAATCTAAAGCCCGCCCCCTACACTGCTGAAGCTGCAGCTGAAATCGGTCAGTTGTTAACACACATTTACTAATTTCTACATGGTGAAAGGCACATAGCGCACTATATATGTGATAGGAAACGATTCAGTGTAAATATGCTTTCATTTGAGGCGAATAAAGTCTGTTTTCACGTTAAGCCTAGTTCAGACTGCACGATTTTCAAACTCGTCAGGTCACTGCTCTTTTCACACTGCATGACTATCTGGGGTATCATTCAGTCACTGCTGTGTTCACTCTGCACGATGGTTTGACGACAGAGGAGTTCACATTGCATGACTGAACAAGAGGAAGAATTGTCACTGGCTTGCACGAGCACCGATTTGCCTATGATCTCGGCCATTTGTCGGTGATTTCACAAAACCTGTCTGCGACTCAGGGGCAAAAATCGGGGCAAAAATCGGGCAGTGTGAACTAGGCTTTAGTTTCACATACCGCAAGAGCGCACACACACACCAACGTCTCTGATCTAAATTTAGACTACAGACACAAGAGCGCAGCACGGATCATATGCGCGAGTCGGCACAGACAACAAACATATTGCAGAATGCAGAATATTGCATTTCAAAGCGATATGGAGGAGATTATGAATGTAAACAGTGTTAGAGGAAACTGGTTTTACCAAACAGAAAGGTCCGCTCTTGCGCTCTAGTCAAACTGTATATTAATGAAACACTATTGGCTGTTTCAAAAACGGGATGGAGCTGCTAACAGCTGGAGCTGTTTCAGGGGAAATTACGTCAACACATTGAATAATGCGGCGTGTTCAAATCACTTCAGTGGGCCTTTAAGAAGTAATTATCCATGTAGTTACAGGGTAAGCACAAATCTGCGGACTGTAAATTAAAGTCTGTTCTTGTTCCCCACTTGTAGTTATAGGATAAGCACAATAACAACACATACCCAATCTGATATCACTCTGAATCACATTGGTTGATTGATTGGGTGAATGATTGGGTGAATGATTGATTGATTGATTGATTGATTGATTGATTGATTGATTGATTGATTGAGTGATTGATTGATTGATTGATTGATTGATTGATTGATTGATTGATTGATTGATTGATTGGGTGATTGATTGATTGATTGATTGATTGATTGATTGATTGATTGATTGATTGATTGATTGATTGATTGATTGATTGATTGATCAATCGATCGATCGTAATGTTAATTTAGCTATTAGCTATATCAATTATAATTTAATTAACTGATTTAAATGTTCATAATTAATAATAATGAATAATTATAGCAAGTTATTAATACTACTTAATACAAGGTAATATTTAATATGCCTTGATTACTAAAAGATAAAATAATAAAAAAGTAAAATGCTAATTTTTGTTTTTAATTTTGATATTTAACATTTGATGTCCTTTATTGAAACAACCAGAGTTCCACACAACTGAATAACAGCTGAATGTAGTCTCTTGTAATAAATGTCCTTTTTTTTACAGTAACGACAGCTGTATTGAGGCATATCTCCAAGCTGTGTCATGCTGTACCCCCCGTGTGGGTGTAGTGTCATGTATAACGACAAGTAGCTTACCTCTGTCTGAGGCAGAAGGATTTAATAGAGGCCAACAAGTGGATACACTTCACACACTCCTGCGGAGGAGAAGAGCAGCAAGGTGACAGTGGACTCTTTCTAGAATGCAATCAAGCCTACATTTGCCCCCAAGGAGCCCGTGGTCTTGTTGATTTTGTCTGTTTTTCCCTGTGATGTATCCACCATGAGGTGCACAGCCCCATGGGACTGTGTTCGAGGATCTGGTGTAATGTTAGATTGTAAGGCTGGAAGGCAAGAGGGAAGCCATTTCATGGTTCTCAAGCTCAGATGTGAAAGTAATACTCAGCTGGTGTTACACCAGGCCTTTCTGGATTGAACCCATCATATTAAGTTATTTCACTGACATTGAGTGTGTGTGTGTGCGCGCGTGTGTGTGTGTGTGTGATAGAGAAACGGGGGATTGAACATTGCAACCGCATAGATGGCAGATGCATACCAAAAAGCTAAATGATTATATATGGATGGATGGATGATGTGTGAACCCGCAATGACATAAAATAATGAGCCGGCGATACATCTGGACATGATCCAAACCTCAGAGAAAAGAGGGAGCAAAAGGCCTTTTGAACGTTTTTCCAGCTTAGTGACTTTGAGATGTCATTCGGTCCGTTTTCCCCATCCACACCGCTGCATACGTCATAACAGTGGCTTTGTTCTTGACGGGCACTTTCACTACAAAGGGAGCCGGATGCGAGATGAGTTTTGATGAAGCAGATGCCAGCGGTGGGGCATCCTTGGTCTTCTAGTCCACCACAACTGATGGAATTACATTTTGGGAATGGAAAATTCCTTCCTTGTCTGCACAAGCCACATGTCTATTCTTCAAGAAGACAAAGTGGTGTGAGAGAAGAGGCGGGGTGTGGATGATTAAATGAAATGTTGTTTGGGTTAGTATGCTCAATGGGATTGAGGGTTCATTGTGTCGGACAGATATGAAAGAGGCTAGAGGGAAGTTCTGCAGTGAGATTAACTTTAAGCCTTCCATTCTTTCTGCCTATGTATACTTTCAATCGGAGTTTCATAATCACTTCACTCCAACTCCAACTCCAATCCGGGTTTTCTATTTCACGCTCATTAAGCTCAAAACTCTGATAATTTACACCCAGTTTCTGTATGAAAGTATCAAACGGTCAGTATAATGATATAAATGCTTAGGATTTTATGCATGCCACGGATGCATTACTCTGATAATTAAAAATCATTTTCTTTTAAATTTATGGAATTTGCCGTTTCTGCATCATTACATGCTAGTGTGTCTATTTGAGCAAATTTGTTGTTTTCCTCTCAAGTAGTGATTTAATATGCATTCTGGAATATTTGAAGAATATTCATTAAAATTTGCTTGTGCTTTAAATCATGATGATTATTTAATGATCTATGATCCAGCTTAATTAAACATGGTCAACCTATTTATAGGTGTATTATCATATTTACTTTAATGCTTAATTGTAATAATAAGTAAATATAATAACACTACATAATTTGTCAGAGCACATATTTACACATTTACAGTCAGCAAGAGAGTTACATATTACACACATTTTGCCGTGTTCTTCTTCACCCATCTCTATTTAAATTTAAAACATTTTTAATTTATTTAAATTTTCACAAAAGTCTTTTAATTCACAAATTCCTTTCATTATGAGAGTTAATAGTCTGTTAGCAGGGCATTCATCACAATGGAAAATAATTCTTGCCGACATGTAATTGTATTATTATGGGCTGATGTGTTACACTTAGACTTGGAGCGAGGGAGAACACAGACTCTCCAGCTTAACGCAGGGACATATTCTGCTTTCAAGCCTTCTATATTAACATGCATTAAAATATCTTTCTATAATTAAATATGGAATGTGTTATGCAAACTGACAATGAGATTAATTTAGGCCTGTTTACCAGAGATCAAAAGGGATCAGTCAGCACGATGAGTTGTTTGCTGAAGGTTCGCGAGTACTGTGAGTGTTGATGTGTCACATTGACCTAGCCGGAACATCTCTGCATCATGCCACTCGGCTAATGAGGTTTTTGACAACGGCCAGCTGTTCCTGGAGAGGGGAAGAGGGTATCATCTCCAGAACCATCACACTTGCCCACTTTGTGCCAGCTTACTGCAGTTTAATTGACATCTGCCTGAATCTCTTTTCACAAAAGCTGGATGGGAAGAAGCGAAAAACCAATTAAAATCTGATCAATGAGCGCTTTCTTCGCATACACAAAGATATTTGTGAGGTTCGGTGTTTTTATGTTTAAGCACCCGCATGGTTTGTTTTCTAGCTCAGGCTGGGAGAACAGTTATTACAGGCTCTTTACGGAGGCTGTGTATGACCCCTGTCTGAAGGTGAACGCCACCGGCTGCTCCAGCGTAGTCCATCACTACACTGCTTACCGCTTTCCATTACACTCCAGGTGCTCTTCAGTACTGCTGATACACACAAAACACACACTCGCACACAATGTAGCTCCATCTCACCTGAATAGTACCTTGTAACCTCTCAGCCCACATGCGTACTCATTCAAGGGGCTGTTTAAAATACAGTCATCGCTCAAATCCACCTACCCGCTAATACACCCGCCACTTATAAACACACTCACACGGGTCGCCGCATTGACAGACTGAAGTGAGGCCTCGTCACCTCGGGTCCACGTTCCTCAGAGAGGCAGCTGAGAGGCCAGTTTCCCTTGCGGAGGACTGCAATAAATAAGTGTTGCCAGTGGTTGCAGATGGGGTCAAGTCTTTATTCAGAGATGAAAAAGGGAAATGAAAGGTCAGAGTTCACTTTAGGTGGCACACTGAAAAGGTAAGATGAAAGACTAAATGTGGCTGCTGCAGTTAAAGTTATATGCGCATTGTTTGATTTGTCTGTGATTTCGGGCGTAGTATTTTTAGTTTCAAACGCCAAATTCAACTTACTGCGCATGCGTAAAACCTCATAAAAGCTCATTGAGATGATAGGCTACAGACATCATAAAGTTATCACACAATTCTTCTGGCAGGATCATTTTATTTAGCAAAATATCTCACCGATCGTTGATGCGTCCAGATTGCACTTGATCAACCATTATTCTGTTTGGTCTAAAACGCAACTCCATTTGTTCTTTGCCATAGGACAGCAAATGCGAGGTAATTTTCTGTCATACTTGCAGGACTGTGATATGAAGTGTGCAAAGTAACATTTTAGCCACTGTGTGAAAGCGAATAACACATAACTGCACAATAGCGGTATAAACATGTATATCTATTAGTACAATATGCATCACATGACTAAATTGTTTTCATTGTTTTCAAATACCTCTGTCTTCACAGTTCAAAACGGAGAGAAAAAGATGTATTTTCAAAAGAAAACATATTAGTGTGGATATGGTCTCAGAGTCACGCTACTCAGGAGTGATATAAACTAACTCAATGCAGCTGTTCTGCTGTTCAGCTATTCACGCTAACAGATTCCATTCACAAACAACAGTCTCATCTGTGAAGGGCTGTCAGAAGGGGAAAAATCGGCCCAAAATCCACCCAATTATATTGTAGTTTGCACCCAGCATAAGATGATCAAAATCTGTGCAGAACAGATCACTGGGGATAATAGCGAGATAGATGCTGGTTAGAAATGTGTCTGAGTGTGGGCTGACTTGCTCTGAAAAGCTTAATATCTTTGATTTTGAAACTGCGATATCATGTTTTAATGTGAATAAATTATATGAGAATGTTCTTCTCTGCGATATGGGTTGTGATTGTTTTCTAAAATAACAAACAAAAACATGTCTGTACACTCTAAAAAATTCGGAGTAAAAAACAACCCAATGTTGGGTCAAATATGGACTAACCCAGCGATTGGGTGTTGTCTGAAAGGGGGGGGGGGGTGAAATGCTGTTTCATGCATACTGTGCTTTTTACACTGGTAAAGACTTGGATTCCCATCCTAAACATAGACAAAGTTTCAAAAAACTAATGTTGTACGTTTGATAGAGTATTTCTGTGTTAAAAATACTCCTTCCGGTTTCTCACAAGTTTCGGAGAGTTTTTTTCGAGTATGGGTCGGCTTGACGTCGATAGAGCGGAAGGTCCTTGTATGGGCCGTACGGGCTCTTCTCCCGGTAGGGTGCGCACGCGCGTGACTAGAGCGAGAGAGGAAATGCACGCCCATAAACACTCGCTCAGGTGCAGATCCAGTCGTCCGTGAACACTTATGTCGTTATAGTCCGCACCGCGCTCCACTTTATTCCTATGGGTGACATCAAACGACTTCAACGCTTCAGCACAGCATTCCGGGAAGGCAGCGCTGCATTTGAACCGATTTGAACGCAGAAATGATCGGAAGCTTCACAACATCCCTTCAGTCGCTTTGCAAAGTGTATTTCCACGGTCACTGCTGTCACAGGACTTCACCAAATCAAACCAAAGAAGTGTGTTTTTGACGGAGCGTTCCCAGCGATAAAGGTTCGTTCTTGCTTTGGAAGCAGCCGGTGAGTAAAACTGCTTCAAATGTCAATGCTGTTGGCTATCGTCACGTGAGTAAACATCAGTAAACGACACGATTGCGTGCTTCGTCGTTCAACAGACTCCATTGTTGTTCTGTATAACGTTACACTAGTCTGACGTGCAAAACCGCTTTGCTTGCTACTGCTAAGGTTTAGTCGCATACAATAGTCCATAAACTGAATCATGTCCTCATAAACTACGAGTTAAGACACACAAATGTTGACAGGCCACTAAATACAGTACATACCACTGAGCCACTGCATACCAACGTCCTGCTGTTGCTGTTTCTCCTGTTCAATTTATTTCAGCCTCCGAATGTGATACTGGATCAAATATATATTAGCTGAATCCGATCGATAGCCATGGGTTTCTCTCATAGACTTGAGGACGTCACCGCTGTGTGCGCATTCGTCATTCTTTAGCTCCGCCCACACGATACGCCTCTAGGCGCTCGTTTTTTTCCCGGAAAGACTCGGTACAGCCAATATTTCTTTTATAAATATAATAAAACTAAAGACTTTTTGGAGATATGAAGGATGCAATACTACTCTATAGGTACTCAAGATTGACATGAGATTGACTGAAACCCCCCCTTTAAGCAAATATTTAACCCAACCGCAGGATTAAAACAACCCAATCGCTGGGTTAGTCCATATTTGACCCAACATTGGGTTAAAACAACCCAGCAATTTTTAGAGTGTATTAAAGTAAAAATTATTGATAAATACATATTTTGAAACGGAAATAAGTACTTGGTGTGTCTTGTTCATTATTTTCATGTAATAGCAACAGAACTTAAAAGTCATCATTTTATTAGCAACATAAGCACATGAGTTACTTTTTTTACATTTTTTCACATCCCGCCTAGTACTCTTGCCTATATTTCAGGTGAGGCGAGGTGCATCTCAAATAAGCCTATATGTTAATTACCAGTGAGAATGCCTGTGTAGTCCACCAGAAGGCACTCCACCTCAGACTATTGCCATATCAACACAGACTACATTACCCACAATACTCACTGCCCAGACACATCATTGCTGATTACATCCACGTGTGTAAATAAATGGACTGCATTTATAGCGCTTTTAACAGACTCTATGGCCATCCAAAGCGCTTTACATTTTTGCCTCACATTCACCCATTCATACACCATGTAAGTCGTCATCCAGCTCATCAGGTGCAGCCGGGGTTAGGTGTCTTGCTCAAGGACACCTCGACACTTGGTCAGGTGGAACCGGGGATTGAACCACCAACCTTTCGGTTTGTAGACAACCTACATGAACCACTGAGCCACTGCCGCCCCAGACAATTATATACTTTTGAGTGTGTAGCAGAAGAGTATGCAAGTTTTGGGACAAACTACTTTGTCATCTATAATGGACTGTGTTGCTTAGTTATGTGCATCTCATCACTGTTTAAACTGCCGTCAGTCATCATCACAGTTCAAAGCCTCCCGAATCCTCCACATTCAGTTTAATTTCCTACCATATCGAATGTAGCCACATGATGATCTGCCATTTGTGAGACTTTAATGCAGAGACTCTCCTCGTGTGTTTGCAGTTTAAATATAATGATGCTTTCAGTTAGCTTTTAGTTAATGGCCAAACGTGTCATTACAAAAGTTCACATTGCTGCTGCAGGTTAAATATAATGTTTTTGTCAGGCTAAACACTGATAAATGATCACTCAAACCCCTTTATCTAAACCTCTCTACTTAACCGTCTGACTTGCACAATTGTCATGTTTGTAGTTTTTTAACACTTTCATCCATATTTGTAGTTCCTTTATAACCCATTGTAAACTCGCAATGGGTTGTGGGCAATATCAGCCCACAACCCATTGCGTTGGGTTATTAGAGTGTGTGTCGATCTATACTTCGAATTCGGAATTTGGAAATAGTAAACCATCTGGGTATCTTTGGCATACTCTTTTCAACATACTATGATTTGGGACATATACATTTTTATATCAAATACTATTTCGTATGGATACTATGTGAATTGGGACACAGGGCTGGTCTATTCTGCTGCTCATTGCTAAGGCCCCATCTACACGGAGACGCATTTAACTGTATACCTATAAATGTTGTACCGTATCAGTGTGTTGTATCACACGGATCCCTTGTTTTGGCAAGCATGAATCTGATTAATCCATATATATTAGCCAATCCATATATTTTGTGAAACGGTGATGTCGTCACATTACATCCGGCATGGTAAAAGAGTTAAGGGGTACAACTACAGGCAATGGCCATGTGCATTTTGCAGAAGGGGATTTTTTTTTTTTTTTTTTGTAAGGGTAGGTTTAGGGGTTAATAAAACATCTGTTAAGTAGCAAATGCATTTATTGTTATTCTATCATGAGATTTTGCCTCACCTCCTACCACTGCTATACCCCTTCTTCATCTCCATTATTAGTGTATTTGTGTGGCAGAATTACAGCGCCACACACTGGCCTGGTATGCAAACTACATCGTTTTGAGTTGAACACATATTTCTTGAAACGAGGAAAAAAAAATCTGATTGGGAAAGCTCTGGCCGAGGATGGGGCTTGTTAGTCTTTTTATGCGTTTCTTAGCGTTTTAGTTAATAATAATTATCTTGAAAATAGGAATAAACACGTAACACGTAACAAATGAGAACCGTAAACACTGAGGGAGAACTGAGAACTTAAAAGCAGGAACCAAACAAAGGAGCTAATGAGATAATTGGCACAGGTGAATAGAATTACATAATTAACAGACTAAAAGAAACTAGGGCTACATGCAAAATCGTCCCCTACCCTCAATCACTATTCCATACGTTAGTCTACTAATAACTTTAAGGAGTAAATGAAAATGAGTGAGGGAATTCGGACAGGCGCATCATCGGCTGTATGCTCAGTGCAATGTGGGATGGAATCAGTGCACTCAATAACGTCCGCTATGGTTTCAGACACCACTACAAATGGCTGTCCTCTCAAATAATGTCCTATTTGAGGGTATAGGGGGAGATTTCCGATTCAGCCGAGGGGTGTTTCTCAAATGGAAGGCTGTGTCCTATGATGGCTGCAAATCTCGGCTGCCACGTCATCAAACGTCGGTCTCAATTTGAAGGATCCTTGGAAGGTAGTCTTGTTTTGTGCCCTTCATTTGGCCTGATTTGAAGGACGCACTGGATTTATCTTTCTCGGCCTTAATGGACCAACAATCCTTTGCATGCATTTAATTTCACAAAAATAATCTAATGGAAAATGAGTCAGTACTGAGCTTGTCTGAGTTTATTATGAAATGTAAGACACAATATATGAAAGCATAGATGTTATCTTTTGTTTTGCTGAAATGAATCACTAATGGGCTACTAAACGACAGGGACAGCAGGCATTCACTTCTAGTGTCCCAGGCGTTATATACGGAGAATTGCACATGACATGCAAGAAAAATGAAATGAATTAAGATGAATATACAACAGACTGATCAAACACAAATAATATTAAATTATTTATTTAATAGATATGTTTTCATAGTTTGTGTTGTCTTTTATTAATGCAGTCATCACAGGATTGACCAAAATCTCACTTTTCATACGGCATTTCCAAACATTTGAATTGCACTGTATATACGAATGTAAGCCTTTCAAAGACTACAACAAAATAAAATAAATAACATTACGTGTTAGTCAGAATTCCCTAAAAAGACTCAATTCACATTGTGTTACTTCTCTAGGTTTCGTACATCAGAGTGACTAAAAATGATGCATCACCATACCCTTTTTTTTTTTTTTTCTCAAACCAAGCTTGCGTTAAAGGATGCATTATAGTTTTCAAATTACATTTCAACTGCCAATGTGTTTCCTCTCTCTTCCTTTTCTCATCCCACACATTAGTGATCGCCCTAATGTGGTCATGAATCTTATGTGCCCGGGTATTCATAGATTTGCTGAGTCTGTGTTTAGAACGCAATTTTAAGAAGCTGTCAGTGAGAGAGATGAACGATAAACCCATATATAAATATGATCACCTAGATCATTAGCCGCATTATAATTTTAATATGTCAGTGACATGTATGGAGAGATCATTTTTCAAACCAGCAACAAAAAAAAACCAGCAAAAAAAAAAAAAAACACTGAATTAAGAGTCAGAAGTTTCTAAGAATTTTCTAAGAACCCACAAATAATATTCACGTGCACAGAAAATTAACTCCATCAATATTCTAAGAATCAGCCGAGTTAACCTTTAAATATTATTCAAGAGGTTCACACATGGTTATGACCCACGAGCTAATTAGCATAGATGAACAAATATGCACACACCCACACATGAAGATTCTCTTTCTGCCTTTCTTTCATCTCTCTTTCTGCTGACCAAGTCAATTAGAACATCAATGTTAATGATCGCATCATAGAGCGAAATTAGTTCTTCATCAAACAATTTTATCAGCATTGTCCCAGCACACCCCCACGTGCACGTGAAGTGGCAGTCACATGTTCATTTCAACTCTTTCATCTTTCTCAGCCATTGCCGCTTCTTTAACAAACACGCGCTATATAGCACTGGAGCTAAAGCGATAGAAACCAACAGCTCCCCTTTCCGAAAGCTTGAATCAGCCACGCTTCATCTTTGCAGGCAGTTCAAACTCTCTCCTAACTCATTAAAGCTGATTTGGGATTATTTACATGCCGCTGGGAAGCACAGTAAACACGATTAGGTTGGACAAATACTGGGGTCGATATTTTGCAGACGTTCCAATTAATAAAACATAGGCCTACCATACGATATGAAGCTAACGCTATCTTCAGTAAAAGGGCAGGCAGCTAGGCAGGGCATAATTGGCAAGACAAAGAAACAAGGACCCCTACTGTTATCCCTGTCACTGGAAAGACAACCCCGCTACATCAGTACATGCTAGCTTGAATGAGCATTGAGCATTGATAACTGAAATTCTCTCAAGACCAAAAGAGAAAGTGAAATGTAAAGAGAAATTGAAAGTGGTAAAAGGGGGGAAATAATGAAAAAAAAGAGTGGGGCAGAGATAAAAGCACACCGCATAAAAGCAGTTCACCTAAGTGGTGGGATGTAGAGAGGAACAGTGCTTAGCCACAAACACACACATCCACATGTACTTGAAGTCTGAGCCGAAAAAGACACTTCGCAGCTTCATCACAAAGCCTCCTCTTGTCCCCCGCTAAAATTAGCCGGTGTTGACGAGACCCTTGCATGGTGATAAAACAGATGAATTATGCAAAGAGATTGCACAGAGGCAGGGCAAAAGGAGTCGAAGATGTTGAAGTGCAAAGCGGATGTGTTGGAGAGTGTGAGTGTGTGTTTGAGGAGCTGTATGTTGAACTATTTAACTATTTATATCTGTATGTTTTATGTGTGCATGCAAAATGTACACTGAAAAAAGTCTAACATTAGTGTTGTTCGTTTAATGTGTATTTTCTCATTGAAATAGCTTAAAATTTTTAACTTTTTCATGTCAAGTAAACATTTTAGTTTAGATTTATGGTTCAATCCATTTTTTTACATTGATACAATATAAATGGTAATCGAGACATTAAACTGAATTTATTAATTTGATCAGAGCACTTTTATTAGATTAAGCAGGATTTGCACATGCGCATTGTTGAGTTGGAGATCCCGCTCTCTGTGGTTCAAAAAAAAAAAAAAAAAAAAAAAATCAGAACTGTCTGAGAAGAACACAGCACGAACTCCAGCGGCGGCCGTGACGGTACTTTTCAACGGAACGGACATCAGACCCATCCAGACAGGCTCCGAGACAGAATGAAGAGTAACATTGATAAGGTAAGATAAACTTTGTCTACCGTTAACGTTTTTACCTCAAGTATATCTGACGGGCCTTGATTCTGGCCGTAATTTCAGCGCTAATACTTGATAGCGTGTAAATTAACTTAAGACAGCACTGGAAATGTTCGCAATCTTCATTCAAACTATAACGTTCAGTTATTTTAGCCCCCCATTGGGTGGGTGAGTAATAACGTAAATGCATGCAAAATATCTAATGTTAAATGCATTGTGTGGGGGCATTGACCGTGTCAAGGGAAAGAAAAGAGTTAACAATAACATTACTCGAAACAAGTGCAGTTAGCCTACATAAGCTACAATATTTTCTGCTTAACTTTTATTAGACTCCAGTTTAAAAGAAAAGTGTTTTTTCGCTGAGCACATTCTCTCTCTGCAGTCCGAGCGCGCTGAAGCTCACTCACGCTCATAGCTGAGGTAAATCATTTTTCTGAACAAGAGCGCTCCCGAATCCGTGTTTCTCTCACTGCTTGCGTAAATCGCGGCACAGTTCCACACACACACGCACACACACACACACACGCGCACACACACACACGCACACGCACACACACACACACACGCACACACACACACACACACACACACACACACACAATACCTGCAGTTCAATGAAACGCGCAGCTCTTAAAGGGGCCACACTATATTCCAGCTCTTAAAGTATGGATCCCAAACGTTTGAGCTTTAGCAAATAAGTGTGATTAAAAATACTTTTCGAAAGTTCTTTATCCCACAGACATGCCTTAAAGGGTTAGTTCACCCAAAAATGAAATTTATGTCATTAACTCCTCAACCTAATGTCGTTCCTCACCCGTAAGACCTCCATTCATCTTCACACACTGTTTAAGATATTTTATATGTCAATGCCCACTTTACTGTCCATGTCCAGAAAGCTAATAAAAACATAATCAAAGTAGTCAATGTGTGACATCAGTTGGTTGATTAGATTCTTTTGAAGAATCGAAAATACATTTAGGTCCAAAAAAAAAAAAAAAACTATGACTTTATTCAGCATTGTCTTCTCTTCCGTGTTCCTCAAAAAAGATACAAACAATTCATGAATCAGTGAATTGACCAATGTCACGTCATTTCAGCAGTTTGGGAGTTTGACACACGATCCGAACTGCTAAAATGACACGACACTGGCGATCCGAATCAGTGATCAATTCACTGAATCATGAATCTTTTTAATCTTTTTTGAGGAACACGGAAGAGAAGACAATGCTGAATAAAGTCATAGTTTTTGTGATATTTGGACCAAAATGTATTTTCGATGCTTCAAGAGATTCTAATTAACTAACTGATGTCACATATGGACTACTGTGATGATGATTTTATTAAAGTGAATGTTTTAGGTCGGTATATAGCAGAGAATATGCTGGGCACACAACTACTCGGGCGGCGTTTATGTATGGCAGTTGCCATACCCTGGCATTCCCCATTTTTAGACCTAACTGTACGTTTTCGCTAATGAGTTGTTGTTGTTGTAATTTAGTACGGTTCTGTTTGTGTTCACCATCTTCTAAACTTATTTCTGTATGCTCTACTTTTAAGATCCATGGTGAGTTACAACAGTTCCTTTGGAGACAAAGTTCTTGGCGCAGTTGGACAAGCACTCCACCAAACTGTCGGAAGTCATCAGGAGCAAGGGAGGAGTTGTGAAAGAGAAGACCAACAGGACCTTGCAGGTTTTAGATGAGGTATCTATAAATTTGATTATCAGTAGGATCCATGGCTGAATAGTGTGTTTTTTTTTTTTTTTATGTTTAATTTTAATTCATAGTTATTGTTCTTACTCAGACTGTAGACATCACCATCAGAAGAGAATGCATCCTTAAATCTCTGATCTACCTCTGCGAACCTTTTGAGCACCCTTTCAAAGAATACCAGGTAAGGGCATCTCTCTCACTTAATCACACAGTTAACACCTACAGACTAACATGGTCATAGTCTAGGTTTTCCTGGCCACTTTTAATAAATAGGGGTGTGATGAGAAACTCAGCTCACAAGATGAGATTTTAACACTATTTATAAGAAATCTTTGATGCTGAATTTTGAGCTGTGAACACTTAGACCATGTCCAGACGTACCAAAACAATCTTTTTTTTCCTTGTCTTCCCTGTAACACTGTCAAAATAAGTGTGTCCAAAGGAATCCATTTGCAAATGACTTAACACCTATATGCAATGTAAAATCCAGGCCTGGTCCTCTCTTCCTTCACTGTCGTCGCTCCTCCTTTTATTCTCCCTTCACTCCTCCTTGAGAGATCTGAGACCAGTGTGACGTGCAGTTGGCACTGATCATCCAAGTACTCACCGGCCTCGCTTTGCTCTCACTCGTCACGCGCCTATTCAAGTTCAGTTTAGAGTGTGTAAGAACTGAAAATGGGAGATTTCTGACACTATAATATACTTATTTTCTCTTTTTTTATGCAGGAAATGAGGTTGAAGAACTAGAGCAAACAACCATGGCGATCTTTATCACTGGGAAAGAGGATCCTCTCCATCCACCAAAAGACATTAAAATTGTCATTGAAGGATCAGAGGTCCTGAACCTGCTTGCTATATTGCATACAAATAGGTTATATTTAAAGGGTTAGTTCGCCCAAAAACAAATATTCTGTCATTAATTCCTCACCTTCATGTCGTTGGACACCCGTAAGACCTCCGCTCATCTTCAGAACACAAATGAAGATATTAGTGTTGAAATCCGATGGCTCAGAAAGGCCTTCATTGCCACCAATGTCATTTCCTCTCTCAAGACCCATAAAGGCACTAAAGACGTCGTTACAAAGCCCATCTCACTACAGCGGCTCTTCAATCATTTATGAAGACACCAGAATAGTTTTTGTGCGCAAAAAAAACTAAATAACGACTTATCTAATAATGGGCAGATTTCAAAACATGAAGCTTCAAATCACTGTGACTCAATGTATCGATTCAGTTCATCAATACGCTGATTCATAAAGCTCTGAAGCTTCAGGAAAATCGGTCATCACTAAGTTATTATTTCTGTTTTTTTGTGCACAAAAACTATTTTCGTCACTATAAAATGATTGTAGAGCCGCTGTAGTGAGATGGGCTTTGTAACGACGTCTTTAGTGCCTTTATGGGTCTGAGAGAGGAAATGACATTGGTGTCAATGAAGGCCTTTCTGAGCCATCGGATTTCAACACTAATATCTTCATCTGTGTGTGAAGATGGACGGAGGTCTGACGGGTGTCGAACGACATGAGGATAAGTGATTAATGACAGAATTTTCATTTTTGGGTGAACTAACCCTTTAAATGTAGAGCTTACAGCTCTGTATCAGAAACTGATGCAGTGTTCACTGTTCACTGTCTGAGGAGCAGTTCCGGGATTTGTCTCTGTTGTTCAGCTGAAAGAGACTGTTCATAATCATATACATTTATAAACATGAGATACATTTGTATCTTAACATTTTAATTGTATTTTAGGATGTTTTATGGTGAAATGTGTTGTCAGAAAAACATTCCTAATTTAATATAACTACTAATGTGATGTCATCAAGTGGTGATTTGATTATTTGTAACAAATTTGTATTTTTGTGACTGCTAATCTTTATACATGTGAACATGTTTATTGAACAATACATATAAATGTGTTCTAAAGGAAAGTGTTATGATAGTCATTGATCAAAATGTTTTAAAAGCTATTTTTTTTATTTTACATTTTAAATAATGACATCTTAATTTGAGACAACCTAAAATAATTCATTTACTCTGGCCTATAAATATTACTTTGTTTGAATTTAAATAATCAGTTTATTCCAACATAAAATAATGATTTGTTAGTTTGATCCAATTTAAAATATTTAGTTTGTTCCAATCTAAAATAATTAGTTTGATCAACCTTTAAAAAGTGGTTGCATAAATTTAAACTTTTCAAATTAAACTAAATTAAATTATTTACTTGAGTCAATGTAAAATATTTCGTGTGATTGATTACTTCAATTTTTTTAAGTTGATCCAAGGGTTTTATTTTTTCAGTGTATTGCACTCAGTGGCTGTCTTGAAAATGGCCTGAGCAGCTGTGATCTATGTGAAATAAGCATGCAAGCATACTTGAATTGAGAAAAATAAAAATAACATCTCAAGATATGCAGTAGTTAAACACTTTGTTTATAGAGTTGTTAAAAAAAATAGTATGCAGGTGTGGAAAAAAATGGGTAGGCATGCCTGTGAGTGCACAGTAAAATGTTGAAACATTTAAAGGTTAATTACAGTACTATATTTGAATCATTAAGCACAACTTTGTTTAATAACATTTCAAATATACTCTGATCAGGCATAACATTATGACAGAGGAAGTGAATATCACTGATTATCTCTTCATCACCGCAACTGTTAATGGGAGGGGTATATAAGAATCAAGTGAACATTTTGTCAAAGTTGATGTGTTAGAAGCAGGAAAAAATGGGCAAGCCTAAGGATTTGAGCGAGTTTGACAAAGGCACAAAATATGATGGCTAGACGGCTGGGTCAGAGCATCCGCATGGGGAATCTCTTGTGGGGTGTTCCTGGTGTGCAGTGGTCCGTATCTATCAAAGGTGGTCACTTCAGGCCTGTGATATTAATCTAATTGTATTTTAGATTTTGGTTGCCCGGAACTCACTTAAACTCACTTAAACACAATTTATGTCTTAAATGGGCGCTAGTAATTGAGAGAAAATAGTATGTATATTATAGGGGTGACTCCTAATAGTCGAAGATTCGATGCATCGATATGCAGGACCGGATTCGACCATTAATCTCACGGTCGAATCTTCGCGGGTGTAATGAAACGAGGATCATACCATTTTGGCAATATGGGGGTTTCAGCAGCAGTCAGTTCCCACCACATTTTTGAAAAATGCTATAAAAGCGGGTGTGGTTTAGCGGCGGAGTGCAGATCAAACAGTTTTATTTCGCTCTCATTAAAAGCATCAAAGCTTCCTATAAATGCAAGCTGCAAATAACCATTACGTTACATGCAACACAATTTAATGCACAGCCATTGTTCTCTGCTTTGAAAATATATGTCAAGCTGTTATTTAAATGGGGTGAAATGGTTTACACACACATAGATGATTCGACTATCGGTCGACCATAGAGAGATTCGAATGTGTAAATCCTTAGTCGGGGACACCCCTAGTATATTATTAGATCTGCATTCGGTCTTAAAGGGGCAGTGTCTAATAAACCCTGACGATTGTGTCATTGTGAAACAAAATAGCCTAGAAATCTAGACGCACCCTAGCGGCAGCAAATTTAATCTGCCTGTAATTGCCGTCTAGCAACTCTCAATACCCTTCTGAGCTGTATTCCCCCTAACTCTTGCCGGACCAATCGCATCGTGTATAGAGTTGGTGGGCAGGGCCATAATGACGACGGCCGAGTTGCGTTTGCATGCTTCTAGTAAACACAGAAACTGGCGAACGGCAGCAATCTTTCGAATCAGCGTTGACCACGATTTTGGAAGACTTGGAGTTAAGCTTTTCTCTGAGAAAAGAACAAAGAACGGCACTGGTCCAAGGTAGAAACAGTGATGAACCAATGGCAGGGTCATGGGTGGTAAATGATCATTGATGCTCATGATCATGGTGGGGAGCGAAGGCTGGCCCGTGTGGTCCGATCAAACAGATGAGCTACTGTAGTTCAGATTGCTCAAGAAGTTAATGCTGGTTCTGATAGAAAGGTTTAGAGTGCACAGTGCATCTCAGTTTGTTGCGTATTGGACTGCATAGCCGCAGACCAGTCAGGGTACTCATTCTGACCCCTGTCCACGAACGAGAATACCAACAGTGGGCATGTGATTATCAGAACTGGACCCCGGAGCAATGAAAGAAGGTGGCCTAGACTGATGAATCATGTTTTCATTTACATCAAGTGGATGGCCTGGTGTGTGTGCATTGCTAACCTGGGAAACACTTGGCACCAGGATACAATATGGTAAGAAGGCAAGCCGGTGGAGGCAGTGTGATGCTTTGGGCAATGTTCTACTGGGAAACCATGGGTCCTGCCGTCCATGTAGATGTTACTTTGACACGTACCACCTACCTAAGCATTGTTGCAGACCAACATGGTCTGCAACAATGGTATTTCCTGGTGATGTGGCCTCTTTCAGCAGGATAGTGCACCATACCACAAAGCAAAAGTGGTTCAGGAATAATTTGACCTCCAAATTCTCCAGATCTCAGTCCAATCGAGCAACTGTGGGATGTGCTGAACAAACAAGTCCGATTCATGGAGAACCCACCTCGCAACTTATATGACTTAAAGGAACTTTGCTTTAATTATGTTTGTTCTGTTCTAGGTAATATGTTTGCATATTCTAGAGTACAAACGAATACATGATCAAAAATCCAATTTGTGCTTTAAACTATTGCAATTGTGCATAGAAGAATTTAAGTTAAACTTTGCATATTTTCAACAGACTTTACAGTATATTGTAACAATGTCGGTAGTATATGTAAATAAACAATGCCTACTTGTTCTTCGTGTTACCTGCACCAATTATTTGACTTTTTTTAGTTGACGTCCGCCGGTGGCTTTTGATAAATCTACAGATTGTAGCCTACTTCTGCATTTTTGTATTCTCACCCATGGACAGGCGGAGGGTTATTAACAGAACAGTTATTGTAAGGGTAGATTCATCACTAAGCAGCATTTTGTTAAAAATGGAACACTATGGCAACAGTTTTCTTACCTGTTTGTCACTGCGTTTTGCTTCAAGTCGAACTGACGGTTTCTTCCATGTTTTCCCCTCCAGCCTAAGACACTGTGATTGTGGTCCAGTTTTCCATTGCAGCTTTCTCCCTGTATTTACGATTCTCTGCCGTCTTTAGCCACTGCCTATCTGGATCCCTCACTGGAAACCAAAAGTAACTAACTCCTGCTAAATGTTTCTATGAAATGTCCATCTTTTTCGTTTCTTTGTATTTGATAAATAACATGTGTTTGTATTGTATGTGTGTTTGTTGTGATGCTATTATATATACACGTTGTATTCATCCTTTTATTATTTCAAAAGATAACAAGGAACAAGATAACACAATATGCCCAGTAACATAAATGCCCATTTTAAAGGATGAATTCTCACTACTTTTCAAAACAAACATGAAGCAGAGGCAGAGACGTTTAGGATAAAAGCTGTGGACACAACAGGCAGAATTCAGAGATGCAGAGGGGAGGGGAGGGGGTGGGCATGGTGATGGTGTTTAACATGAAACTGCAGATGAGGAGCTGCTGCAGTATTAGTGGGTGGAAGTGTCGGTGCTTAAATGACTCCCAACTTCTCTCTCTTTATGAACCCCCTTTTCACTCTCTTTTATACAAATTTACCTAGCCCAGCAAAGGAGGTCTGTAATACCTGGAGAACGTGATCCACTTACATTTCAATTCATCTCAATTTATTTGAAATCTTCCATCTTTGCTCATAGGTGCTCTTGCAGCCAGGGTTTGTTTTTAAGGTCTGGTCTGGCGTAGGCTTACTTCTTTAGCTGCTCAGCATCTCGGCCCTTGAAGCAATATATATGTAGTTTATGCTAGGTAACGGAACCATGCATGCATCAGGTGCAAAACTATTCTGTCATACTTGACTCACCAAATTGTTGATCCAAAACTATATTCTGTTATTTTTCCTGACAAACACAAAGGAGAATTTATGAGGAATCTCTCAGACACTTTCAACAGTTCATACTGACTACAGCTGTCAAGCTCCAAAAAGAACAAAAAGCACCATAAAAGAACCATAAAGTTTCATATGATGTGTACGTTTCAGTGTATACCAAACCCTCTAGAGCGTTGTGTGAGATTTTGTTTGTTATTCTCTGAAAATCCTCCCCCCTGCTGTGGATCTTAGAGTCTGTTCTCCATTATGCATATTTAAATATACAGTGCATCTGTAAAGTATTCACAGCGTTTCACTTTTTCCACATAGTCTTATGTTACAGGCCTTATTTCAAAATGGATTAAAATCTTTTTTCCCCCTGAACTCTACAAACAATACTCCAATGTAAATGTGAAAGAAGTCCGTTTGAAATCTTTGCAAACGTATTACAAAGAAAAAATCATATCTACATAAGTATTCACAGCCTTTGCCATGACATTTAAAATTGAGCTCAGATGCATCATGTTTCCACTGATTATCCTTGAGATGTTTCTACAACTTGATTGGAGTCCACCTGTGGTAAATTCAGTTGATTGAACATAATTTGGAAAGGGACTCACCTGTCTATAGAAGGTCCCACAATTAACAGTGCATGTCAGAGCACAAACCAAGCCACGAAGTCCAAAGAATTGTCTGTAGACCTCTGAGACATGATGGTATCAAGGCACAAATCAAGGGAAGGGTACATCATTTACATTACAGCATTGAAGGTCCCAAATGAGCACAGTGGCCTCCCTCATTCGTAAATGGAAGAAGTTTGGAACCACCAGGACTCTTCCTAGAGCTGGCCGCCCGGCAAAACTAAGCGTTCGGGAGAGAAGGGCCTTAGTCAAGGAGGTGACCAAGAACACGATGGTCACTCTGACAGAGCTCCAGCATTTCTCCATGGAGAAAGGAGAACGTTCCAGAAGAACAACCATCTCTGCAAGCATTCCTCCAAACAGGTCTGTAGCATGGCCAGACGGAAGCCACTACTAAGTAAAAGGATGCCTGGAGTTTGCCAAAAAGGCACCTGAAGGACTCTCAGACCACAAGAAACTGGTCTGATTAAACAAAGATTAAACTCTTTGGCTCAAATCGTCAGGTCTGCAAGAAACCAGGCACTGCATATCACCTGGCCGATACTATCCCTACAATGAAGTATGGTGGTGGCAGCATCATGCTATGGGGATGTTTTTCAGTGGAATGAATTTGGAGACTAGTCAGGATCAAGGGAAAGATGAATGCAGCAATGTACAGAGACATCCTTGATGAAAACCTGCTCCAGAGCAGTCTGGACCTCAGACTGGGGCAAATGTTTCTCTTCCAACAGGACAACAACCCTAACACACAGCCACGGTAACAAAGGAATGGCTAGGGGACACCTCTGTGAATGTCCTTGAGTGGCCCAGCCAGAGCCCAGACCAAACGCGATTTGAACATCTCTGGAGAGATCTGAAAATGACTGTGCACTGACACTCCCCATCCAACCATGGAGTTTGAGAGCACTTGCAAAGAAGAATGGGAGAATTTGGCCAAAGATAGGTGTGCAGTATCAGTGTTATGTTGGGATTCACCGTTTTTTCAGTGGTCTTTTTCAAGCACAATATCTTCATATGAAGGAGGAAACAATGGTGTGAGGCTCATGGTATGTTAGTTACTCTAATTATTCAACTATGCTAACGGTAAATACAGTTTTCCATTCTAGGGCACCTTTAATCCATTTTGGAATAAGGCTGTAACTTAACATAACAAAATGTGGAAAAAAGTGAAGGATTTTGTGGAAAATGTAGAAAAAGTAACTTCCATGTGGATATTACTTCGACACGTAGCCTGCCACCTACCTAAGCATTGTTGCAGACCATGTACACCCAGGTGCCAGAAGTCAGTCACACCGGGGGTGCTGAGAGAAATTCAGTCTATAGCCCCGTTTCCACCAAAATTACCCGGAACAATTTGTACCAGGAACTTTTTTACAGGAACTTTTCTCCCCCCCAGACCTGCAGCTGTCTGCGTTTCGACCGCGATAAAGTTCCGAGAAGATTAGGCAAATTAGTCCGGTGATGTAGGACTGCGCGCGACTAATACAGTATTATTTATAGCTATTTGTTGTAAAGTGTAATAATCATCTCAGAAAAAAAAATCTTCTGTCAGGCGCAGTTAAAGTAAAAACTGCCTGGGGCAATATACGCTGTGTCATTACTCCAACATTATCTTCATAATTTACGAAATAAAAAGTTTACCCCTCAGAAAAATGTACTTTCCTATCTTGTCAACATGAGCGCGGCGCGCGCCGTCACGTCATGTAAGGACACACACTTAAAAGTAATCGGTCAGGTCGTTTACATGGTGAAAAAAAATTAATAACGAGTATGGAAGAGATTCAAGCTTTGCTGCTTTTGCTGGTTATGTATAGGTTTACTAAAGAGGTAATTAACGACAGAAAAGAGCACTAATATGCAGATTCAGCAGCATGCAGCTGCAGCATATTCAGAAAGCTTGTAAAGCTAGATTTAAAATGACAATGTATATTATTATCAGCTATTACGGACATTGCACGTGAGATGGCTGAGACGACCGCGCGCCACCAGACAGAGAGCAAAGACTGATATTTACTGAACGCAGAACGAACCTCGCAAAAGACTTTTAAAAATGCCGGTTGAACTGCGTGAGCTCAACCAATCAGCATGTTCAGCGCCCAAGTCCCGCCCTCGAAAGTTCCTGAACTTTGAAAAAGTATTACCTCGCGAGCAGGGCCGTTTGGAGGGGGAAATATTTACCCGGAACTTCCATTTTACCCTGGTTCCTGCGGTCTAAACACACGAAGTACCACCCAAAGTTCCTAGTTCCTGGGTAAAGTTCCTGTGGTGGAAACGGGGCTTATATAGGCCATGACCCAAATTGCACCCTAAACCCTCACAGTCTTCTTCTGAGACCACACTTTCACGTCGTAATTCTGCTTTGATTGTCGGGAAGAAGTCCGCTGCGTAACCCGCACCAGTGTGGGCTCAGCAGAAGTGCACATCGAGGGTGCATATCGACCTCAAGGGGGAGCTTGTGAGCACCCTTTTGAGACCTAAAATGACAAATGGGACACCCTGCGGTCTCGTGGAAAGACACATGCACACAGCGGCCGTTGTAAGGTCACAGGACTGAAAGTGAACATGAAGTGTGCCATTTGGGACAGGGGTATAGTCTATATATGTCTATATAGTGACATCATATTAAAAGCTCTGCGACATTTATGTTTTTGTTATTCATTTGAATGGCACAGATAATTTATATTTAAGTTATTGACAATAAACTCCAACAGGCGGCAAACTTATTAATGCTTAACATGCTTTGCCTCAAAGCAGCCACAGCAGCTACCACACTGAACTAATGCATAAAAATTGCAACTGCATGGATGCAGGTGAGAGATGGGACTCACATCCAGGTTATTTTAGTTTATAATAAGGACAGTTCAAAGTTATGACTGCATGATGAAACCACTTTGTGTGTGTGTGTGTGTGTGTGTGTGTGTGTGTGTGTGTGTGTGTGTGTGTGTGTGTGTGTGCGTGTGTGTGTGTGTGTGTGTGTGTGTGTATACGTATGCTGTACGGGTCTGGAATAAAGAATGTTTTTGCTCAGGTGACCAAAATGTACACCCAATAGAGGGAGGTCAAACCTGCGATCGATTTCTGATGTCACTAGATCAAGTGCCTCATAGAATTCATGCCGCCATAGTGACTCACACTGGAGCACACCAGAAACACTTGCTTTTCCACTCGGCAGACTTCTTGCTATGGCCTCACAAGGCCCAAAGACTGCCTCACAACAGAGAAGACCAAAAACATTCTCCCTTTTAAAGGTTGATTGAGAGGCCCAGCTACTTTTGCCCGCATCTCATCACAAACACTTGGATCCTGCTGGAGTGTGCGTAGTGTTTCCAAAAGTTGAGCATAAGCATGGTAAATCCTTGATATTGTTTTTGTACTCACACACCAGCATGTTGGACACGGATGTTGCAGACATCTTCATCACCGTGAAAAGACTAGTACAAGTTTTGGCATTTGGCTGACTCTCTGATGAGTGTGGCGATGCTCTGCACAAAGTTAAGTACCAGGTCAAGACCATGGTTGCAGCAGTGTACAAATAATGAATCAGTGCAAACCTGCTTAAGTCATGCTTGTACTCCAGACATGTTACTGGCACCATCAAAACAGCAGCTTTGGTGTTTTTCCAAAGTAAGGTTCAGTCAACAGAAGATGGATGCAGAGAAAGAGGGTTTCAGATGTTGCGTCAGGTGCATTGTACAATCCCAAAAATACATTCTGCTGGAAAAGGTTTGGATCCACATAGCACACATGACAAGAGGACTGCTCAGATGACCCAATGTCTGTTATTCCGTAGAAATGAGAGTCAGATGCCCAGCTATCTTGCACTGAACAGCATGTGCAGATCGTTCCAGTATTTCATTTTGCACTGTACATCCAAGGACTGACATCCCTTCTAAGAAGCCACTCGTGGGCTGCAGGTAATAAACACATGCACTCCAGCATAAGTTTCCATATTACTTCGTCGTGATGAGAGGGATTCGCTGGCTAAACATTTGATTAACCTGAAAGCCAGCTCCAGAAACATCCAAGCAGTTTTTTGTTCTTTTGCCACATTATCAGAGACATCAGAGCATTAATTGGTGTGATGCTTAACGCTGCAATTTTGTTCAGAGGGTCAAGATTTTCCATGCTCTTTTTGCCAATTTGCAAAACCTCCTTTCACAAATGTGCCGTCCGATCTAGTCTGGTCCTCAATAATTATCTTTTTTGCAACAGCAGAGCAACATGTGAAGCACAATGCTTTATCTGTCTCTTTCACACAATGAAGTCATTTCCAGCGTTTAAAAAAACCTACCTGTGTTGAATGATCTGTGAAGCTTTCAGTCTCAAAACGTCTTGATGGAAAGTTAAAATCCTTTGGCTTGTAAAGGCTCCACAAGTAGGCATATGCTTACAGCGTTGTTAGCAGCTGCATCTTATGCTGGCGTTGGGACCGTGCGTGCGGGTTTATCTGAAGAACGGCTAACGCTGACGGAGTCACCAGTGGAGGAGTTGGACATGGAGTTGGTGACAGTTGAATCATCCATGTTTGTCCTTGAAACTTTACATGTTTAGGGTTTTTAAAAAACTCTGAAATTCTCTTGCGACATGCTTAAATTTACACAGCACTTTGTGTGTCTAACTGAAATTACATCCCTTGGCCAGGGATGGTTTGAGGAGTTTGAGGTGTTGACTTGGCCTCCAAATTCCACATATCTCTATCCAATCGAGCATCTGTGGGATGTGCTAAATACACAACTTTGATCCATGTAGGCCCCACCTCACAACTAACGGCACTTAAGGGATCTGCTGCTAACATCTTTGTTCCAGATACCAAGGCACACCTTCATAATGTGTTGATAATAATAACAGCAGCATGCTGTTGAAATGCATTTTATTTTATTTTTTTGGTTAAACTACAGGTGCTTGTCATATAATTAGAGTTTAAGATTAACTGACTTGATGCTATTTTTTTATTAAAAATTCCAATAATATTGATAATTTTTCAGAGCAGTACGTGAATGGCGACATATTTTCATGCCAACACCACCCTACTAATACAGGAATACAGGTGCTGGTCATATAATTAGAATATCATAAAAAGTTAAATTATTTCACTAATTCCATTAAAAAGTGAAACTTGTATGTTATATTCATTCCTACACACATACTGATATATTTAAAATGTTAATTTAATTTTAATTTTGATTATTATAACCGACAACTAAGGAAAAAGGAACTAAGGAAAATCTTCTGAGAAACAAATTTCAGAGATCCAAATTTTGGGATTTTTCTTGGTTGTCAGTTATAATCATTAAAATTAAAAGAAATACACATTTGAAATATATCAGTCTGTGTTTAATGAATGAATATAATATACAAGTTAAACTTTTTGAATGGAATTAGTGAAATAAATAAACTTTTTGATGATATTCTAATTACATGACCAGCACCTGTATTCCTGTATTAGTAGGGTGGTGTTGGCATAAAAGTATGTATAAAAGTATGCTAATTTTAATATAATTTCATGGCATTCACTTACTGCTCAAAAAACATTTATCAATATTATTAGATTATTTTAATCAGAAAATAGCATCAAGTCAGTTAAACTCCTGGGATATTGATCTGGTCAGTTAAGTAGCAGAAGGGGTTGTCAGCTCACCTGACCTTAATCCAATATAACATTATGTTTTGTTAATCCAGTATACCATTATGTTTTGGTCCATCTGACGTCACCCGGCTGCACCTCAGACTGTCCAGGAGCTAAGGGATGCCCTGGTTGTCAGGCATGCATACAAGCACGTTGGAGCCATACAAACTACGGAGTACTATTTTGAGTTACTGCAATGAAATTTCAGCAAAATGGACTAGCCTGCTACATTATTTTTTCACTTTGATTTTCGGGGTGTCTTTGAATTCAGTCCTCTGTAGTGATATTTTTAATTTCAAACGATGTGGCATCCTTTCGTTCACAACACATTACCCAGTCCATATTAGTATAGATATCTAGGATGATATTTTTCCCCATTGAGATCTGATGTGTTTTCAAAAGTGTTTCTTTAATTTTTGTGAGCAGTGTATTTACCAGGCACTACTATCCAAGGTGCAAAGTAAATTATCCAATGTGAGTAACATGAGAAGTTCTTATAAGTTTGTTTAATTAAAAAGAAAGTAAATAAATGAACACACAAATGAAATCATTTATTAAATTGCATTACTAAAAGGGCCACACAGTAGTAAAATCTGCAACACGATCTCATGGTAATGCGTATCAATAGTACGAATGAATCTTGTGAAATGGATACGCCAAAATGAGTTTCTGGCGTTCAAATGCTATGCAGTTTTTTGCGTGCATATGGTACGCACTTTATGGCGTGCATATGACACTCTTGGGTAGGATTAGGGTGGTGGGGTGAGGGGTTCGTACGTATAATTCGTCATAAAGTGCGTATCATATGCACGCGAAAAACCGTGTACCATATGCGCGCCAAAACTCATTTTGGCGTATAAATTCCACGAGATTGCACACTCGTACTATTTATACACATTTTCGTGAGATCGGGCTCCACATCTGTCATGCTGAATGAAGAATGCTGAATGTTTGTCTTATTGCACTGTGGCATGACTTTGAAATAGACAGCTTGAGTTCTTCTTTCTTGACAACTAGAAAGCTTTTAATGGTAAAGAAACAATACCTCATCAGCAGACCAGGACATCTCTAGTCTTGCTGTCTCTGCTTGGCTCTGCTCTTGACACTGCATGAATCAGCACTGCTATGTTCTGTAGAATATTTTGGATAAAGCAGATATTAAATATAAATGGAACCATATTGGACACAAACTCAACGGCTATTGAAACATTGATGTGACATATAATGGAAAAGTGAGGTGAGTGTGGTGGGAAAATATGATATTTTTTCCCCAAAAATGGCCTCAGAAGAACAGCCACAATGAAATATTATTCAATAAATAAATATTTTAAAAAGATATATATGTTTATCGGTCAGGTGTTAAATATGTAGGCAGCCCTATGCTAGGACTACATTTTATAATGACTTCCATTATTTCCAACTTTAAAAAGTGTTTTGGACTCAAGTTGAGATGCTTAAGTTAAATTATGTTTATTGATATTTATTGTTAAAAAAAATATATAGCAAACCACAAAGGTTAAAGTGCCCCTATTATGTTTTTTTCCTTCTTCGTTTTTTTCTGAATATTCCTTTTCATGCTGTGTTAATAGCTGTTTGTAAATGTAAACATTCTGCAAAGTTACAAAGTTGAAAGTGCACAATAAATAAAGTTATTGTCTCCCAAAAGTTTGATTCTAAACTGCCTACACTAGTTATTTGTAATTCGAATTCCACTGCATTACAGTTCTACGTCACTAGAAAACACATATGCATAATGCCACAGACAAGTTACTGGAAACAAAAATGAATATGGCTCCTACAATGGTACTTCACGGTCTCTCTAAATGTTATGATCTTCTCTGTGCAAACATCCAGTGTTCCTTGACATTTAGCAGATGCCTTCTTCTCAAGTGGCTTACATCACACTATATATATAATTATAATAATTACGGGTAAAGTGCCTTGCTCGAGGTTTCAACCGTAATAGAGTTATATGACCTCATGGCATGTTATGGCTCACCTATATCTGTGATTAATCTACAACCTTTATGATTCTTAAAGGCAGTTCACCCAACAATGAAAATTATGTCATTATTTGCGGCACTCACACCACCACTTGTATGACTTTATTTCTTTCATGGAACACAAATGATTATTATTAAAAAAAAATGTCGAGAGAGAGAGAGAGAGAGAGAGAGAGAGAGAGAGAGAGAGAGAGAGAGAG
Source organism: Pseudorasbora parva (assembly GCF_024679245.1). Taxonomy (NCBI): domain Eukaryota; kingdom Metazoa; phylum Chordata; class Actinopteri; order Cypriniformes; family Gobionidae; genus Pseudorasbora; species Pseudorasbora parva. The sequence continues at coordinate 18,264,790 of NC_090182.1, forward strand.
AGAGAGAGAGAGAGAGAGAGAGAGAGAGAGAGAGTGTGAGTGTGAGTGTGAGTGTGAGTGTGAGAGTGAGAAACTATGGAATAGTTTGGCACAGAGCAATAATTAATTAGTTATTCATAAATAAATACTTTTTAATGAATCAGTCGATCCAATTTGCAGAGAGCCATCTAAATGATTATTTAAATTTTAGTCTTTCATCACATAAATCGGACCCACTTCATATTAGATGGCCTTAATATTAACATTTAAATTATTAATTTGATACAATGCACATCATACATGTTTTTACACTGTACTTACATTTTAATTACCTGCATGCAATTACATCTGTAATTATTTTATGTAGTTACATTTATAATTATACTGTTGACACTTCCCTTCCACCTAACCCTTCCCTAAGTTTACCCGTATCCCACATCAATATCAGAAAAAAGTGTTTTTCAATACAATACGAACACAATAAGTACATTGTACTTACATCAAAAAATAAGTGCATACTAGGTAAGGCCACCTAATATAAAGTAAGACCCACAAATCTATCATATGTCAAGACTTGGAATATTCCACACAAGTCATATGAAACACAAATCTATTTCCTTTTTGAAGATCTAAGTCCCAGTCAATTCACCTTTTTTTTTTGTTTTACACAAAAGAAACAAAATCACACAATTCTGAAATGGCATGAGGGTGAGTAAAATATATAACCACTACTCTATCATAACCCATGTAAGACTTCAAAAGTCACTCGGTCCACTTCATCCAGTGAAGGCACCATGAGAACACCCCGCAGACCAGTTTGTTATGGAAAAGAAATGCACTTATTAAAGAGACTGGGAAACCTAATAATACACATTATCTTCTCTGATTTTGTTGAAAGGGTATTGTGGATGAACAGTAGGGGCAGGGAGAGCATGGAAAACCTCTCAGCTCTAATGACACTGCTATTTGTATGTATAGGTGCTTTTAGGGTATAATCTTGGTCATCGATGCTGCACTGAATGGAATGGAGAAGGCAAAGCGAGATGGAATGTGTAAAACTGGACAATATCAAAGGGAACCAATTACAATACATTAAAGTATTTGATTTACTAACATCAAAGTTTTCAAAAAAATATATTTTGCTGCTTGTAGCTAACAATTATCTGACCTGGTAGCATGGATTTTTGTGTTTTACATTTGTAGCTGCACCATTATGGTGATATTCTCTTAATGTAATCAAAGAGTCCATCTGCCGCCTGAGAAAACATGAATATGGTTAGAGACTCATTGAAATTCTTGACAATGGAGTGGATATAGACATTGAATTTGAAAAAAAAACACTCAAAAAGCGGACCACCATTTCTTGTCTTTTTCTTTTTTTAGCTATTACCTACTTTATACACAACTACCGACACAAAACCAAGAAATAACTCTGGGATCTTAACAGATATGACCTTTATCACTGTTGTTCCTCCCACCCTTGGTCTTAACACTTCAGTCAGTTCTGTTAAATCAGACCCAGCCTGTCAAAGCATTAAAGGAAACCAAACATAATGCCAGCTCTTATCGTCTCTCATCTCAAGAGGTGAAATGCCAACTCAGAATGCATCACAGGCTGGCTCTAAGCATCAGATGACCTGTCTTCAGATGTCCCTGAACGTTTAGTTCTCCTCACCCACTCAAAATGCACTGACTCAACCTGATCAGAGAACGGGTGTCATTCACACGGGCTGCGAGAACAGTGTGCCATTTGAAATGGACACACACACATGCACACCACTTGTGTTTCTTTGAGCGAAACCTCTAATCCATAGGGCTTGCTGCCTCCCGAAGCAGAATAAAAATGCTGTTATATCATGCTGGTACTTTGTTTATACTTCATTTCAAAGAGAACAAGGCCCTTTGGAAGCCCAGTGGAAAATCAATGGCCAGAATAATGATGCAGGCTTGGGTTGGCTTGGATCTGTGCTTTGCATTCAGTGTCATCCTGAACACAGATTGGATGAGAGCCCTCACCCACATAAGTAATTTCATTCAGTTACATTCTATCTTTTTGTCTCTCCACGCATATACAGGTAACAATATTAGTAGGCTAGTTTGAGCTTATAACTCTATGGAGGTGAAAGAAAGAGTATACTTATGTAGTAGTTGAATACAATGTGCAGTGAAAAGGATCTCAAGCTTTTTTTTATGCAGATCCTTTTCTAGATAAATAGCGAACACCAGGGTAAAAGACACATTTGACTTTATTCTCCTTTAGACCAGAAGGCACAAAAATTCAGCTCAGCACTTTTCTTAACTGTATGGTCCAAGTATTTCTGCAGGAAATAGGAGTTACCACATAACTGTGCGTGGTTATAAATAGAGGGATGTTTTCAACCTTTACCTGATTTGCCCACGTCACAGTGTGGGTAGGTTTTAGGGGCGGGGTCAGGTGAAGGGGATCATTTTCATTGTGTGATTTATAAACACCCATCAGTTTGAAAACGCAATTTAGAAACGCCCTTTCTTTGGGCTAAAGACACAGTAATTAAAGGTGTACCTAAGCGCTAGTAAGATGAGTGTGTATTTAAATTAGGTCATATATGTAGCAGAAATGTGATAGTATTTTTGAATTTGGTGCCTTCTAGAATAAGAAAAGCTAGAAAATGTATTTTTGGCTCATTTGGATGAAAGACAACAACTCCCAGAATGCACTTGCTTCGCTGCCCCCAAAGCCACCGCTACTGGTTCACTTGGCCACCGCGGCACCGCCCCTACCGCTGTTCGTTTTCCTACAATCATTTAGTAAAGTTAGAGAACAGACACTACAATTAAAAACGTGTCTGTTGAATAAAATGTGAGTGAGCTGAACAAGTGTCACAACACACAAACGCAGCAGGAGTCAGATTACATTCATCACGAGAGCTGAGGTAAGCACGGCCGCGGCATACATTCACAGCGTGTGTTCAGTCTGGCGCGTTTTCGGTTCATGCCTTTGGAAGCTAAACGGGTTAGACTCAAAAATGAAATGTATGTCATTTAATGACTCAACCATTCCACACCTGTAAAACCTCCATTTATCTTCGGAACACGGTTTAAGATATTTTATATTTAGACCAAGAGCTTTCTGTTCCACCATTGAAGGCATGCACACTATACTGTCCATGTCCAGAAAGGTAATAAAAACATCATCAAAGTACTCCATATGTGACATCAGTTAGTTAATTAGAACCTCTTGAAGCATCGGAAATATATTTGGTTCCTAAATAACAAAAACTACGACTTTATTCAGCATTGTCTTCTCTTCCGTGTTTGTTTTCAATCCTCAAATAAAGATTTAAATGGTTATTTAAATGGTCACTGGAACGCGTGTCAAACTGCCAAACTGCTGAAATCACGTGACACTGGCGATCCGAATCATTTCCCCAAAACAAGACAATATTCACGAGTTTGTGTGCCCATATAATCTTAGTGAAAGTGGTAAACAGATTTGGCTTGCTGTCTGCTATAGAGGGGCTCGGAGAGGATATTCTACCCGAGCTCTGATTGCCCCCCTATAACAGGCAAATTGAATGAATAAAATAATGAATGAATGAGTCATTTATATAGCGCTTTCATATGTACTACTGTACACCCAAAGCACTTTACACTCGTGTCAGGGATCTCTCCTCAACCACCACCAATGTGGTGTACAAAAGGAGGAGCAGGGGAGGAGGAGGGATGCTTCAGGAACCAAAAAGGGGAAGAGGTAAGCTGCTGGTTTTATACCTTGGTATTAATTGAAAGATTAGATGGGCGTACTCCTCCCGAAATTATGTTTATTAACTTCACTTTTTTACTTGTCTAGTAATTGTTTCTTAAAGGGTTAGTTCACCCAAAAATGAAAATGATTTAATTAATTACTCACCCTCATGTCATTGGACACCCATAACACCTCTGTTCATCTTCAGAACACAAATGAAGATATTTTTATTGAAAGCTGATGGCTGAGAAAGGCTTCAAAAAGGCCTCCATTGGCATTTAGTACATTTCAATCACATATATACACACTATATATGTGATTGATTTTAACAACTAAAGTATTTGTATATCAATTGCAGCTGTTCACGCTCATGAAGAAAACAGTCATATACTCTCCAGTCTTGTCATTCACTACCCTGTGTATGGACTTGCCTGACTGCTTATACCTTCCTTGTGGATACTTACCACTAAGTATCACTAACCACTAACTTTGTGACTAGCTTCATTGCCTTAAAAGACTACAGTTTGCTTCATTCCTTGTGTTTACGATATAAGTGAAAAGCATGTTTTCTTAAGGTGCGCCTGGCTGCCTGCAATTGGCTCAGTGCAGTCAGGCAAGTACCTTTCTCCTGGCTACCACCAAACCCAGACTCGCCCATTGAATTGTCAGACACAGAGGGGTTATTTCATCATTCCAGAGAACACTTCTCCACTGATCTAGAGTCCAGTCGTGGCGTGCTTTACAACCACTGCATGCAACACTTTGCATTTGCACTTGGCAAAGTGTAAACTTGTTAGGCTTGGATGCAGCTGGAAACCCATGCTCTCTACACTGGAGTTCCTCAAATCTTGGGCCAATGCGGTGCGAAGTTTAGCTCCAACCCTGATCAAAATCACCTGTGATTTTCTAATGATCCTGAAGACATTGATTACCATGTTCAGGTGTGTTTGATTAGGGTTAGAGCTAAACTCTGCAGGAAAGTGGATCTCGTGGGCTCTTGAGGATCCCTGCTCCTCTATGCACTGTTCTTGAGCTGATCTACACGAAGGCCACATACAGTTTGAAGGCCTGTAGCTATTTGCGACTTCTGTGCACTGTGTGCCTCAGCATGCGCTGACCCTGCTTTGTGATTTTACGTGGCTTACCAATTCATGGCTGAATTGCTGGTGTTCCCAATATTATAGTGAGGAAATATAAATGGATGGATTTATTGCACAAGTGTCAACCTATCACAGTACCAGGCTTGAATTCACTGAGCTCCTGAGAGCGACCCATTCTTTAACAGTTTGTAGAAGCACTCTGCATGCCTAGGTGATTTTATACTCCTTTGGCCATGGAAGTGATTGGAACATGATTTGGAGGGGTGTCCCAATACTTTTGGCAATATAGTGTATGTGAACGCATTTTTTCTTTTCTTTTCAGTATTCTTTGACGAATAATGCATATGAAATATAAATATTTTGTAACATTGTGTCAAATGTAATTTTTGATCAGTTGAATGTGACTTTACCAAATAAAAGTGTTACTGACCCCAAATTTTATTTTTATATGTATATATATATATATATATATATATATATATATATATATATAGTCTTGTTCAAAATAATAGCAGTACAATGTGACTAACCAGAATAATCAAGGTTTTTCGTATATATTTTTTTATTGCTACGTGGCAAACAAGTTACCAGTAGGTTCAGTAGATTCTCAGAAAACAAATGAGACCCAGCATTCATGATATGCACGCTCTTAAGGCTGTGCAATTGGGCAATTAGTTGAATTAGTTGAAAGGGGTGTGTTCAAAAAAATAGCAGTGTGGCATTCAATCACTGAGGTCATCAATTTTGTGAAGAAACAGGTGTGAATCAGGTGGCCCCTATTTAAGGATGAAGCCAACACTTGTTGAAAATGCATTTGAAAGCTGAGGAAAATGGGTCGTTCAAGACATTGTTCAGAAGAACAGCGTACTTTGATTAAAAAGTTGATTAGAGAGGGGGAAACCTATAAAGAGGTGCAAAAATGATAGGCTGTTCAGCTAAAATGATCTCCAATGCCTTAAAATGGAGAGCAAAACCAGAGAGACGTGGAAGAAAACGGAAGACAACCATCAAAATGGATAGAAGAATAACCAGAATGGCAAAGGCTCAGCCAATGATCACCTCCAGGATGATCAAAGACAGTCTGGAATTACCTGTAAGTACTGTGACAGTTAGAAGACGTCTGTGTGAAGCTAATCTATTTTCAAGAATCCCCCGCAAAGTCCCTCTGTTAAAAAAAAGGCATGTGCAGAAGAGGTTACAATTTGCCAAAGAACACATCAACTGGCCTAAAGAGAAATGGAGGAACATTTTGTGGACTGATGAGAGTAAAATTGTTCTTTTTGGGTCCAAGGGCCACAGGCAGTTTGTGAGACTACCCCCAAACTCTGAATTCAAGCCACAGTACACAGTGAAGACAGTGAAGCATGGAGGTGCAAGCATCATGATATGGGCATGTTTCTCCTACTATGGTGTTGGGCCTATTTATCGCATACCAGGGATCATGGATCAGTTTGCATATGTTAAAATACTTGAAGAGGTCATGTTGCCCTATGCTGAAGAGGACATGCCCTTGAAACAGTTGTTTCAACAAGACAATGACCCAAAACACACTAGTAAACGGGCAAAGTCTTGGTTCCAAACCAACAAAATTAATGTTATGGAGTGGCCAGCCCAATCTCCAGACCTTAATCCAATTGAGAACTTGTGGGGTGATATCAAAAATGCTGTTTCTGAAGCAAAACCAAGAAATGTGAATGAATTGTGGAATGTTGTTAAAGAATCATGGAGTGGAATAACAGCTGAGAGGTGCCACAAGTTGGTTGACTCCATGCCACACAGATGTCAAGCAGTTTTAAAAAACTGTGGTCATACAACTAAATATTAGTTTAGTGATTCACAGGATTGCTAAATCCCAGAAAAAAAAAATGTTTGTACAAAAAAGTTTTGAGTTTGTACAGTCAAAGGTAGACACTGCTATTTTTTTGAACACACCCGTTTCAACTAATTGCCCAATTGCACAGCCTTAAGAGCGTGCATATCATGAATGCTGGGTCTCATTTGTTTTCTGAGAATCTACTGAACCTACTGGTAACTTGTTTGCCACGTAGCAATAAAAAATATACTAAAAACCTTGATTATTCTGGTTAGTCACATTGTACTGCTATTATTTTGAACAAGACTGTATATATATATATATATATATATATATATATATATATATATATATATATATATATATATATATATATATATATATATATATATATATATATAAATAAATAAATAAATAAATAAATAAATAAATAGATAAATAAAAAAATTGCTTGTCCAGAAAAAAGTTGGATATTTTTTTAATTGTGTGTGTGTTGTAACTATAATTTATTCTGAAGCAATATTCTCACCAGTGTTCAATCAGCTTTGACATATTTAAATCTGCATATTTGTGCATTTTTATTTTTTACCTTTTATAAAGGGTATTTCCCCCCTAATCTTATTAAATATAGTCTATGCTTCAGGGTTAATTTTATATTGTTTAATTTTATCAATACATTAAATAAAGACACTATAAGGGCTGCTAACAATAAAATGAAATAATTTATTTTGTGATTTTTAGTTTTGAATAGGCAAAAAAGAAATGTTGTAAATAAATATTTAAACATGAAACTAAACCTCCAGCAGGTGGCAGCAGGTGGCTGTCTTAATGAGCGAGTCATTGAGTCGTTCATTCAAACAATTCATTCAAACACTGAATCGTTCAGTAACACACTTGTTGCTGTGAGACGCGTTACGGTTCTGCTGTGTGTGAACGATTTTCGCTGCTGAAATGGAACAAAAGCACTCAATAATGCATCTAAAATGTAAGTGACTTTAAGTGAATGTTAATGTCAGTGAATGTTAATTAATTGTCTATGAAACTGTCATATAAAAGCAGTGTCATTTTCAGTCGTGATGCTATTCAGGAAGCAGCTTAAACGCTCTAGTGTTGTAATTTCTCCTCGAGAGGCTGCACGAGCGTCAACAGTGCGTCCTTGTTATCGTCAGTTCGTCATAAATTATTATCCACCACTATCGTTTGCCACTTACACTAAATGAATGCACAATCATTCTTGCATTTTGGTGATTGGCTAGTTTTTTTTTTTTCTTTAATCAGGCTCTTGTCCGTCGGGCAAGTAAAATTCTTTTTCACTTGTCCCTTTAAAAAATCCACTTGTCCCGGACAAGCAGACAAGCGTTAATGTCGAGCCCTGCACTGTAAAACATTTCAAGTCTGTTAAACTTAGAAACGAAAGTTCACCTGCTGCCTTAAAAACGTGAGTCAACTGAACTTAAAGACATTCTTTGTTTCAGCTCAAAATGTTATGTTTAACAAGTTATATAACTAATGAAAATTTGTTGTTTCAACTTGATCCTCTGAGTTAAGACAACTTACTTTTATACGTTAATCAAACGTTGATAGTTGTTTCAACTTGATTCTCTGAGTTAAGACAACTTACTTTTATACGTTAATCAAACGTTGATAGTTGTTTCAACTTGATTCTCTGAGTTAAGACAACTTACTTTTATACGTTAATCAAACGTTGATAGTTGTTTCAACTTGATTCTCTGAGTTAAGACAACTTACTTTTATACATTAATCAAACGTTGATAGTTGTTTCAACTTGATTCCTTGAGTTAAAACAACTTTGTTAAATGATTGAAAACTCACATCAGCTCATAATGAATCAACATAACTGGTCTGCTCAAAAATAATTAAATTTTATTGAAACAAGTTCAATGTTGCACAAACTTTAACATTGTTTTAGAATACAATTCATGAAAAAATTGCTCATTAGAACCTGTTAAGAACAAAGGTGCTTCTATTTCATCAACATGAGTTTCTCCAATATGCAGAACAAAGATGAATGGTATAAAAGAGGTTTAGAAAAAGTACGGGAGGGGAGTAGAAAAAAGACATGAATTGTGGAAATATATATAGAGTGGTGGGCCATGTAATGACAAAATAACTGCTTGTCAATTACTTTTAAAGAATATGAGTGTACACTGTATGAACAAGTTGATACATTTTTGACCTTGGAATGATTTGAGCAATACTTGGTCATTGACTTAATTTCTTAAAATCGAATGTAAAGAGTTTTATCTCTAAAAACAGATTAGCTTATAACGCTAGTCTATGGGGCACAGGGTAGACACAGGGTGGTAAAATAATCGCTAGTTAATACCACTAACAAGGCTCAAAATAGCCTCACACTAACACGGTAGCATAATGATGGTCCCTACATGCAAACCGAAGCATTGAGAACTTTGTAAGTGTACAAACAGTTTAATAAAAAGATACGTTATAAACATAGTGCCTTACGCGTTCACGGACCGTCTCGAAAAACAGTCTCGATGAATCGATCTACGAGCGCTGTTCTGAGCTGGTCGATAGGAATTAAGTTTGTGAAATGTAATAACATGGACATTTTTAATATGGACCCTGTCGCGTTCAGTGTTTTCTTCCGGAAACAATGGACCATATGAGATTCCAAGTCACAGTTCATCACTAAGCAGAGCTCTCGTCGCTCGATGAGTCGAGACTGTTTTCCAAGATGGCGCCTGTTCGTGAATGTGTAATGCGCTGTGTTTATAAAGGTTCTTCTTATTAAACTGTTTGTACTCTTAAAAAGTTCTCAATGCTTCAGTTTGCATGTAGGGACCCTCATTATGCTGCCGTGTTAGTGTGAGGCTATTTTTAGCCTTGTTAGTGGTATTAACTAGCGATTTAATTTCACTACTCTGTGCCCCATAGACTAGTGTTGTAAGCTAATCTGTTTTTAGAGATAAAACTCTTTACATTCGATTTCCATGAAAACGCATCCCAGAGAACGATCTACTCGGTAACCATCTGTTAATTACCCCTAGGTTCATTTCTCACCGGAGTTGTCCTTTAATGACTCACCCTAATGACGTTCCACACCGTTAAGACCTTCGTTCTCCATTGAAAACGTATGCACAGTATACTGTCCATGTCCAGAAACTAATAAAAACATTATCAAAGTAGTCCATATGAGACATCTGTGGGTTAGTTAGAATCTCTTGAAGCATCAAAAGTACATTTTGGTCCCAAAATAACAAAAACTACATTTTTATTCAGCATTGTCTTCTCTTCCGTGTTTGTTTTCAATCCGCGTTTGCGACTCCACAGTCTCCCTCAGACTACAAACGAAGCTTGCGCACCAGATAACACATCAGCAGCGTCACTGCGCAGTCGCGAACACGGATTGAAAACAAACACGGGAGACAATGCAGATTAAAGTCAAAGGTTTTGTTACTTTGGGACCAAAATGTATTTTCGATGCTTCAGGAGACTCTAACTAACCCACTGATGTCACTTATGAACTACTTTGATGATGTTTTTATTACCTTTCTGGTCCTTCTGGAAAGGGACAGTATACTGTGCATACGTTTTCAATGAAGAGACAGAAAGCTCACAAACTAAATATAAAATATCTTAAACTGTGTTCCGAAGGTGAGCGGAGGTCTTACGTGTGTGGAACGACATCTTTATCCTTTTTACATCTTTGAGGTCATGAAGAACATCTTCTCCTCTACCCCCACAGCCACATTAAATACATCAGAAGGAAAAGCATCATGCAGGACACCTTCATGTCCAATAAGAAGTCCAACATGGACTCCCTTCATAATGACATCTAGGGTTTCACCATGAACCTAAAACAAAAAGCACAGTTTCAATCCTAATTTAAAAGACATGTAATAGATTTGGTCTATAAAATATGGAAGCCCGTTTCCGCCACTAAATAAAGAAAATAAAAAGAGTAATTACGACTTTTTATCTCAGTCAGAATTCTGACTTTATATCACAGCAATTGCGAGTTTATATCCCAGAATTGTGACTTTATAACTCGCAATTGTGAGAAAAATAACGTCAGAATTCTGAGATAAAGTCGCAATTACCCTTTTTATTTATTTTTTATTTAGTGGAATCGGGCTTCCATAATAATAAAATGATAGAAACGGTCCAATAATACTTGATTCGAAAAAATGTCACTATGAAAAATGACAATACTAAGCACCAGACAGTCTACAATCGACTGACGTTTTTGCAGTGCGCGCCAGACTAAAGGGGGTCGGCCGCGCCACGTCTTTAAAATTCAAAAACATTGTTTTCAAACCGCAGTAAAGATAGCTTGCGGTTCGATATTCAGATTTAGTTTGGCCATTAATCCCCCGTGCGCAGTCGTAGACATGCAAAATAATAGTTGTTGTCATAGTTCATGATTTGTGAATTCTAGTGATGCGGTCCTCCGGTCCGAAACTGCTTTTTTTTCCACAATGACTATTCATTCGTATATCTCCAAAAGTTGGTCACTTAGAAGACTGAAACCAGTGTCATCTTGATCATCTTGGTTTGTGAATTTTTTCACAACAAAGCACTTGACCGTAAATACGTTGGCGAGTCTGCTATGCCGAATTTTCAATGCGTTTTCACACCGGCGGCGGCATTCGGCGCCTGTCCGCGGCGACTCAGCAAGTTGTTCAAAATCCTGCCGCACCACAGAGCTCCATTTCAGTTTAATATTAAATGTATATTATATTTTCCTCATATCGTCAATGTACATAACGTTACTGATTTCACCCTGTGCTACAAGATTCACCCATCGTGCAGCTCTCCTGTTAGAAGTCGATTCAAAATTGAGCTCGCGCGTAACCTATATAACGTTAATGTGCGTCCGGTCTGAGACACGGGGCTGATCTTCGGTCCGGTGTGCGACCCACTTTAACCCAGACTGGCTGTGGAAGAGCAAGAGAATGAATAACGCGGCGAAACTAAAACAAATTAAGCGAGTGAAAGATGAGAAATAAACCCGTATTTTCGGATTGTTAATCCTTTTAAGTCCTACAATAACGTACAATTATCAAACACCCTGCAGATCATCACCGTGTGCTTTATAGACTTTGTTCAAAGGAAAACAGCGCCTTTTCGCTCCAGTAACGTTATATACATCTATAATAACCATCAAACACTAAAATACTATGTATAAGCTGTGAACCCAAGCGATATATTAAATTTATTTTAGCATCTGGCAGTGAACTGGTGAGGGAAACCCAGGTGGTGTTAAAGTCGCGGAGCACGATCAATGTGCTACTTACATGAATTAAATGGCAACATTATCAATTTATAATTACAGATAATGATAATAACTCACCTTCCAAGTATATTTTTCTGTTTCTCAACACGAATTCATGTAAGAACCCCAGCTGGCAGCTGGGAAACTCGAATGGCGATAACTGCTCTCTATTTCGCGGTCTTTGCTCTGTATCACCCCTCCCCCAATGTTTAACTTAGGGTGCTTTCACATCTCTAGTTCGGTTCATTTGGTCCGAACCAAGGGCAAACAATTATACATTGTTGCATTTTTCAGCTATTTTGGTTCCTTTTCACACCGCACTGATTGCTTTGGTCCGAACCAGTTGAAACGAACCAAAACGCAGGCACGTGACAACATCCACATCACTCATTGGCCATGGCGTATTTCCTAAACTGCTTTTCGATTGGTCAGAATTTACGTGTGGGAAAATTCCAGCAGAAGAGGCAAAGCCAGCAAACTATAATAACACTATGGAGAGATGACTGCACGGGCCAGTTTTGTCCCTGGCCATAATCTACTACACTGTGTGTATTTACCACAGTATGCAAACAATACGTTTCTATAATGACACGCGGATGCGACGTGAAACACCGTTCTAATGCACTGCAGACGGCGACCGCGCATCGCTCGTCACTTCAAGAGGAGCCGTGCATTAATTATTAACTCTTGACATGCTCATCTTCCCGAAAATATTGCCAACGATCTATCAGGTAATAATATCATGCACACAATGTCAGCGCAGCCGACTACGGCAGCTGGTTCAGTCCAAAAATGATCAGTACTTTTGCAGTTGGTTCTGTTCGAGGTAGGATCACGTTCTCACCACAAACAAACCGCTCCAGAGTTCGTTTGAAATCGTACCGAGACCACCTCTTCAAGGAGGTCTCGGTACGCTTGTTTGGTCCGCTTTTGGTGCGCACCCGAGTGCGATTGCTGCTTTCAGACCTGACCAAACGAACCGCACCAAAGAGGGAAACGAACTCTAGTACGATTCAACCGAACTAAATGAGGCAGGTGTGAAAGCACCCTTACAGACACGAGTTAAATGAACACTGACAAACCAGACAAAACTCACAAGGAGTCAACATAATGTATTACTGTAAGTTTAATTATTGAAAACTTATACACTTGAGTTAAATTTCCAAAACTTATTTTGACAATTGGAGTTAAAGACAAAAAGTAAGTTCATATAACTTAACATGGCTATCATGTTTTACAGTGTGTATATATATATATATTAATACTTTTGTATTTATTTATACAACTTTTTTTTTAATAATAAAATATCTTTGATGGATCATGATTTCTGTATGAAAAAAAAAAAAAAAAAACACACAAATGTGTGATTTCTCAGCTACCAAATGTGACATATTACGAAAATGTGCAAAATGTGTGAGAGACATCTTCAGATACAAATCTAGAATAAACAACTTTTTGGGTCTAATGAGGTGCTTAATGGTCCATAGGCTTCCCTCCGTGTGTAATTATATCGGAGTGGAAATGTACTTACACTTAAGGGAGATAAAAGTATTTGTAAAGCTATGTAAGTACAGAAAAAAGAGTGGTGTAAGCGATCAATAATTAATTTACTTTCACCATTCAGGGGCAATTAACAGACTTTCCCCCCATTGCAGTATAAAAGGCCACATTGCCTTCTCCACCCTGCATTGTGACCATTGTGACAATCACGGATTACCCAACCACAAAATCAATACATTAAGATAGGAACCACTCCACATTTGTGCAATTAAATCACATGGTTCATGTCCTGAAATCCACAAAAGGGACATATATTCATACATGTTTTTGCGCATACAAAAAGCATTGTCTGTCTGGGTGTGTCTACCATCCCCTCAATGAAAAGTAGCACATCAGCTTCTGAGCATGTGTGCTAGCCTAACATCAAATATTGACATGCAGATGTTGTAGTGTCTCTCAGTCAGCCAAATTCTAGTCACTGTCAAGTTTGAGGACGTGCAGGTATAACGGCAGGATTTATTCTCTAAAAGGTTTAAGGGAAAGTGTAAAGGTATTTGTGGTACAAGATATACAACACAAGGTTATAATAAGCTCCACATAAAGTGCGGCACTCCTCTTGATGTAGGGTACTCTCTCTCTGGCTGTCTAGCGCGCTCTCCCTCTTCTTCGGTACACTACTCAAGTTCCCATGCTGGATGCTGACAGTTGCCTGAGGCATTTAAAAAAGACTAGGGGGAAAATGAGGTAGAAAGATTTGGGGGAAACTGACTTCTATTTACAGATATCGCCTTATAGTGTGTAGTCCCGGGAGAGCCAGCAGTTCCCTGATCAGAATCCAAATATTACGGTCCTTCACAATCATCACAGGCCCTCCAGAGGTACTGTAAATCTACTGCTCAACTCATCATGTGTCAAGAGTGACCTCTGCTGCTACCTCACTGCATGCATTCATATAGCCTACTGTGTGTGTGTGTGTGTGTGTGTGTGTGTGTGTGTGTGTGAGAGAGAGAGAGAAAGAGAGAGAGAGAGAGAGAGAGAGAGAGAGAGAGAGAGAGAGAGAGAGAGAGAGAGAGAGAGAGAGAGAGAGAGAGAGAGAGAGAGAGAGACTAGCAAAGCCACATATCATTGATAAAAACTAATAATAAATTACTAAATATTACTAAAAGGTTATGTTTATAATAAATGCCATTCTTTTAAACTTTCTATTCATCAAAGAATCCTGGAAAAAAATATATGTTGTTTCCACAAAAAATATTAAGCAGCACAACTGTTTTTAACATTAATTAGAAATGTTTCATATGCACCAAATAAGAATATTAGAATTTCTGAAATATCATGTGACACTGATAACTGGAGTAATGATACTGAAAAGGATACTCAGGTTTGCTATCACAAAAATAAATAACATTTTAAAATACATAATTGAGGTCGACACTTCCCACAGCATCCAATGTGTCACATCATAAGAAGAATGGCATACGGTAATATTAATTCTCTATTTATCCCAAGGGTCAGCCATATCAAGCTCAGATGGTGGACCTGCACCACAGACACAACTCAGCCTGAATGTCAGCAGATTTTCTCAACTACAATCCCCTGTCAACTCATCATCAACATGACACTCATTGGCACAGTTCCTCAGCAAATACAACAAGAACCAGACAGGTCCTTCGCACAGACCCCTATGGTCAGCTTCGGCTCCATACAGATGAATCCGATCTACAGGTAAAAAGAACTGGATGAAATATCTTAATGATACTGTATACAAAAAAAAAATATTTTAAAAGTAAGTTACCTGGTTGCCTTAAAGGTGCCCTGAGTAAAAACTGAGGTAAAAAATATCCCAAAATGACCTACACGCATCAAAAGAATGAGAAGAAATAAGGGCGGTGATGTCATAAAAAAAATGGCAAGTTATAGTGCTGCAGAGATATCAACCTTAGTTCGCAGTAGCATTACTACCCCCGGCCCGACAGGTGTCGTAATACCATGTATACCAGGTATGCGGGCAACATAACCACCAGCCAACCTGCAATCCTGCAATACGCGAATAACTCGCACAGCTTGTGGGCGTACTTGAACCTGATGTCAATCGTGTGGAAAGTACAGCCCACTACTTCATTTCAGTTCAGGGAAGAGAGCGGACGGATAGCCAAAGCCCTTGGACCCTTAAATGTATCTGATATAATAAAAATAGCTGTTTTTACCTGACCGGAAAAAGCAGAAGTGCGCACGTCTGGCGACTGTGGCCCGTCCCCTCATAATAAAAGTCCCGGTACTCGCGAGCCCTGTGTTTGTATAACAATCGCTCCAGCGGCGGTGCTCAACCTGGTCCTGCTCTGCTTTACACTACAGTAGCGTTAATAACCGCATCCATGAACATGATTTCTGCCCGAGTCCTATTTTCATCTGGCTGTGAGGTGAAGACCACATGTCCCAAAATACTGTGCTCACACCTGGCGTCATCAAACTACGCCCTTGTTTAGAATGATGGAGGGCGGACAACTTTCCGTCCGCCCTCCAGTGGACGGAAAGTTGAATAATGCACCTTTAAAAAAAAAAAAAAAAAAAAAAATATATATATATATATATATATATATATATATATATATATATATATATATATATATACAAATTTCTTTTCTTTTTTTTTACAGTGTACCAGTTCACATTCTGATTTCAGACTTGTGGTGCAGTCTGAATTATAATCACAGTGTTCACTTGTTGGCCGGAGGACTGAGCTGGACAATTATATTACTGTTTTGTGGAGAAATGCTTTGTCGGTTAAATTAACAAATTTAATAATTGATGATATTTCATTGGATCAACACTGAACTGGCTTCAGCTGCATTGACACAATTTTTTTTAGAGATGATGTAGCCTAATGAACTGTTTACATTATTGAGTCATTTCCTGTTCCGTGAAGCTGCTTTGAAACTGTATTGTAATAAGCACTACAAATAAATAAAGGTGACTTGACCTGATGTGACAGGCAATTAAGGATCTGAGACTTGCTTCCTTAAAATCTCCGTGAAGTCACTTTCCTCACTTTTTTGTCATCTAGTTGTGTTTATATTTATTTACAGGCTCTAAAAAGTGAGTTTTAGATATAATTTAAATAACGAATTTAACATCAAACACACACACACACACACACACACACACACACACACACACACATACACACACACACACACACACACACACACACACACACGCACACGCATTGTATATAGTCTATATGTATACAGAAAATGTTTAAAGAGGAACAGAAACGTTTGATATCTGTGTTGTTATAGTATATTTTCTATGAAAACCTTAAGCTTTGCTTTTACTTGACAGACACGTACGCCTCTATCGTCTAAACATGGTCATGACTTCCGTGTTTACGACAGTCTGTGTGCCGGTGGTCATTTACGGCAGGCAGTGTAGGCACATGTGTTTCCAGAGTCACCAGCGTGCTCATCGATAATCCAACCGGCCACCTTTGAAGGTAAATTATGCGTATCAGTTTTCAGGGCGAGTTTTAAAAACAGCAAATGTTTACGTACAATACCGGTTGGTGTTATTTTTTCTGTTTTTGCATTTAGAGATAACTCTATGATAAGATATGCTAAAAGGCTAACGTTAACCCTCCCTGGTTCACCATGCTCCACAGTAACGTTACTCCAATACAACTGTTAATCATTTTAAAAATTTAAAAGTAATGATATTATGGTATGGAACGTTTTAAAGTCCCCAGGGCGGTTTGCACCAGACCTGGATATGTTTTTCCTCCAGGTTTTGTTTAGATCACGATGATCAAACTTCACGTTGACTTCTCGTTGCCACATTGCCCAGTGTTAGTTTAACCAAAGATCATTTTGAATGTGTTTTACAGGATCTTTACCATGTCATTCCGCGGGGGTGGTGGTCGAGGAGGGGGTCGTGGCGGTGGTTTTAACAGAGGTGGAGGTGGATTTGGTGGTGGTCGTGGAGGGGGATACGGAGGTGGTCGCGGAGGTGGATTTGGAGGGGGTCGCGGAGGCGGATTTGGGGGTGGTCGAGGTGGCAGAGGTGGATTTAACAGGAATCAGGACTATGGTCCACCAGAATATGTTGTCGGTAAGTTTTTTGTTTGTTTGTTGCTTTCTTACATTTTTCTGTTTGTATTTACATTCGCTTGTATGTTGCAGACTGCATCTCAGCATGTTATAAATTGTCTTCTTGCTCCTCGTGTCTTAGCTGTGGGAGAGTTCGTGCACCCCTGTGAGGATGATATTGTCTTGAAATGTGTGACGGAGGAAAATAAAGTCCCCTATTTTAACGCTCCTATATATCTGGAAAACAAAGAACAGATTGGAAAAGTGGACGAGATCTTTGGGCAGCTTCGTGATTTTGTATCCTTGCAGGTTGTTGCATTGCATGTGATTTTGGCAGTGAGTGCTGTCAAATTTTACAGCGACTTAATGGTGATAAAGGGATTCACAAAGGGACAGAGAAATTTTAATTCTGTCATTAATTACTCACACTCATGTTCCAAGCCCATAAGACTTAAGTAGTTCATCTTCGGAACACAAATTAAGGTATTTTTTTTTTATGAAATCCGATAGCTTTCTGACCTCTCCAAAGATAGCAATTTAATTAACACTTTCAAGGCCCAGAAAGTTAGTAAAAACATCATTCAAATAGTCCATGTGATTCCGATAGTTCAACCTTAATTTTATGAAGTGATGAGAATACTTGTAAAATAAAGTAAAAAACTTTATTCAACAATTTTGTTTGGTCCTGTGTCAGATATGCATTTTCTTGCCTGCGTCATCATCACACACATGCATCGAGCTCATGTGAAGAGCATCGAGCTCGTCATCATCACACACATGCATCGAGCTCATGTGAAGAGCACAGTTGGATAAACTGTGCTTGAGACTGACACAGGCTGGAACGAAATTGTTAAATAAAGTAATTATTTTTGTTTTTGCCCACAAATTAAGGTTGAACTACTGGAATCACATGGACTATTTTAACAATGTTTTTACCTTTCGGGCCTTGAAAGTGTTAATTAAATAGCTTTCTATTGAGCGGTCAGAAAGCGCTTGGATTTCATCAAAAATATGTTAATGGGTTTGGAACGACATGAGGGTGAGTAATTAATGATAGATATAACGTTTTTGGTAGATCTATCCATTTTAAGTAAAATGTTCTTGTGTATTTAAACCCATTAAGTGCACCGTATCATATTAGATACATGCTTTTCTAAAGCCTCTAAATTACCAACATGAATAACCTTGCTGATAAACTTTTGTACACAATTGATAGACTGTAGCAAGTATAAAGCTTTAGTATAGCCCATTCTAAAAATGTCCACGTTTAGATTGTGATACACTTTTCTTTTTGTAGTCAAATCTTTAATGTAAACATTTCAAAATGCATGCTTTAAAAAAAATCTATTTTATTTTTTGTCTCAAGTTTTCAATTCCATTACAAAATATTTAGATTTTTCTTAATGTTATTTAGTATGTTAGGCTTTACAGGATTAATGAGCTCAATTGTTCCTTGACAAATTCCTCAGTATTTTTCAGTTAAACTTTCTGAAAATATGAAGGCATCCTCCTTCAAAAAGTTACAGAAGGTAAGTCCAGTCTTTCATTTTTCTGGATGTGTAATGTTTTATATACATATACCTTTTTTATTATTATAACATATTTGCAGATTCTGTAAGGGGTATGTAAACTGTAAAAATGTTAACAAACATATTGTCCATAAGACCAAAAAATTGCTGGATTTATAAAAATAACCCATTCAAAAGTTTACATACCCTTGATTCTTAAAGGGTTACTTCACCCAAAAATGAAAATTCGGATCGTGTGTCAAACTGCTGAACTCACGTGACTATACATTGATTCATAATGGTTTGAAAGATTGTTTTTCTTTTTTGTGCACAAAAACTATTCTCGTCGCTTCATAAAATTATTGTAGAGCCACTGTAGTGAGATGGGCTTTGTAATGTCGTATTTAGTGCCTTTTATGGGTCTTAAGAGAGGAAATGACATTGGTGTCAATGAAAGCCTTTTTGAGCCATCAGATTTCAACAAAAATATCTTAATTTGTGTTCCGAAGATGAACAGTCTTATGGGTGTCAAACGACATTAGGGTAAGAAATTATCGACAGAATTTTCCTTTTTGGGTGAACTAACCCTTTAACAGGGTGTCCGCGGGGTTTTAAAAAGTATTAAAAAGTGATAAATCAAAATTGCCAAATTTAAGGCCATTAAAAGGGTTAAATGTGGTCTCAGAGGTATTATTTTTTCCAAACTAGGTATTATTTTTTCAGACTATCAGGTGTCCTATTCTGATTGAAATTCTATCTGCGTTCGCATTAGTTCGTTTAAATATGGGCTTTAGCATATCTGGGCACATAATCAAATATTCGTCTCCGTCTCGGCGTATGTTTGATGCTGACGTCATATTCAGCGGTCGTTCGGCATCATCTCAGAACACTGCGCGCTCAACAGAAGTGGCTGGCTTACGTTTTATTGTAGACTTGCCTCAAGGCATATCTTCAACGACTATCCTCATAAGAGCAATCTTAAATGATTTATATAAAGTCTAAAATGAACAAAAAGAGTTGTGAGAGAATGAGGCGCGATCCATAGACAGTGAGATCCGCGTGTCTGTCGGCTCTTAAAGGGGCAGCAGCCAATAAAGCTTCCTGTCAGGGAACAGAGAAAATGACTCGCTGCTCTTGACTAAATAACTTTTGTAGCTTTAATAAGGTTTAACTATTTAATTTATAGTTTATGCAGTGCAGACTACATATAACTTTGATAACTTTATTAAATTTCTGTATATTTCCTAACTGTTAAGACAGGAAGGGCAGGAGTAAACATGACATTTATTATGGGTTTATGTTAGCATTGTTTTAAGTTTACTTAAATTAAAAACTGTTATATTTTTGAAGCCTAATAATAAATGTAAAAAAAAATATTTAAAAAAAATCAGTAGCTGTATTAATATCAGTAATACTGGCCTTCATTCATAAAAAGATGCCATTTAAACAAGTATTTAAAATAGACTGTCTTTGTTGTTTCTACATTAATTTGATTAACTGTGAAATTATTATATTAAAAAATATATTAAAAACGTACAAAAACATTTCTTTTTTTATTGCGATTAATCACAGAAAAAATGTCTGATTAATCTAGTTAAAGTTTTTAATCGATTAACAGCACTATTTTTTTAGTATTTTGTTAAATTCAACAACTTATCACAGTTATAGAAAGGTAATATTTGGCTCAGGTTTTGTTGTTGGAAAAAAAACACTAAATAATTTAATTGCTGAATTACCAATTATTAATTGAAATCAGATGTGTATGTAGTAATGCTTCTCCTTAACTAACCATTGTGAATGTTGAGATCTATTTTACTGTGTCTGAATGATAACTTATAACAGATTTCCTCCTGCTGTCGATTCTAAATCTATTCTTTTTTGCATGTTATATGTGTCAAAATCTGTGTAAATAATAGAAAGGTCGCTGATTAACACTTGCAATTCAGTGTCGTGATGGTTTTAAAAAATATTCTGAAGGTAGTGAAAAAGGTATTAAAAAGTAGTAAATTTAACTTAAGGATTGCTGTATATTCCCTGTTTAAGCATTCACTTATACAATGTTAGCCTTTTTTTCTAAATCAGCTGAATCAATAGGCTGCACAGGGGCAATAGATAACCTGTAAGACCTCCGTTCATCTTCGGAACACAGTTTAAGATATTTTATATTTTAGTCCCAGAGCATATGCACTGTCCATGTCCAGAAAGGTTATAAAAACATCTCTTGAAGCATCGAAAATACATTTTGGTCCAAAAATAACAAACTACGACTTTATTCAGCATTGTCTTCTCTTCCATGTTTCTCAAATAAAGATTCAATTTAAATACTGTAATTTAAATATAGCCTTTGTCAAAATATAAAGCGAAGCAATAAAGTGAACTGCTTTTTCTAAGTTGACTAGGAGCAGTATTAAGTTTAATCGACTTATCAAAAAGTATCTCACATCCCATGTAACTTCACATAACTTTTTTAATGCAATTGTCTTATCATTTCTTTCTTTTTTATGCAGTCTACTCAGTATTTTTTATTTTATTTTAAAGAACCACCCACTGCTTATCAGTGTTATTTCCAGTATTAGACAACGATCAGTGGGTGTTCTTTTAGGATATCCATAATTTAGAAGATATTATTCCAGAATATCTAAGGGAATCTTATAAGCCTTCAAGCTGTTTTAGCGGCTTCCTTTGCAGTTCTGCCTCTAATCAATACGCTAGGATTTGACTAATGCTATTATAAGGAAGAATATTTTAATTAGCTTTACTCTTTCTCTCCTCTTGCATCAGTTCTACATCGATCCCATGAAGTTGCTGCCCCTTCAGAGATTCCTCCCCAGGCCTCCAGGTGAGAAGGGGCCACCCCGTGGAGGTAGAGGAGGAAGAGGTGGAAGAGGAGGTAAGACCACACAAGAAAAAAATATACATATTTAGTTAACACCGAATTGTGTAGCATTAACATTGCGCCATGCACAATAAATCCTAAAGCGTGTCGTAATGAGTGTCATATTTGCAGGTGGCTTCCGTGGAGGTCGTGGAGGGGGATTTGGTGGACGTGGCAGAGGAGGAGGTGGTGGTGGAGGGTTCAGAGGAGGCAGAGGTGGAGGCGGTGGACGTGGATTCAGGGGTAAGTTAGCATAGCCTGGTTTTACCAGACTCTCGTACATTTCATTTGTACATAGAGTCTGGCCACTCCATTGACGGGTTTATTTCAGCGAAGGCAGGCACCCTTTTGAGGTTTAAAACTATTGGATCTGCCCTGAGCCACTCTGGATCTGCCATAACCAATCGCTAACGTTTGGTCGTGACGTATGTCATGCGCCCTTCGCCTGTTTCACTCATGGAAATCCGACAAAATAAAAACGCACGTGCATGCCACCTCAGTAATAAAACTATAGGATAAAACCTAAAACTTGTGCATTCGGATTGTGATTTATTCACGCCATGGTGGAGAGGAGAGTTTTGTGATCGGGAACGTGGAGCTCACGTGGTCCGTCACATCATTGTATGCTGTAAATAAAATGTCATATGCTTGGTATTTTCATTCCTTTATTTCCACTCATAAATTTGGGGTTGGTAAGATTTTTGGTAAGATTTTTAAAATGTTTTCTGAAACATTAATGCTCATAAATTCTCACCAAGACTGCATTTATTTGATCAAACAGTACAGTAATATTGTACAATTATTAAAATACTAAACTTTTTAAAATATATTGTAAAATATATTTAATTTCTGTGATGTCACATGTTTTTTTTTATTCATTGTAATATGCGGTTGTTTTGGTGCTTAAATTCTTCTTCTTCAATAAGTTGTTGCTGCTGCTTAATGTTTTTTAAGGAAACTGATACATTTAAGTATTCTTCGATGAATAGAAAGTTCAAGAGATTATTTATTTGAAATACAAATATTTTGTAAATATCTTTGCTGTATCAGTGTATAGCTGTATCTTTGATGTTATAAAGATTATTTTTAACATATGAATATATCTGAAAAGCATTTTCATTGTAGTGGGAGTAACACATTATATTGTTTCTACTTGCTTTGCAGGTGGAAGATGATGAAGGACTCACTGGATGGAATCTGTCATTTCATCTGCTGTGGAAACTTCTAGTGAGAATCCCAAAGCAGCATTTGGGGCCTGCCAATGTCTTTTGACTTAATTGATGCCTCTCTTGTACAGCTGAACTTCTTACTTTTTGTATCATAAATGTATTTTCTCAGCAGTGAATTTTTTTATTTGGTCTACTGATAGGGCTATTGTTTTAAGTTACAATCTGTCTGTGTACAAGGAGAACGGGAGTCTCCACAAACTTGTGTGATGGTTTGCATCCACTTCCATTTTTACATTTGCTGAAGGTTGGACCAGTATCAACATGAACAATTTGAGTGAAAATATGCTGAAGCCTACTCCACCGATAATGATGTAAAAAAAAAAAAAACACTTTCATCGTTGGATGTCTGCATTTACAGAATTGCAAATTGTTTCAGTTGATCTTTAGATGCCACCATGGACTTACAAAATAAAACATATGGCATATGTACTGTAGTTTGTTTGTATTAATTATTATGTTATGTACCAACATCTTTGCTATTACTGAAGTGTAGATAATGGGTTGTGACAAACCCTCCTATAGGAAGAAATTGTTGAGTCTGCAAACCTATCGGAGATAGAAGACAATGTGTGTCATCAGTTAGACAGCGTAAGCTAGCTCAGGTTTTTCCAGAGTTCAATGTACAACCAAACAAGGGAAAAATGTGTCTAGAAAAGCAATACTATGGTACTAGCTACGGATTAAAAATGTAAAGATGATTATAATAATATAAAAATAATAGCTATACAATCAGTGACGTGTTTTGGTGACTGTCGTTTCCCAGTTCCTAACTGCATGTGTGATTAGGTATGACATCAAAACCCGGAAGTCGAATTCACCGCTTCTGAATCTTTCCTCATAAGATACGATATTTTTTTTTTCTCATAGAGAGATAACGTTACTTGCAAATGCACCTTAAATGGACTAAAAAAGGTTATGTTTAATTAATTCAATGTAACGTTATAGTCCAGTGTTAGGAATCCTACCAGTTTCATGTTTAAAATGTATCAGGCATCAGAAATACTTTGACAGGCTATTTCTATTTCGAGTGAAACTTCTCCTTTATTCATTATTTAACAGTTCCAACAGACCTATTATTTGCAACAGCGCTGCACGCGCTGAGAAAACCAACGCACTTTGCTCAATCGTAACCACATCCTGGTCTCTGATTGGTTAAAGAAAGAGTTCTTCAGATTGCCACACCTCCCCTTCCCTTTCTCTCGTGGTGGAAGAAAAGCATGGACACAACTGGGAAAGTAAGTAAGACCCGAAATTGGCCCCCATCTGAACTACGTAAAGTATACATTTGGGCACGTTTAATGTAGTAACATTTGTGAAAACCTCGAGTGTTAAGACCCAGTGCAGTTCAATTAAAAATGCTTTCAACTATGTAGCAGTAACGTTACTTGTGCGTGACAGCAGTGCAGATCTAACAGTTTGGTACGTTACGTTATACAAAGATCCATTGTGCTGCTTTGACCTGTTTTCTGTTGCCCCTGTTTTCTGTATTCCGCTATGCGACAATATGCAAAAAAGTATAACCGAAATATCTATATTGTTGCATTCAACGCCTTTCGCATTTACCACAGATTTCTTATAGCATGTAACGTTAAGTGGATTCACCGTATGGTCTGCAGATTTTGCTGTACGTAAACTTAAAAATCACTTGGTTTTGTGTTTACGTTAACTGCACCTCGACTTGCCTCCAAAACATTGACTTGCGTAACCTTCATTTACGGTTAAATCGAGTTACCAGAGCATCGTCTAACAGTATGAACTAATAACTTTTCGATTCATCCTCAGGTGATCAAATGCAAGGCAGCAGTGGCCTGGGAGGCTGGTAAGCCTCTTTCCATTGAGGAGGTGGAAGTAGGTCCACCTAAAGCCCATGAAGTTCGAGTGAAGGTAATCTGAACATTGCACCTCTTGACTAAAGCAGTAGATTATTTGATGTGCATAGACTGTAGATTACACAGAGTACTTTGGTGCAAAATATATATATTTTTAAAGTCACTATTAAATCAAAATCAACAAGTCTTTTTTTTTTTTTTTTGCTTGACATGATGGAATATTGCAGTGTTTATTGTAAATAATTTAGCCATGCATTGCCATTATGTTTTAAAATTCATGTGCCCTCATATTATTTCAAGGGCTCATATAATGACCCTTTTTATGAGATGTAACAAAAGTCCCTGATGTCCTCAGAGTGCATATGTGAAATTTTAGCTCAAAATACCCTGTGATATATATATATTTTTTAGCATGATAAAATTGTCACTTTTTAAGGGTGAGCAAAAACGCTTCATTTTTTGTGTGTCCATTTAAGTGCAAATGAGTTGTTGCTCCGGCCCTCTTCCAAGAAGAGCTAGTAGCTCCGATTACCTCATGCAAACATGCACTGAGAATGTCAGAAACTGTTCAGCCTTTTATATTTAAACCAGAGTCGGACAATGATGGAGAGACTCAAGAAGAAGTGACAACATGTAGAATACAACAGCGCATTTCTGAATGGTTAATGAATTTATGTAGCTGATGTGGCATATACTGTCATGTTAATCTATAATTTTCTTGTGTGAGAAAATATATGCTACATGAAGATAGAACTGGTATAATTTAGTTCAATCACGGTTATAGTTTATGTTGTCATCCTGCTTTTATTATGTGCCATTCCATTTGTGCTAAGAACTATATTGCAGTAAATGTGAAAAGTGGATGTGACCACTTGAGCAGACTCCTTATTATACTCTACTACAACTCTTTCTTAACTCAACATGGCCTTTGTTTCATGTTCCCGGAGGCAGGGTTTATGTAAATTTCATAGTTACTGATGTCACTAACCTGTGAATTAGCTCATTGTAGCTGTTTATTGTAGTCCTTGTATTTAAAATAAAATAAATCTGATGTATGTTACAATAGGGAAGAAAAGACAATCGCTTCTTCCATTCCATGCTGCCTATAACATTTTAAACTGACATATACGATTATGAGGTCTTTTCTTAATTGATAATTGCACAAGCTCTGATAAAGCTGTAACAAATCAGCTTGCAGCTGCACACTGTCAAAGCACCATATTTTGGACAGATTTACACTGAACAGGTTAAGTTTTTGACCCTACTGCCTTCAATGTCTTGTCTCATGCAATATTATGTAGGTAGGAGTGTTGTGGTTAGGATTGTGTTCTTTATTACAAATAATTAAGCAATCAAATAATTTCTAGAAAAAATGTATTGTGGTGAAGAATAATAATAATTATATAAATTTAAATATAATGGTGAGAAGTCTTGCATGGTTGTGTGTTTCAGATTCATGCTACAGGTGTGTGTCACACTGATGCCTACACCCTGAGTGGAAGTGACCCTGAGGGCTTGTTTCCTGTCATCCTGGGCCATGAGGGGGCAGGCACTGTTGAGAGTGTTGGCGAAGGGGTCACCAAATTCAAAGCAGGCATGTCAAAACTAACCATTAACCCCTTACTTCAATGACATTTAATGTATAAAATGTTAGCAATTTTGGGAGTTATGCAGAAATCCTGAAGATCTTTCACTTTTTCTGAAGGTGATACTGTTATTCCGCTTTATGTACCTCAATGTGGAGAGTGCAAGTTTTGTAAAAATCCCAAAACCAACTTGTGTCAGAAAATCAGGTAATTACATACATTTTCTCCTTTATGAAAATACACTACCATTCAAAGGTTTGGGATCAGCAAGAGTAATAATTTTATTCAACAAGGATGCATTAAATTAATTGAAAATGGCAATAAATAGACTTTTAAGCTTCTTGAACTTTATCCATTAGTTCATCATCAACAATAAAAATTAAACATTTCTTGAGCAGCAAATATGCATAATAGAATGATTTCTGAAAAAGCATGACTCTGAAAACTGGAGTAATGGCTGCTGAAAAAATTAACCTGTTTTAAAATATATTAAAATAGAAAAGTTATTTTGAATTTTAAATACTATATTACATTTTTTTTTTCTTCCTTAAATATTTTTTCTTCCTTAAATATCAAATAAATGCAGCCTTGGTAAACATTAGAGATAGACCCCAGACTTTTTATTTGTAGTCTATGTCCTATTATTGTTCATGCTAACTAACATGTGGTTTACAGATGCTCAGTTGTGATGTAATTCTTTTAGGGTGACCCAAGGTCAGGGTCTAATGCCCGATAACACCTCCAGGTTCAGCTGTAAAGGAAAGCAGCTCTTCCACTTCATGGGTACCAGCACCTTCTCCGAATACACTGTGGTGGCTGAAATATCTCTGGCCAAAGTGGACGAACATGCCCCCCTGGACAAAGTGTGTCTGCTGGGCTGTGGCATCTCTACTGGATACGGGGCTGCCATCAATACTGCTAAAGTCTGCTTCACTTAATTAATGTTCATGTCTTTATAATAATTCAAATATTTTCTTCTGTCTCAAAATGTCACATTGTCAATAGATTCCTATTCACCCTGGTAGGTTGAGGCCGGCTCTACTTGTGCTGTGTTCGGTTTGGGAGCAGTGGGGCTTGCAGTCATAATGGGCTGCAAGTCAGTCGGTGCCACAAGGATCATTGGCATTGACATCAACCCAGACAAGTTTGAAATTGCCAAGAAGTTTGGAGCCACTGAGTTTGTGAACCCCAAGGATCACAGCAAGCCCATTCAGGAAGTGCTGGTGGAGCTGACAGATGGAGGGGTTGACTACTCCTTCGAATGCATCGGCAATGTTGGCATTATGGTAAACTGCTGAAACATCAGTTGTTTAGATAGGGATGAACGCAAGCTGACTAATTACAGCCAGCCAGATGTCTACAGCAGAACTGTAGATCTCCACTTAGTTAAATTCTTCATTGTTGCTCCCTATTTGCTGCCATGGTAACTCATAACTAGGGACCATATAGTTGCCACTATTGTACTTATGTGAAGTGCATAATTGGCCAATTTTTGTATACAACTTAGGATGCTCAAGGTGACTAATGTTATTTTCCCTTTTCTTTTGAATTCAGAGGGCTGCTCTTGAGGCTTGCCACAAAGGCTGGGGAACCAGTGTCATCATTGGTGTGGCAGGGGCAGGGCAAGAAATCTCCACCCGCCCCTTCCAGCTGGTCACAGGGCGCACATGGAAAGGCACAGCTTTTGGTGGTGGGTGTAATTAAAAGAATTTAATTAAAGAATTTGTTTAATTTATTTTATCTTGATAATATATGAATTATGTAATATTAATTTATATTATATTTTATTAAAAATGTTAAAATAAATGTTATAATAATAAAGTTATAATTTTTTTATATTGTAAAATATCTTATTTTGGTATATTATATATTATGTTACCATTTTCATTTTCAAATGGCATATGAAATTTGCTTTGAAGATGCAGTACATAAATATAACATTGGGTAATTCATAAAAAAAGGAGACCAAGTCGTCTTCACTTGGTGCTGACCGGGTCACTCAGGTCTTACATGGGTTTCTATTGGTGGGCGAAGTTCCTCTTGTCTCTCGTGTCAAGTTCCTTTGATAGTTAAACATATTCTGTTGGAATGTAATTTTTATGATAGTGCTAGAAACCATTTTTTATTCAGAAACATGTTAACATGGACTATTTTGGAACGTGTCAGCTGAATGTATTTTAGATGTTCTATCTTATGTCAAGTTGAAATGTTTCATATAATTATTATAATATTATTTTATGGATTGTGATATTGACCTTGTGTTTGCCATGTAAATTACCTCTACAAATGTTTTTAATAAACAGATCATAACCAAAGGATTTTCTCTTTGCCTTTAAGGTTGGAAGAGTGTGGAGAGTGTTCCTAAGCTGGTGAATGATTACATGAGTAAGAAGCTGATGGTGGATGAGTTTGTTACTCACACAATGCCCTTTACCCAGATCAATGAGGCCTTTGACCTGATGCATGCTGGGAAGAGGTACATGCCTGTTTTTATCTAGTGCTGTTTGGTAAAATCATATTAATGCAATGTGGGATACAAACTGATATTTTAATGCAAACCTTTCTCTTGGGTTTTTCCACAGCATCCGAACTGTCCTGCAGCTTTGAGCCTCGAGTTGAAACATGAACCCTGCCTTGCACTACCATGAAACACACTAATCATTAACACCCTTGTCTCAGTAGTTACAGTGTTGACTGTTGTGTTAAGAGGTTGTTCTGATTAATAGTTATTTGTGTGTGGAGTTACAGTTACACACTGAATAAATGTGATTATCAAACACACAACTGTTTCCTATTTTTTTAACTTGATTAAAAAAATCTTGCAATATTAATGGCTTGGCATCAGATCAAATCCTATTCTGTATAATTCTGCTCTTTGTTATAAATCTTGAATGTACATTAAAAGCATTAAAATATCCAAATAAATGATACGTATAAATCAAAACTAATAAATAACTTAAAAAATGTATTGTCAAATAGTGGAATTCTAATGGCGCATTCACACAGCACGTCAATAACTATAATAAAGGAATTGTGTTTTAAAAAAATTAAATTTAAATCAATCAACATTATTTATATAGCGCTTTTACAATGAAGATTGTTTCAAAGCAGCTTCACCGTGCTAAACAGGACAATACTGCAACAAAATTTAATTTTGATAGTTTATAGATTTAAATCTGACCTAATTAATACATTTAATTTGTAAATTTAGTTGAATAACTTGGATCATAATTTTAGTGTCCCCAACTGACCAAGCCAAGCCAAAGGCGACAGTGGCAAGGAACCAAAACTCTTTTAGGCATGATGGAGAAAAATAAACCTTTGGAGAAACCAGACTCAGTTGGGGTGCCAGTTCTCCTCTGGCCTATTATTAAACAGTGTATAATTATTACATGCAAGAGACAGGTTTATTTAGGATAGCGCGTCGATTACACAAGAATATGAATACTTGAAAGATCGGAGTTATTGCGCCGGAGACTGGTTTATTGAGGATGACGTGCCGGTGAGGCAAATTCAGAGGAGACACCAATTGACACGGACTCAGCAGACACTCCAGGATAAGCTGGTCATGTCCAGACGCAGGTCCACCATCCGATCCGGACACGGCCTGGATCCGGCCGATTGCAGTAAACCTAAAATTAAAAGAATAGCAGAGTCCATGGCACAGAAGAGTTCGTCAGCTTTTTCAAGCTGATGTTCAACAAAGCATTGACAGCCAATCAGAATACATCCTGGATCAAAGAGCTCGAGCCTCATGCATTTAAAGGGATAGTTTACCCAAAAATGAAAATTACCCCATGATTTACTCAACTCTCAAGCCATCCTAGGTGTACATGACATTCTTCTTTCATACGAATACAATCAGAGTTGCATTAAAATATGTCTGGGCTCTTCCAAGCTTTATAATGGCAGCGGATGGCAGACCAAAATTTGAAGCCCAAAAAAGTGCATCCATCCATAATAAAAGTAATCAACATATCAAGGATGGGTATTTTTCTTACAAAAACCCAACGATTCACTTCAGACGGCCTTTATTAACTCCTGGAGCTGCATGGATTACCTCTATAATGGATGGATGCACTTTTTTGGGCTTCAAATTTCTGGGGGTGCCATTGGCTTGGATTAGCCAGGACATGTTTTAATATTACTCTTTCAGACGAATACAATCAGAGTTACGTCATATTAGGATGGCTTGAGGTGGTGGACTATGCCTTTAAAGCAGCAGAAAGCAAAAGTGCAGTGTGTGCCTGCCTATACTAAAAAGAACATTATTACTTACCATTGGTGTAGAATGGATGCTAATAGTTACTGTTCTTGCTGTGAACAGTTGGAATTAATTCGGAAGTTGTAATAGTCTTTTCTTCCATATTGTGACATATTTTGATTCCATGGTGACTTTAAATACGAATTTCCTAATAAACTTGACTACTTTCAATTATAGAAATTCATACATATCAATCTATTATACTGATATGCATAAATTAAATACTTAAACACTAGTTTTGCACAAGCAGTGGAGTGTTAATGCATCATAAATAGCCATACCTTTTACGGTGGGTGTCCTCTAGGGGTCGCTGTCCAGACGCGCGCTCCTCATTCACTCACATGTGTTCGGTTGAGTTTGGCCAATCAAATTGTGTTTTCACACACGGAAAGACTCTTCACATTTGTAGAAGATGGCGACTGCTGAACCGGTGAGTCAATATAAGTGCTCCTACAAACACTGCGATGACACCAGTGGTAGTTAATAATGTTAAATACTTGTTTTATTTCGGTCGGTGCTTGTGTAGATGGATACATGTGTTGCTATGGAGTGATATCTCTTCAAGCAAAGTCAAATGAGCTGATGTGTCTTAAATGCCGCACATGCGTTTGGAGGATATTGTGCAAAAGTGTTAAATATTTCATATTTTTGTCTGGAAAGGAGGGCTGTGAGCATATTTAATGTTTTCAATGGGAGTATGAAGGTGGTTGTTAAACAATCTCTTTAATCCAGATGGTTTGCTGATGTGTCACTAATATAGTGTGGTTGTTTTTATTTTGGACAACGCTTTATGTAACTTATTTCGAAAACAGACATTTTATTCAAACTAAATTGAAGGGAATTTGCAGAATTTTAGTAACTTAGAGGTTTAGTTTGGAATGTTTAGAAAGACATTTTGGCAATTGGTATGTCATTTGAAAGAACGTTAGTTACTTGTTTAGTTAAAATAGTATTGGTCTCTACCATTTTCTTTCTAAACACACATAGTCACTTTTAAAAGGAAAATATACTTGGGGCACTGTATACCGAAATTCTTTGTGGAAACGTAGTGTATATTTAAAAAAAAGAAAAATAAAAAAAAAAGAAGCAGTTTCTTAGGAACATTTAACGAGGTTTCTGCATCATGAACATTGAAGAATATCTATTATTCTTCCTGTTACCCTGTCATAAAGAAAATAATTCAACACTTGATACTAAAATATATAATTTTCATATTTTGACTGCTCAACAAAATAGGCAATTAGTTTGAAATGTCACATTCGGCTTGCAAATCTTTAGATTAAAATGGTGGAAATGTAATAGAAATGAAATGTTCCTTGTAGGAAAATTCAACAAATCCACCGAATTCAGAAGAAGAAAAAAACGTAGAAAATTCGCAAGAGGTTGTGAGTCTTGAAGATTACATTAAACATCCTCTGCAGAACAGGTGAAGACACCCAGGCCACACACATTGCATGGTTGTTGTGCATTGTAATGTTAAAAGAAAAATCTGGTAGAGTGATCTGTATTTGTTTTTTTGTGTGTTTTTATTTTATTTTATGGGGGTTCGGGTGACAGATGGGCTCTTTGGTTCTTTAAAAATGACAAAAGCAAAACATGGCAGGCTAATCTCCGTCTCATCTCAAAGTTTGACACAGTGGAAGACTTCTGGGCGTGAGTATTAACAAGAGGGACTTAAAACATGTATAGCATGAATGATTCACATAAACCTTTGCTTAAGGAAGCAGATTGTTAGTTGTTTTAAGCAGCACTAACACAGGTTTTCATGTTCTGTTCCCAGGTTATACAATCACATTCAGTTATCAAGTAACTTAATGTCAGGATGTGACTACTCACTCTTCAAAGTAAGGCACAGTATAGCATTCTAACCATATGTTAGTATTTATAATCCATCTAAATTGATCCGTTTGCACTTTTCGAAACAGGATGGCATTGAGCCCATGTGGGAAGATGAGAGAAACAAGAAGGGCGGCCGCTGGCTGATTACCCTGTCCAAACAGCAGCGCAGAGCTGACCTGGACCGCTTCTGGTTGGAGACGGTAAGTCCACATTCGGTCTAGTCGGTTTAACTGCATTAGCTGCAAAATTAATTGTTTGTTTATAGACCTTATAGGCTGAGATTATCTCTCTAAACTCTGGTTTTGTTTTTTAAGCTTTTGTGCCTTGTGGGAGAAGCATTTGATGACCACAGTGATGATGTCTGTGGTGCTGTCGTCAACATCCGAACAAAGGGAGACAAAATAGCGATATGGACGACAGACTACGAGAACAAAGATGCTATTGTACACATAGGGTAAAAATATATATATATTTTTTTTAAAGTGAAATGATACCAACATGAACATCTAGTTTAAAGCTGAAAAGAACTGAAAATTCACCCTCTCTATGCATGCTATTATACATGTCACTTATCTTATTTTTCACCCGTGGATTTGTTTAATTTTTGATCTTGTAAATTTTAATGAAAAGTTCATAACTTGATCTTCCAGTGAAACTAGGCCTGTCACGATTATGAAATTTGGCTGACGATTAATTGTCTAAAATTATTGCGGGTATATAGCCTAGAAATCTAGACGCACCCTAGCGGCAGTAAATTTAATCTGCCCGCAAGTGTCGTCTAGGAACTCTCAATACCCTTCTGAGCTGTATTCCTCACAATCTGGACGGGCCAATCACATCGTGTATAGAGTCGGCGGGCGGGGCCATAATGACGACGGCCGAGTTGCGTTTGCGCTTCTGTTGTCTTGTAAACACAGAAACTGGCGAACGGCGGTCTTTCGAATCAGCTTTGACTGCGATTCTGAAAGACTTGGATTTAAGCTTTTCTCTGAGAAAAGAACAAAGAACGGCACTGAAGTCATTCTTAAAAAGGGAAGATGTGTTCGGAGTTTAGCCGACCGGATACGGCGAATGTTTAATCTGTCAGCGAGCTCTGTTTCACCTTCGTTGTTCTGGTTGGTGTAGCGCTATCCTATCGCGTGCAGAGGGAGTTTGAAAGACAACCGTTTATCCCGCCCCTCGGATTGAGCCCTGTCTATGGTGAGTTTCTAGACTAAACATCTTGATGTGGGTCTGGCTTGTCAGGCTAGCGGGTATACTGATTCATTTTCGGTTATAGGGCTTTGGCGATTCATTTTCTGATTTAGGGCTTTGATTATGAGGATTAATTGTGTTTTAGGGCTTTGTCATACATTTTTTTCATTACATAATTGTGATTCATTTTAATCCTTTGTAAATTATCATTTTGGAGCATAAGATTACAGTTAACACCTTTAAATATTAAAGGAATGTATTAGATTTAGTACATAACTGAAACAATCACAACAAACGGGCGGACACGGGTTCAAGTCCCGCTTAGGGTGCTTTCATACTTGGTTCGATTACCTGGACCGAGCCCGGGTTTTATTGCTCCCCCTGCCCCCACTGGACTATGTTCATATTATATATTATTTGGGTCTGAACCGGGGTTCATTTGTGTCATTAAAGCAACAGCTGTTTACCTGGTTGCTTAGTAACGACAGCGAGCGTGAAGGTGGTGAAATGCATAACGTTGCTCCCGTCACTTATGCTTTTGAACCGTTGGTTTTGTTACCAAAGCTTCAGTACGTAAAGGCACTTGTCTGTCTGCCGCGAATGCACTGCAAATGCTCTAAAGAATGCCGAAGACGAGCAGAAATTAGATCTACAACTCTCTGCTTGCAGTATGTCAGTGATGCTCGTCAGGTAAATGAGTGAAATTAACAGCGGATAACTTCCACGATTTAGTACAATTGCATTTACATCTGAAACGAACCGTAACAGAGTCCACATGAACCGAACCCCAGACCACCTTTTTAAGCAGACTCAGGTACGGTTCGCAGGTGCGCACCCGAGTTCACATCATCTAAGCGAACCGAACTCTGGCTTCAGTCGAACCTGGGTGCACACCAAAAGTGCTAGTGTGAAAGCGCCCCAGCTCAGTTAGCAAAGAACATAACATGGATATTCGTTAAATTCATCGCAAATATTTTGTTACATCACCGATATGGAAGAAAAGATCATCTGCTACTTCTGTTTCTTTTCATTTGTGGTTTTTATGTAGACCCGTTATGTCTTCACATTGTTATGTCTTGCTATTATCGGAGCATTTTTTAAATGTCTGTTTATTCACAGGCGTGTGTACAAGGAAAGATTAGGTGTGCCACCAAAGGTCATCATTGGATACCAGTCACATGCGGACACGGCCACCAAAAGTGGTTCCACCACGAAGAACAAGTTCGTTGTTTAAGGAGCCTTTTAAACCATAGGTATTTTCTGGTAGTTCCTTGTACAATTTAATATTACATGGTTAATTGTATTACCTTTTGCAAGATGACGAAAACAATCCCGGGATCTGATCTTTTTACAGGATGCTGTGGGGGAAACACTAGAAAATGATAGGCCTTCAGACTAGGGTTTAATTGGAAGAATACTGTATTTACAAACCTGTACAATGTATAAACACAGAGCCACGTTCTTTTTAAATGTCAACATAGTTATTAGCAGAACTTTTGCTGGTGAGGGTGGGAAGTGTATTCAATGCAATTTATGAATATTTTTCTTTCATATTCTGTTTGCCTTTTTATGTTGAGTTGCAGTTACTAAATCGTAAGTGTAATTTATTTATTTTTTACTGCTTAGCCATTTGTTTATGCTTTGGATTAAGTGTTTGAGTGATATCATGATATTTCTAATTAAACTGTTAAAACAATTATTGTATTGCAGCTTGAGAATGTCAATGGTTGTTCCTCTTTAAAGACTGTTAAAAATGTTTTTATTTTTGCAGTCTTGTTCTACATTCCTCGTGTAAAGTGTTCAAGGCAGTATTGAGAAAACTGACCTCCAGTTCTCACATTTTCCTAAGGGGTTTTATTGAGTAGCCAGAAAAAAGAAACCCCTTTATTGAAAATTGTGTGGAAAATGACTGTAAATAAAATGTACAGTGCATTGTCTATTTCCAGCAAAGAGCCACTGAAATGCATATGTTGATGATAAATAAATAATCCTTTCTGAGATTATTGAAATGTGGAGACCATTTTTTCATTTCTGTAGGTTAGAAATGTGTTTTAGCTAAATATTTCCGCTTCCTATGGAAGCGCTGAAAGGCCATGAATATTTTTTTCTTTTTCTGTTGTATGTTGCAAAAGTTGCTTTGTTCTGATCACGAGTTAATCTTCTCTAAGTTACACAACTGCACCAACAGGTGGTAGTATAGAACCAACTAACTGATGGGGTGCGGTAATAGCCTATCCATCTGACTGTGTTTTTAACCAGATTGAACGCATTTAAAGACCTTTTGTGATCCCTATAATTTGTGCGGTACTGTGTGCATTAAGTAATTTAACTATTGTTAAATGGTTTAATGTGATTGGTTTGTTATAGCAATAGCGTTCAGTGTAATACTATGGAAGTAAAACTGTGCCACTGGATTTTGAATTCTAATTTTTAGCACTGAAATTTTTTACATCGAATTTTTAACACTGAATTTTATTTTGCATCTAAATCAGACTTTGAATTTTAAAAGCCATCAAATTTCTAGCTCTGTTTTTTTTTTTGCCTATGACATTTTTTCAATGTTTTAAAAACATTCAGTGTAAAAAGAAATTCAACGTCTCAAAAAATTCAGTGTAAAAAAATTCAATGTCTCAAAAGATTCAGTGTAAAAAAATTCAACGTCTCAAAATATTCAGTGTAAAAAAAAAAATAATGTCTCAAAAGATTCAGTGTAAAATAATTCAACGTCTCAAAAAATTCAGTGTAAAAATATTCAGAGTCAACATCCGGGTAACCAAGGAGAAGCAATCGATCCCTGTATCAAATCATCCAACATCCAGCCAATCATTTACGTTCCATTGGTCATGTGACGCTGAAACAGGAAGGCAGGGAACAGGGCCGTTTCTAGCCTTTCTGGCACCCTAGGCGAGATTCATATGTTGCACCCCCCCCCCCCCCCCCCCCCCTTTTTTTTTTAAACTTCAACTTATTAAGTAAATATGACTTCCTTATTTCATGGGCATATTATACATGCATTAATCGAATAATGTAGCTAGGTTTATTATCTCTGAGATCACAGATGTTGGGGGGTTCGGGGGCATGCTCCCCCGAGAAAAATTTGATTTCTATGATCTACATATGTGTATTTTAAGATGTTCTGAAGGCCAAAAAATTAGATAACAATAGCTTGAAAACCATGTCACTCGGCGCCGCTGCAGATTGAAGAACACAGTGACACAAAGACTAAAAGACGGGACGAAGCAGTAGCCGAAGCCTTGCGCCAGTTTCATGTTTTAAAGGTTAATCACATATTTTTTTAAGGGGGGCTGATGCATAAGTTCATAAAAAAGGGCCTAGTGACGCCCATGGTTATGACAGTATTAGCCTACTTGATCAATTTACACTAAACAGCTATCTCTGATGTAAAAAAAAATTTTTCAAATTAACTGCTATAATGTTCTGCACCTGAAATGAGCATGGCGTGTGGTCCGTCCAGTACTAATATTCAGTGTAATGTTTTGCTCAACGTTATGATAGAGGGACCAGCTTAGTAGAGAACATGTAACCAATAAGTAGGCTATACCTGTATATTTCGCTTTCTTTTTACGATACTGAGCCCCTGATGGCTTTGACCTTTTCATGATGATGAAACTAAAGCACGCTGTAACGAGTAGAAATATAGTGTGGCCCCTTTAAGAGTTGCGCGCGCTCCCTGCAAACGAAGTCTGCATTTTGTGTAGGCTATGTGCGCACTGAGTCTTGAGCTCCCATATGTGGGGATTATTTTCTGTTTTCTGTTGCTAACAGTTATTTTGTTTTATTAAGTAATGCTGTGGACGGAAAGGGAGTTTGTGATGAGAGTTCAGCGGGGAATAAAGTGCGATCTGTTTGATGTTAATCGCCTCCGTGTTTGCATCCACTCCAGTTACATTAAGTGAGCTATCCTCATTTTTCACTCGGACACAAGCGTTACAACGCCACGGATGACGACGTTCCCTGCCGCCCTCTACATGATCTCATTTCATTACAGCAGCTCCACTATCACCATGGCGACTTCACTCCAATAATCGCAACTAATCATAATGCCTTGAAATAGCAAAAGTACGAAACATTAATAATAAAATATATATGAAATAACTAAAACATCTTGTTGGGGCGGGGGCTCATTGACGCCCCCCAGCTGTTGGCGCCCTAGGCGACCGCCTAGTTTGCCTATGCCTAGAAACGGCACTGGCGGGGAAGTTCACTTCAGGTGAGCT
The DNA here is from genome assembly GCF_024679245.1 of Pseudorasbora parva. Taxonomy (NCBI): domain Eukaryota; kingdom Metazoa; phylum Chordata; class Actinopteri; order Cypriniformes; family Gobionidae; genus Pseudorasbora; species Pseudorasbora parva. The sequence continues at coordinate 18,302,807 of NC_090182.1, forward strand.
CCAGAGCTCAGCAGCATGGCTCAGAACACACACGATGGCGCTTCAGTGAGTTTACTCATGACCAATGGAGCGTAAATGATTGGCTGGATGTTGGATGATTTGATACAGGGATCGATTGCTTCTCCTTGGTTACCCGGATGTTGACTCTGAATATTTTTACACTGAATTTTTTGAGATGTTGAATTATTTTACACTGAATCTTTTGAGACATTTTTTTTTTACACTGAATCTTTTGAGACGTTGAATTTTTTTACACTGAATCTTTTGAGACGTTGAATTTTTTTACACTGAATTTTTTGAGACGTTGAATTTCTTTTTACACTGAATTTTTTTAAAACATTGAAAAAATGTCATAGGCAAAAAAAAAAAACAGAGCTAGAAATTCGATGGCTTTTAAAATTCAAAGTCTGATTTAGATGCAAAATAAAATGCAGTGTTAAAAATTCGATGTAACAAAATTCAGTGCTAAAAATTAGAATTCAAAATCCAGTGGCACAGTTTTACTTCCATATAATACTAAACTAACTCATTTTGATGTCACAATTCTGTCTGCACCTTATTTTAGATGTCATTTTAATCAGCAGCCTAAATAACTGTTAGTTTGCCACATTGTGTCACTTAATCTTTATAGCCTATTGATAATAAATGTGATGTATAGCCAATGTAAAGATGTGTATCAGCCTATAATTTAATTCAGTGATGCTGTGTAATTAAAACTATTGTAGTGTGTACATTTCTTTGTAGTAAACCACACACACATAAACACTCTTCTCAAACAGCATCCTGAGACTATTCTTGTTTTTAGAAATATGAAGTACTGCACCTCTTTTTAAATGAATAGCATGGAAGGAACACGCATGATACCAGTCCCAGCCTATCCTACAGGATTGTATGATACTATAATAAACAAATTATTCCATGTAATTTTATTTCAAACGAATGAGGAAAATTAAATAGGCTGAATCGAAACTAAACAAATTTTAGAATGGTTACAGAATAATCTGCCATCTTTCTGAAGGCAATACTCCTATGCTTTTGATAATTTAAACATGTTAATTACACAAAAAAATGTTTAAGCGAAGCAAAGATTTTGCTTAAAAAGATCCAGTGCACGGTTTATTCATAGATCAGATGCGCGTGAAAATTGTGTTCACTGAAAAAGCAACAGTAGACTGCAGTGCAGTATTTCTGAATCGAACTCGTGGTCACGAGAAAATTAAGTTGTGATCACTTTATATATATATATATATATATATATATATATATATATATATATATATATATATATATATATATATATATATATATATATATTACACAAACACACACACAGTGCCTTGCCAAAGTATTCGGCTGGCACTTATATGAACTTTGCGACCTTTTGCCACATTTCAGGCTTCAAATAAATATATAAAACTGTAATTTTTTGTGAAGAATCAACAACAAGTGGAACACAATCATGAAGTGGAATGAAATTTATTGGATATTTCAAACTTTTTTAACAAATCTAAAACTGAAAAATTGGGCGTGCAAAATTATTTGGCCCCTTTACTTTCAATGCAGCAAACTCTCCAGAAGTTCAGTGAGGATCTCTGAATGATCCAATGTTGACCTAAATGACTAATGATGATAAATAGAATCCACCTGTGTGTAATCAAGTCTCTGTATAAATGCACCTGCACTGTGATAGTCTCAGAGGTCCGTTTAAAGCGCAGAGAGCATCATGAAGAACAAGGAACACACCAGGCAGGTCCGAGATACTGTTGTGGAGAAGTTTAAAGCCGGATTTGGATACAAACAAATTTCCCAAGCTTTAAACATCTCAAGGAGCACTGTGTAAGCGATAATATTGAAATGGAAGGAGTATCAGACTACTGCAAATATACCAAGGCCTGGCCGTCCCTCTAAACTTTCAGCTCCTACAAGGAGAAGACTGATCAGAGATGCAGCCAAGAGGCCCATGATCACTCTGAATGAACTGCAGAGATCTACAGCTGAGATGGGAGACTCTGTCCATAGGATAACAATCAGTCGTATACTGCACAAATCTGGCCTTTATGGAAGAGTGGCAAGAAGAAAGCCATTTCTTAAAGATATCCATAAAAAAGTGTTGTTTAAAGTTTGCCACAAGCCACCTGGGAGACACACCAAACATGTGGAAGAAGGTGCTCTGGTCAGATTAAACCAAAACTGAACTTTTTGGCAACAATGCAAAACGTTATGTTTGGCGTAAAAGTAACACAGCTCATCACCCTGAACACACCATCCCCACTGTCAAACATGGTGGTGGCAGCATCATGGTTTGGGCCTGCTTTTCTTCAGCAGGGACAGGGAAGATGGTTAAAATTGATGGGAAGATGGATGGAGCCAAATACAGGACCATTCTGGAAGAAAACCTGATGGAGTCTGAAAAAGACCTGAGACTGGGACGGAGATTTGTCTTCAAACAAGACAATGATACAAAACAAAAAGCAAAATCTACAATGGAATGGTTAAACAATAAACACATCCAGGTGTTATAATGGCCAAGTCAAAGTCCAGACCTGAATCCAATCGAGAATCTGTGGAAAGAACTGAAAACTGCTGTTCACAAACGCTCTCCATCCAACCTCACTGAGCTCGAGCTGTTCTGCAAGGAGGAATGACCAAAAATGTCAGCCTCTCGATGTGCAAAACTGATAGAGACATACCCCCAGTGACATACAACTGTAATCGCAGCAAAAGGTGGTGCTACAAAGTATTAACTTAAGGGGGCCGAATAATTTTGCACGCCCAATTTTTCAGTTTTTGATTTATTAAAAAAGTTTGAAATATCCAATAAATTTCGTTCCACTTCACGATTCCACTTCACGATCTTCACAAAAAAATTACAGTTCTATATCTTTAATAATTTAATATCTGTATAATATCTCAAGCTTTTTAGACTGCTTGATAGTAAAGACAGAAAAACAAATTAACAATGTGAAGGGAAGCTATGGAAGCCCTGAACGGCCATGGATATATATATATATATATATATATATATATATATATATATATATATATATATATATATATATATATATATATATATATATATATATATATATATATATATATATATAATAACATTTAAGTTTGCTTAAGTATTAACTTTGACAACTTTTTTGGAAATTGGGTTGCATATCAGAATTAAATAGTTTAGAATGAAATATTAATTTTTTATTTGTATGTATTCATGACCAGAGAAATACTACAGAAAAAAAAAAAAAAAAAAATTGTGCCACTTAAAGTTTGACATCCTTACTCTTTCAATTGCTCTTGAGGCCAATTTCTGATACCAGCTTGATCTGGATGGCCTAAAGACTGGTTCGGATCTTCCTCAACAGGCTCAAGATGATGATCCAAAGTACTTTCAGATAACACGGAAGGTGTCCTGCTCCGGGCATGCTTCGGTCCGTCCTCCTGGAAAAGTGATAGGCCTTTGGTATGATAACTAGGGCTGGGGCTGGCAGAGGACAGGGTTCTCTGGCTCCCATTTATGTAACTACCATAGTTCACAGAGTCCTTTGAGTCCTGCCGTGAGTAGAAGGAGTTGATGTGCGAGCCCTGGTAGTTGTACGCTCTCCAACCTGGCCGTCTCCTGCGGTGACATCTGCATTTCAGGATGTGGATGAAAGCTAGCTTGAACTCCCGGCTGTAGCAGGGATAGATGATGGGATTCAGGCAGCTGTTGAAGTAACCAAGCCAGAAGATGATTTTGAAAATGGTTTCAGGGGGCCGCAGGCTGACGTTGAAGGCCACTGCAAAGAGAAATATATTGTTACATTTTTGACATTAAATAAGCCACATGAGCAACACATTATACAGTGTTCTAAGTTTAATAGTATTTCAAATTACTAAGTAAATACATGATGTTTTTGTCATCGTTTAGATTTTGAAAACAACCCAATATTCATAGACAGCCTAAGCCATGAAGTGAATTCCACAGAAAATGTTCTGTCCATTTTCTGACTGTCATGCTGTGTGAGTGGGATTAATTTTTTCTCTCATTAACATGACAGGTGTGCCCCCTGCTGGCACGGTTCGTGATTGTTCCCCCTTCCGTACCACTGGTAATTGTTCCAAATATTGCTTGCTGCAGACATCTGGAGCTTAAGGGTGGCTTAACCTGTTTAATAGGTGGAGAGATAGGGTTAGGGTGTGGTTAGGGGATGCAGCTCCACCCATCATGTCCACAGTTGGTCAAGAGAGGGGGAGCTGGAGCTCCAGGTGGGTGGGGTGTTTTGGGGCTAATGACTGCAGACAGTAGCAAAGATCTGTTATTTGCTTTATCATCCAGAAGGTGGCAGCAATGCTTGCTTAGCCATTGTCTGCATATTACTAAAATGTGTCATTGACAAACTAAATGGGCAGATGTGTATTATCATATAATCAATATCAATCAAGACTTGTTTGGATGATCAAGCTTGTGTTTTATTTTTTAATCAAAAAAATTAATGAAAAAAATCATGCATTTTAGTTCTGGAAACTTGACTAGCTTTAACTAGCTATTCAATAAATGCCACCTTGCTAATTGGTTACTCAGTGCTCAGGTAGCATTAGCATAGCGTACCACTTGCTGAATGAGGACATCAATATAAAACCTTTAACATACATCTGTTTTCAAACCGTGATAAAACTACATTATAAACTCTTCTAAACTAGCACAACAAAACATTCAACACTACTAAATCTCCCACTTGACGTTAATCTTGCACAAAGAAAAAAATATATATAACACTTAATTTTGACATTCACTTTCCCTTTTGAATGTTATAAAGCATGCTGGGAAATTGAAATTCCAGCCCAGTTTCACTTAAATTGAAGTTAGTCTAATTTAAAAGAAACAAGTTCATAAAACTCAAACAATAAAACAATTCAGATTACTTCAAATGTGTCCGTTTTGAGAACTCAAAAGAAAAAGAAATGCTCTTAAAAGTTAATTTGATCAAACTAATTTGTTTAATTTGAGTTGGCTCTACTCAAACCAATGAATTATCTTGAGCACTATAGGGTTTACCATGTATGATAAAACCACTTTAGTGCCAACCTCATCCCACTAACAAGCCAAATTTTGCCTTTTGAAATATAAACGAGTGTGAAAGAAATGTATCTGCACAGCAGTTCTGAATTATAAGCCTGAATATGAAATGCTAATTCTTCTGTTGATCACAAAAAAAAATATTTTGCAAGATTCATAGAAAAGGTGTACTTCTCCTTTCCCCCACTTTTTCCTCATTAATTTTCAGTGGTAGAGCTGTGGATCTGTGCCATTAATTGCTTTAGACTGATATCTCGGCTTTGTAAACCGGAGGCACCTCAGTGCATTGACCCACTGCATTCAAAGTACCATGGGAACCATGAGACTTGGCTGAAAAGTTTTATGAATGAAGGCCAAGAGAGTGTATAAGTGACAAAGATCTAGGCTTCGTTCTTCTAAAAAGGGGTCATGAATAGACTTTAAATAGACCTTAATTAATGTTAGCACAGCAAAGCATTTTACTTAAATAGCAAATAGGCTCATTATTCTGATCCGATTACCGGCCTTATCAAACAACTCTTCTAGAATGTAACTGTAGGATTCAGAGGAAGCAAACTAGTTGAGATATACTGTCTACATCCTTGCATCCTGTTATTCCGAATTGTATGCAGTCAAGTGGCTCACTGTTTTTTTTTTTTCTTCACCCCCCCTGCCATTTTCATTGTCTTGTATGACAGGTTAGGAAACTTATCAAAGATTTATGTAACAAGACTCATAATCCCCGTTAGCACGTGTATCTCATTCATTTCCTCAGAAATGAATTGGCGTAAAAATTATGAGCAGATTTTCCTAAAGGGATAGTTCACCCAAAAATCTAAATTAATTAATTATTTAATAAAGTCCTACTAAAGCGAATCAATGGGTTTGGGTAAAGACAATATTAGTGCCTGGCAATCAATTAATCATGATTAATCGCATTCAAAATTAAAGTTTGTGTTTACATAATACATGTGTGTGTACTGTGTCTAATTATTATGTATAAATACACACTCCTTCATGTATTTAAGATATATACTTTACATGTATATATATATATATATATATATATATATATATATATATATATATATATATATATATATATATATATATATATATATATATATATATATATGAGGGGGGGGGGGCTACTTTGTGTTTATAATGCCTGGATATTTACAAAAATAATAATAATAGAACTCTGATTGTATTTCGTCTGAAAAAAGAATGTCATATATACCTAGGATGGCATGAGGGTGAGTACATTTTTGGGTGAAATATCCCTTTAAGCTGAATAACTACATTATCCCACTTCCACTACTAACCAACAAAGTAAATAAATAAAGAATTGAATTCTTTATTTATTAATTATTTGAATTTAAATGATTTTAAATGACTCAAAGTTGTAAAGAGTTTTCATTTAAACACAAACTGATGTTGTCTAAATAGACATGTTAAATTGAAACAATGTATTGTGATGTGTTCATGTTAATATCACCTCTGCATCTACAATAATCCACTGTAAGAACCCAGTAAACACACTACTGTTTTCCACTTAAACGTGCAGTATGCAACTTTTGGCCACTAGGGGTCACTCATTCAAAATAATAACAACAGACGTACTTTGATGACGTCGGGAAAGTGCGTGGGCTCATGGGAGTTGTTGTCATTATTGCCACTGTCAACCAGCGAATCTGGCATCTCCAGCAGAAAACATGCTCACTGACAAGGTAATTGTTATATTACATCTCTATTATTGTTAAGTTTAGTTACGGCTTTTCACTTTATATAATGTCAATCTAATGAAATAGCAGCGAGCTACCGTTACTTAACAAACTTATCAGTAACATTAGCTAATGTGTGAGACAGAATGTTGTGCGGGCGGTCGCTATGTCAACATACCTATAAGTTGGTAGGCTATGTTGACATATTAACCGCGCATCATAATTTGAGTTACTCAAATTATAGATATGTTGACATGGCATCCGCGATTGTCGAACATTCTGTATATCAACTGTTCAATAAGGAAATAAATTTCAATTTAGTTTATCATTACCAACATAAAACAGTAAATGAGAGAACCAGCACCTGCAATACGTTGTTCATTGGAACACGCGCTGTGTCGCTCCCCACATTCATCAATCATTCTAATAAACATTTATTTTGGAACTCAGAGATATATGAATAAGTAGATCATTATTAAATCGATATTATATGTAGCTAGTTTTAACATATGATAAAAGTGACGGTCACCTTATATTAATTGACCAAGATAGTGGCATATTACCTTATGAAGCTAACGTTACTTTCTCCAGCTACATATAAAACCAATAATAGCTAGTCCATCTGCGTTTTACACATGACATCATCGTGTCACCAAATATACGGATAGAAATATACTTTTGAATCAGTTTTAAAAAGTCTCAGTTTCAGTCTCCAAAAACACAGAATCCGCCTGTTTGAAAAGCCGATGCAATACAAAATGTAACGTTATACGTATTCAGCTAAACGCGTCTCAATGTGGTCAAGATCGCTATGCAATATGCAAACATACAGCATGTTATGATTATATGATTATTATGTTAGCTGAATGGTTACTTAAATTACCTGTTTATTAAAACGAAAGCGAGATCAGCATATCTCTCTGCAGTCCGAGCTTGTCACGAAGATTTCGCAATCTTTCAAAGGCTTCTCCAAGGTTTACACGTCTCTTGCTTCTTCTACTGTCCCAAAATCTTCTCGGGTCATTTTTTTCACCCGTACGTTTGCGCTTTGTTGAGCTGGCAAAACGTACAGGCAAAGAGTAGTCATGATCCATTATCATACAGACTATCTTATACTGTCAGTGTTCCTCTTTGAGTTTGGCGGTTCCGCCGAGTTCCGCAGGAAGCAAGACGCAAACGTGGATATGACGTGAAAGACGGGCGACATAACAGAAATAAAGACACGGTCCGTGTCTTCGAATTAAAATATTAATTTCTCTGGATTTAGAAGTTAATTGGAACTGTCGGGATAATGTAAACACACAACTTTAAAAAATATATAACATAGATATAGTGATCTTTTATATTTTTAATGCTGAAACATTACATATTGTGCCTTTAAGTTCATGTAAAAGAAACCAAAGTTGCCTAATTAAGAACCAGGCCAACTGAACTTCCTAGCTCCCTGCCCTGCTGAGATAACCCTGTCTGGGACAGGAATGACTACTATGCTAATTCATTAATAATAACCTGCCTTTGAGTCTGAATGGCTGCGGTCCAGGGCCTCGTTCTCATACTCCCTGCTGTGACAGCCAAACGACGGATGCAGCAGACCCCACACTGGGGGTCCCATGAGAGGGACGAGGAAATAAAGTGCAAAAAGATTTATTCTGTCTTAACCCCTACTCTGCGGTCTTCCCACTGACCTCAAGCGTCCAGCAGCAGAAGGCTTCTGGGATAAATCATTTGTACGTATTTCCTGTGAGAGTAAAGGCGGATCTATTTAGACACAGAATGGACACTCCACTGTAATTTAAGCAATTTAATCATGTTATGTTATGTTATTTTTTGTCATGCATTTTTATTTTTGTATATGTATTAATGTATCACGATTTGAAGGTGTCATGAACTGGATTTTTGAAAAAAAAAAATATACTGTTGTCTGAGGTCAACTAATGATGTTCATGTGGTTTTTACATTCAGAAACATCATAACTAATAAGTAATAGGCTATTTTCTACACTGGTTTTGAGGCTCTCTCCAAAACGCTGGGTTTTGATGGGCGTGCCACATTGGAGACTTGGAAGTAAACGCCCACGGCTAGGATTTGATACGATTTGCTTATTTAATGAGCTTAAGATCCCCTGTCAGTTCAGTTCACATGCGAGAAGAGAGAGTGAGGGAAAAGCGGCAACCGGAATGATTTTCATTCGATATTCAAATATTCATCAAAGATTCATCGGCCTGCCGGGCTTTGCGAGTCCTGGCCCATATGTCCAGCATGCGAAAGTTATGCTCTGTTAGACATACATAAGCAAAACTATCTATATCAATGCAATATTATCACATATAAAAACAACGTTTAACTCACAAAAGTGTTTTTCACCATTCCTGTCGGATCCAAATCAAGTATCGACCGGAGATTTGTTCACAAACGAGTCAACAGTGAACTGAAGTGAACATGTCGTCCCCACGTGAGCTGGAACTTCATTAAAAATAAAGTTCAACCACTCATTCCTAATGTTAGGATCCGAAGGAAGATTATTGCAGCAACTGTGTTCTTCCACAACCAGGAATAGCGCAATATCTTAATCTTCCTCAGCATGTTTATTGATGTTGACCAGCTAGGACGAGCCTCCATGAGTCGGGGGGCGGGGCTACTGGAATAGACGCGCTGTAGATTCCGTATAGGCGGTGTTTCACCGCACAATGACATAAGTGTGAAGCACAAGACCTTTTTATGGGCCTGGTGTCTATAAAAGCTTTTCTTTTACTAACAAGAAGGTTTTCAGCTCTGAAATGTAGAGGGTATTCTTATATTAGCACAACCTTTTATATATCAAAAGCTCAAGGGAAAGATTATTTTTCAATTCATCACCCTTAAATAAAAATTTAATTTAGAAAAAAAGTTTTCCATTTACCTTGCCAAACTCTTCATTAATTTGGTAATGATTCCTTATTTGCATTAAGTTTAAATTGTAATTATGTTTTCTTCTTGTGAGGATTGTTTTATCTTAATTGCTGTTTGCTAACCTTTCATCGATCCTATAAGTAATGACATGAAAACAAATATTGACAGGCACATTGCAGACATCAAGATGAACAAACACCAAACAGGATGAAGGGAAGGATGTCATTAAGAATTAAAAAAATTATGAACTACAATTATTACTACTAACACCAAATAATATTGTCCAAATAAATAATAATACCAAATAATATTGTCAAAAAATCCTAAAGGATTCCAATAAGAAACCTGTTCGGATTCCATTTAGAATTTCTATCATATTTTGGAACTGTTCCTATAGGAGTTTGTTAGGAATTGTCTTCTTATAGGATATTGTTCCTTATCTGATTCCTGTTGGATTCTGTGGGAATTGTCTTATAAGAGAATACATAAATATCCATAATAATAATTTAAACAGGATTTTAATGGGATCCAACTGAGCCTCTCTCTCTCTCTCTCTCTCTCTCTCTCTCTCTCTCTCTCTCCTCTCTCTCTCTCTCTCTCTCTCTCTCTCTCTCTCTCTCTCTCACACACACACACACACACACACACACACACACACACACACACACACACACACACACACACACACACACACACACACACACGTTGGTCTATGTGGTTTACAGGGACTCTGCATAGGCATAATGGTTTTTATAGTGTACAAACCGTAATTTCTATCCCCTTACACAGCCCCTGCCCATCACAGGAAACATTCTGCATTTTTACTTTCTCAAAAAAACCACAAAAAAAAAAATCATAATTCAGTATGTTTTTTAAAGCTATTTGAAATATGAGGACATTTGAAATGTCTCCATAACCACATTTATAGTGTAATACCAGTGTAATACCCATGTAATTATACAAATTTGTGTCCTCATAAACCACATCAACAGTCTCTCTCTCTCTCTCTCTCTCTCTCTCTCTCTCTCTCTCTCTCTCCTCTCTCTCTCTCTCTCTCTCTCTCTCTCTCACACACACACACACACACACAGAGAGAATGTTACTCTAAAAAGTTGAGTTACTCTAAAAAGTAATTAATTAATTGTTATTATAAAAGATGTATGATAAAAAAAATTATCACGGGACAAAGTGAAATTCCATTAAAATAAATCCGAATGTCCAATAGGATTCTAAGAATCCAATAAGATACTAAAGGATAAACTGAAATTCCAATATATATTTTTTTGACAAGGGTAGAGAGAGAGAGAGAGAGAGAGAGAGAGAGAGAGAGAGAGAGAGAGAGAGAGAGAGAGAGAGAGAGAGAGAGAGAGAGAGAGAGAGAGCTATAGACCATCTAGAGAATGCTTATATCTGATCTCTCAACTGGATTTTAGATGATCAGACGAGTCTGTGATCAGACCAACTGTGCTTCAAGTAGGCCTAACGGATTTAATATTATTAAATATACCATTTAATAGGAATTCCTCTTTGTGACACTGACAACTTTAGTGTGATGAAAGGAATGGGAGAGGGGGCCACGTTGTGCAACTGTGTAAAAGACCTACCAATGGGTAAAGTGAGGAAGAATGGCAACCAGCACAGCGTAAACATTCCAACGACAACCCCCAATGTCTTAGCTGCTTTCTTTTCCCTGGAAAACTTCAGGAGTTTGACAGTCAGAGAATTCCTCGCCTGATGAGCGCGACTTTTGGCTGCAGTGCTGGTGTCCTCGTGCACCTGCGAACCCCTGTGAATCCTCAGCGTTATTTCACCCGAATTCATCGTTTCCGTCTTCACACCAGCTTCTAGATTCTTCGTTGTCCGTTTAGCCACTACATAAACACGGCAGTACATGACTAAAATTACAATTAAGGGGATATAAAAAGAGCCGAGCGATGAGAAGAGCGCGTAAAAGGGTTCCTCTGTTATTTCGCACACCGTGTGGTCCGGTGAAGGAGGCTCCTTCCATCCCAGCAGGGGTCCGATAGAGATGACCAAAGACAGGACCCAAACTCCCAGCATGGACAGTAAAGCTCTGCGTCCCGTCACGATGTTCGGGTATTGCAACGGATGGCTCACTCCGATATAACGGTCGATTGATATTACGCACAGACTCATGATGGATGCGGTGCAACATAACACATCCACAGCGGCCCAAACGTCACAGAAAATCCTCCCGAACACCCAGTAACCCAATATTTCCAAGGTGGCTGATACGGGTAACACGGTTGTGCACAGGAGCAGGTCTGCAATAGCGAGATTTACGATGAAATAATTAGTTGGAGTTCGCAGGTGCCTATTGCACACAACTGACAGTATCACCAGGATGTTTCCTGCCACCGCGGAGATAATGAAAAAACCCAAAGCCAAGCCGAGCGGGACGGCACGGGACAGGTGGAGAGGTTCGAGTTCTGTGCCATTTAACTCGGAAGAGTTTGAAAACTCCGATGACTCTTCATATGCGTCCAAAGAACCGATTCCCCAGGACTGTGTGACTTCATCTTCATTTTGTTGGTTCATTTTGCCGAAAAATGTTCTCCATTGCTGACACGTCGGTTGTCTGCTTGAGTCAGGTTCCTAATAAAAGACTAGAATGTTGCGTGAGTTACTAATGAGCACTGTTTTCATTCTGATACACTCATGTAATGTGAAAATAATAGTCTCTGTCTCAGGGGTAAGACGTTACCGCCCATCTCTGCTTCAGTGCAAAAGGTTTTTTTTTTTTTTTTTTTTTTTTGAACAGAGGAAGAGTGCTGAAAAAGCTTACACCATGCACTAGCCATACTGGAAACACTGTAGGCTATACGTGTTTAGTGTTAAACAATAAACGTTTAAATAGCAATTCCATATTTAACAGGAAAAAAATGGAAAGAAATAGATAACGACTAAGCTCTTCTTCCAAAGTTATTGTTTATCACTGCAAACGGGGATCTGTTTTAATTATTAAATTACAATATGTTCCAGAAAAATAATTTACTTGAATACTTTTTTTACAGACATTTTAAATGATCAGACACATCAAAATAATGTATTATAGTATGTTTAACTTAACTTTATTGTATTTGTCAAACTATATATATATATATATATATATATATATATATATATATATATATATATATATATATATATATATATATATATATATATATAAAGACACAATCTGCGGTTTAAATCCCAGTTGTGCAGGTGTGGTGCGTTGTAACACTGTTACAATGAACCCCTAGAACTATGGTATATTATATTCTACGTATACTTTTATAAATTCCTTTTGAGAAACCATGAGCAAAGGGTAAATAAAGACAGAGCCAATGTATTAATTGTTATTATGTTTTGAACTATGCTGTAGCTGTATTTAGCGATGTGTTTGAGTCAAACTCAAAAATGTGTTTATTTTTAAGTATTAAAAAATGGCATTATTTTATTTTAAAAAAGTTAATAATTTTATTTTATTGACAAAATATTTTTGTTTGTCTTGGATTTTTTTCTTTTTTTCTTCTTCTTTTCCCCCCCCCCTATCAGATAACATTTTAAGCTGTCATAATGGTGATGTTACAATGTGCTCCTCACATGTTACAATGTACCCCATATGGGGCTTGATGTCACATTTCACTTCCATTCTTCCAAGGTAAATCAAGAAAAAAGTATACACTGTATTAATGAAACAAAACCACATAATTGTACTAGATGTGTGAAATTGATGTGGGGGGAAATGCTCTGAACCCCAGTGAATTAACACATACGGAAAAAGGCAAAAAGTGTTGCTCCGCTCTCCCCTACATCTAAAAAATGTATTGACCATATGGTTATAGCCAACCATTTTCAAGCTTTATTTGTTATCTCAAGCCATCTAAGGAAAAATCAAGTGTTCAAGAACATTTTGTGAGGCATGCAGTAATTTAGGTTGATTTCTGGCTTATACACCCAGACGAAACCACATAACCATGCCACTTTTGCTACACGTATTTGTCTCATGCAAAGACTTCATTAGCATATCTCCTGTGGAGTCTGAAGATGAGCTCATTGGGTTGGAGACACAAGGTTTTAATCTCAAGGTGTGCCAGGAACTATAGAGCGCTTTTTAAACTTGCTTTACTATCTTGCTGAAAACATTTGCTACAACATTTGGTAGAAAGAAACCACTTAATAAAATAGCAGTGTTAATATGAAAAGGTATGTGAGATAGTATGCAATTTAATAATGATTTTCCAGTATTGCAATAACAATCACCTAAATTATTATTAGGAACACCATACCAATACTGTGTTTGACCCCCTTTCGCCTTCAGAACTTCCTTAATTGTACGTGGCATTGATTCAACAAGGTGCCGAAAGCATTCTTTAGAAATGTTGGCCCATATTGATAGGATAGCATCTTGCAGTCGATGGAGATTTGTGGGATGCACATCCAGGGCACGAAACTCCCGTTCCACCACATCGCAAAGATGCTCTATTGGGTTGAGATCTGGTGACTGTGGGGGCCATTTTAGTACAGTGAACTCATTGTCATGTTCAAGAAACCAATTTAAAATTATTCGAGCTTTATGACATGGTGCATTATCCTGCTGGAAGTAGCCATCAGAGGATGGGTACATGTTGGTAATAAAGGAATGGACATGGTCAGAAACAATGCTCAGGTAAGCCGTGGCATTTAAATTATGTCCAATTGGCACTAAGGGGTCTAAAGTGTGCCAAGAAAACATCCCCCACACCATTACACCACCACCAGCAGCCTGCACAGTGGTAACAAGGCATGATGGATCCATGTTCTCATTCTGTTTACACCGAATTCTGTCCATTTATGTCTGCTGTGTTGTAAATTGCCTAAAACAATAATATTAGCTCACCATACTTCAACAGGTGAGAATCTACTTCTAGTCTATTTTTCAACATAGCACCTGGGAATATGATGAATAAAACATAGAGTGGTTTCTCTGTTACAGATTAATCCTAGTCGGAGGTGTTTTCAATGTAGAATCTCTTTTGACAGTGTAATATAGTCCATGCTGAGGGTTAATCTTTTTTCCAGGAAACTTGCCCATACATATTAATTAAGCTCCCGTTGTTCTTCATGTCAGAGGACTTTTATTATGATTAGGGGTTTCAGAGTACATGAAGCATCTTAGTCCTGATAAGAGAATATTTTCGACTATAAAAAGTGTGCAGAAAGACACTATCAGGTACATTTGATGCTTGGCATGAGGAATCGTCCATGTACAACGTACCTCATGTGTCCTTTTTCAGAGAACATTTTCAGAAAGAGATTTTTTGGGTTGTTCAAGCACCTGGAAGGCGTTTTGTTTGGCAAGGGAACATTACAACCTCCTGACCTTCCCGGTTATTAATCAAACCCATGGCATCTGCTGGTGCCCTGAAATAAGAACACAAATCCATCCACTTAAAATCAATTTGCGATGCCTTGAGATAACTCTGAAAATAATCTTTTTTCTAAACATTGCTCGCATAACATAGTCTTATATAGAGTTCAGGTGGTATGGAGTGGCTTTAAATGGAAATAGACGGACTGACTTAAAAGCCCGGGGGAGAACGGCAGCACAAACAGAATAAACTCAAAATCATAGCTCATGGATAGCTCATAGCTTCAAGAGATATAGTTTACCCAAAAATGAAAGTCTTGTCCTTATTATTTTTTCATCTTTAGTGACAAAACAAACAAGCACAAATAAATGTGAATGTACTGCTAAGTACACTACAAATACATTTACATTTTATATAAAGTACCACTGTACTTTGGCATACCAAAACTTAACGTCAGCTAAATTGGAATACTCAGTTTCTACTTAATGCACTTTAGTCATCTGGAAATATTGCTGATACATTTAAGTATTGTGCTAAAATTAAAATATTGTATACGAAGTATACTTGGTACACTTTCTGTGAAAAGGAGTACTATTAAATGCATAAAATGTACTTGAATATGTTTTAGTTCAATAGTAATAAAAATATACTATAATGCATTTTCAATACATTTAATAGCAAGTCTTTTTCAACTGGGGAAGGTTGATAGAGATAATACTGCCCTTGATACTGGTGCTATTAAAACATACAAAAAGACATTTGCACCGCGCAATAAAGAGGTACGACAAAAAAGTTTCATTATAATATTTATATCAGTATCATGCATTTGTACTATATACAATATAGTAAAATAGATTGTATTTTAAATACATTTTGGTGTAGGTTTTTATCACTAGGGAAGTAGTCCATGTGACAATTTCAAAACTGGGTTTATTTTTGATATAAAATAACCTTCTTTGTGCTTTCACTGAATATATCAACAAATGCACCCCATCTCTATCATCAGTTAGAGTAAACTAGGCTTGTTTACAACAAGTCAGCTATATTTGACTTCAATAGTCTACATGCTCTGGTTTTGAAATATGTAAGAATGTCAGGCTTAAGCACAGATGAGGAGTTTTTTTTATTTTTTTACTGATGCTACTTTTTGATACCCAAATCATCAGACTGTGGGAACTAAGAGCGCATCACCTTCTCTATGCCATGGGGAAAGTACCGGAGCTGAGAAAGAGGACGTGCCTTATACCTCTGGACCGGAATATACACTTAAATGCCCTATTAGCATGGGGATTTGACATTTCCCATGATGTTCAGTTTACTATACATATGATGTTTGAAACAATTTTCCTGACCTTTATGGTCTTGATGAATGATTATCTGTAGGAGTTGGTAGAAATATACCCTGTCCATTCTGGTTAATTAGCACTAGTATTACACAAACTTCAGGCACTTTTATATCCCAAGGGTAGAATTTTTATTAAAATGAACATATTTCAAGTTCAACCTTAAAACTGTCATGATATCTTTCAACATCATATATTTTGTAAATATGCATTTTTTATTATGTGCATTTCAAAGATGTATTTTTCTCAAATTATGCAAAATTAACTGTTCATAATAACGGTGTACTGTATAATTAAAACACACTCTCTCTCTCTCTCTCTCTCTCTCTCTCTCTCTCTCTCTCTCTCTCTCTCTCTCTCTCTCTCTCTCTCTCTCTCAAAAAGAACAAATTGGCAGATAAATTACCTTTTTATTTATTTGTTAAAACTAACAAAGTATGATTTTAATTTTTTTTACATTGAAGGAGCTATACTTTACCCATCTTCTATGTAGTTACAGAAATAGACATTAGCTCTTTACATTAGCTTTCTACATTCTTTTTTCACACACTACTGCTTCTGTCATCCCTTTGGCCAAATCCTTACTTGTGTGACTCTCAAGGGGGCGTGTCTGAAGAACGTGGCTGTTCATCTCCCATTCGTTGGTAATGTAATGTGCCGTTACAGTCAGCTAGCTTTGTGTAGCCCTTGACGTCCAGCTGTCTGTTGTCAGAGCAACTGCTGTTGCTTTGGCCATTTGGTTCTCTATTTGGGCATTTATTTTTTGGTACAAAGCAGGAATTACTGGCTGAAATGGGCTCGTGAAGGAACATTGTAATGGGGCTCAGTTACTTTAAGCACGTTTTTAAAGCTACAGTGTGTAACATTTTTAGTTTATTCTTGGCTAAAAACACTTAGTTCTTTCAAAAATATATGTGCTCATTAATGTATATTTACTTCTTTCAAGTAATAACGTATTCTCGTAAGTTTATAATATGCCAGTGAAAATACATACAGGTGAGGGGTTCGAATGGCGGTCGCCATGTTGCCCCTCCATCTTGAAAGTACATTAGCCAAAGAGGGACATACCCGTAAATTCAAGCTTCGCCTTTTGCGTTTTAACACTCGATGGCACGAGGTCGAACTGGAAGCCATGTTAATCTTGGACTAAATCGGCCACCGTAGGAGTTAAAACGAAATCGGAATTGAGAGGAACAGAAACTAATATTCACTGGATAGTCAAATAACTCTACACCGCTAGATGGGGGAAAAATATCACACAGTGTAGCTTTGAAACTCCGTCTGCAGTGCGTATGCGGTGCGTTTTCCGGTGCAGGAGTCAGCACGCCATGTTGTCCTTTCACATATGCTGCGTTTGCAGTCCGCAACCGTTAACATGGGTACGGAAAAAATACGCACCGCATAGGCTACGCACTGCAAACAGAGTTTGCGTGAAATGGGCGCAAGGTCTCATATCCGCGGCTATAAATGGACCAATTGCCGCAATGTCTTTTTTCATTTGAATAAGTTGGAAATGTCTGTCTAAATGCTGCAGGGATAGTTTGTGGCTGTTTCTCCTTTTTATCGCCTTGTTGTCGGCATAAAGGAGTTGATTGACATGGCATGAATTATTCCCACTGCTGTACCATCATGTAGCAAATGCGACATACCGTTGTTGTTTTTTATCCATCACTCTTGCCAACACCATCAGCTTACAGAGAATCCAAAGTTCACCCAAACACCAGACCCGTTGGTTATTGGAGGATCTTCTATTTCTGGTCTGTTAAACGCAATAGCCATTTTGCAACGAGCATTCAGTTGTAGTGGACAGCACATTCCAGGGCCCAGTTTATGGCTGGGCCCCTATTTGCCCATAACAGTGGACAAAGGTTTGCTACATTTTGATTGGATCTTGTTGGACTAGCATAAACAAGATGTCCAACGCCATCAGATAAAGATGCTTGGACAAAAGCCAGACACCGCTTTGAGGGCAAGAAGAAGACCTCTAGTACCAAGCCCAGGAAGGACAGGACTTCTCATTGGTCACAAACGGCCATAAACATTCCTCAGGACCTCTGCAGTAGTGAGTGAAACAAAGACCAAAACTGATCCATCCAAATCCATTCACAACTATGTTTGGAAACCTTAAGACTGATGCAAACTACACACATCCATTTCATACTTATTCAGATAAATAAGTATTCTCAGTGACAGCTATGTAATGCAACATCTTACACAAATTCAGCTGTTAATGAACAAATGAATGAACACATGACAGTTCAATCTTTTTCCATCATGTTTGGTGTCTATTTGTTTAGTATATTGCCAATGGTATTCTGATGGTGGTTTGGAAAGTGAGAAATGCATTGATGAACTTTAAAGACCCTTTAAAGACTTCTAACTGTGTACAGTATGCAAATGAGTTCCCCAGGGGAAAGAAGGGTGGGCCACACTGTGTGCCCTCTCTGATGCCAGCAGCCAATAGCAACACTGGAATGAAGAAGCGCAAAATTGCAATCTCCTCCTATTCGGAAAAGGATAAAGGTACCCTTTCAATAGACACTCCTTGTTCTGAGTCTCCATGCGAGAGACAAACAGTTCACCAAGTTCTGAGTCTCCATGCGAGAAACAAACAGTTCACCAGGTTCTGAGTCTCCTCATCCGAGAGACAAACAGTTCACCAAGTTCTGAGTCTGTCCGCCGAGGACTAGACTGTGACAGAGCAACCAAGTTCTGAGCCTCTGGTTTAACCAGAGAGACAACACAAGATCTGAGGATCTAAATCTACAGCTTGTGAGGCAGCAACAGATACGACAACGTTCTGAGCCTCCAGCCTGTGAGGAAAGAGACATTAACCAACACTTCGTTCAGAGTTTTAGTCCAGCGAGACGACTACAGCACGTCCCGAGTCTCCATGCTAAAGAGACCAGAGAAGATTGACCAACTTCTGAGTGTCTGGTCCAAAGAGGCAGAAGACACACAGAGACATTTGCAACAAGGTTAAGCTCAGGAGAGCAAACCTTCACTTCAAGGTTCCTTCGTCTGCGTGTTCCAGATTAAGGACCTTCTGCACCTACTTCAGGGCCTCATCTGCGTGTTCCAGATTTTAGGACCTTGAGCCCACGGAGATCAGCATCCCACAGATCTTCGTGTTCAAGGCTGTTGAAATAGATTCCATATCCTTTCTTCACTGCATTGTCTCCCACCAAAACCAGTGGAAGAAATCATCACCATCGGACTGCTTACTCAACCACGTGGAACGTAAATATCACTTAACCAAACCTCTTTCTAGAGACCTTGGCATTGTTGATTATTATCAGTATATGATTTTCTAATTTACATTAGAAGTAATATAACTGATGCTAGTTCATAACAAATAATATTTCGTTTATTTGTTTAATGCATAATAAGGTTCTTCACCTTAGTTTCAGAGAAACAACAGTTTATCTTTCCATAAGATAACGTAACTCTTCTATAGCCACACTTAACTTACTCACATGTATTTTATGCATTTCACGCACTTTATTCCTTTATCATCCATTGTATTCATTTAGTAGTTGTGTTAATTGTTCTGTTTATCTTTTGTTAATAAAATCTATTTTATTAAAATTGTGTCTTTCTTGTGCTGATAAAGCAGAAAAGGCTCTACAAGTTAGAAATCTCACCAATCTTTCAGATAAATCAGCTGACCAACTCTTCCCCCTTTACATTCATTATAAATGACTGGGCAGCCTCCTGTGCGGAGTGTTCTCATACAGCCAAGGTAAAATATATATATAAACTGTGACATTACAACCAAAAATTCTTCATTCAATGGACTACCAGACTTCTTTTCTTCTCCTTTTTCTTTCGACTGTTCCCTTCAGGGGTCACCACAGTGAATCATCTGCCTCCATCCAGTCCTAACCTCTGTATCCTCTTCTCTCAGACCGACTACCTTCATGTCCTCCTTCACTACATCCATAAACCTCCTCTTTGGTCTTCCTTTTGACCTCCTGCCTGGCCACTCTAACTTCAGCATCCTTTTACCAATATATTCACTCTCCCTCCTCTGAACATGTCCAAACCATCTCAACCTGTCCTCTCTTTTTTTGTCTCCAAAACATCTCACATGTGCTTTTCCTCTGATGTACTCATTCCTGATATCCATCCTCGTCACTCCCACAGAGAACCTCAACATCTTCAGCTCTGCTACCTCTAGCTCTTCCTCCTGTCTTTTCCTCAGTGCAACTGTCTCCAAACCATACAACATCGCTGGTCTCACTACTGTCCTGTACACCTATCCTTTCATTCTTGCTGGGACACTTTATCACACAACAGACCTGAAACTTTTCTCCACCCATTCCAACCTGCCTGCACATGCTTCTTCACCTCTTTTCCACACTCCCCATTGCTCTGGACTGTTGACCCTTACTTAAGTACTTAAAATCCTGCACCTTCTTTACCTCTTCTCCCTGTAACCTCACTTACCCCTTTTCCACCAAGGCAGTGCTGGTGCTAAATCGGAGCCTGAGCCTAGTTTCAAATCGGTTATTTGTGTTTCCACAGCCAAAGCACCAGCTCCGAGCCAGGAAAAGTGGTTCTTAAGTAACACCAAAACATTGCTGGGCTAGAAGTAAGAACCGCTTGCGTCACCGGCTGGGGGCGGCGTTACCGTGATCAACAAGATGAACACAAACCTGTGACCGCCATTTTTTCAATAGCAGCTAATCAAGCTAACAGCTGCTGGATTGTAATCTCCGTCTATACAAATCATGGAGAGCTGCACAAATGCGTTGGATTTGCGGCGTTTTAATGCTGATGTAGGATCATAAAGCCATGAGCCACTGAGGGAAGGTTCGAGATGCATCGGCGCGCGCTGTGCAGACTGATTGCGTATGACATCAAAGTAGAGCGAGCGCCAACGACCCCTTATGCTTTTGAATCGCTCGTGCAGTATTTGGATATCATATGTGGGTTGGTCTGCGCAGCGTCAATACATTAGATAGAACACGCCTGGAAATTGTGTGTGTGTGTGTTTCCCGCTGCCTCGCTAGCAGTAGAGTCCTGCAACGGGTCGGGTACCCACGGGCATAAAAGTGGCTAAAACAGGTGGATTGTGACATAAATTATAAAATACGCGGGCGGATAATTAATTCCGTGCGAGCGGGTAGAAGCGCGGATGAAAAATATGTGCAATATTTTTCTGTGCTGTGGCGAGGCGGAGGAGCGAGCGAGACCGGGGCGTGATGGCGAATGAGTGTCACCTGTGAGCCACACCGGTCTCAAATCCTCTCACGAGGGAGCTCGGCGGCATATAAGGACGAGAGATCACCAGACCTGGATTTTATGTTGAGTTGTGTTTGTTTTATTATGTGTGTGCGTGGCAGATGTCCGTGAGGGGCCGCGTTACTTTCGCTTGGTTTGGTTAAGTCTTTTAAATGTTCGCCGGTTCTCGAAAAACGATCAAAACGATCCGTTCGTCCTTCTTCCCCCCCAAACATACTGTATTACATTTTCTATGTCCAATTTACCATTACACATACACGCAACAACTATTTGCCATTTGATCCATCATGTCACCACCACTGTGACTTTTGTTGATGCCACTCGTAGCCCAGATGGAGCGAGCATTGCAGGATAAGCAATGGATGAAGTAAAAGTAAAGTTGGTGAGTGAAGTATATAAAATTGTTGACAACGAGTCTATAAAGGCACTTTAGCCTGTTTCTTTAGCCCATTCATGATGCTGTTGATGTTGAGAGAAGTGCAATATTAAAAAAAATAAAGCATTTTAATTGGAATGATTTTAGCGTGTGTGATTTATTGCGGGCACGGATCGGGTAACGGGCAAATATTAACGGGTCTGGGATGGACCCATGCAGGACTCTGGTATGACGTAAGCGGTCTTTCGAATCAGCTTTGACCGCGACTCTGGAAGACTTGGAGTTAAGCTTTTCTCTGAGAAAAGGACAAAGAACGGCACTGAAGTCATTCTTAAAAAGGGAAGATGTGTTCGGAGTTTTGCCGACCGGATACGGCGAATGTTTAATCTATCAACAAGCTCTGTTTCACCTTCATTGCTCTGGTTGGTGGTAGCGCTATCCTATCGTGTGCAGAGGGAGTTTGAAAGACAACCGTTTATCCCGCCCCTCGGATTGAGCCCTGTCTATGGTGAGTTTCTAGACCAAACATCTTGATGTGGGTCTGGCTTGTCAGGCTAAACCTCCACCTCTCTAGACTTTCCTCCACCTGCTCCCTGCTCTCACTACAGTGGACTACCAGTAATGTGAAAAATTTGCAATCAAAATTATAGACATAATTTAGAATTGATAAAACAATAATTGCTAATGCTGCCTTCTACACCACACACTGCAATAAATTAAACCTTGCTTGGTAACTGGTTGACCTAAGTTAGTATATAATTGTGTACTTAAATTTATCAGCTGATTGGTTTATTGTAATCCATTGCATACATTTCTATCAAAGTTTAGAATTAATTTTTTTCTGACACCGTTTATATCTTGAGTTCTTGCTATATTATATTACCATTTTAAACTATAGTGAATAAACTGATACTGCGAGAAAATAAGTAGTCTGAATACATTTTGGTTTGCCTGTATGAACGAGAAAGTTGTCCACTACAGAATGCTATCAAATGTGTATATGATAATCGTTGGCATTTTTTTAGAAAGAATGTTGGAAAAAAGTACAGTATTGGCCTGTGATGCTGGTAAAATAAAAATAAAAAATGCTTATTTCCCCCCCCCCCCCCCCCCATCCAAAAATGTTTTTGAAGAAACATTATGGATTTGGTGTTACTGTAATTCATCAGTTTAGCATTGCTGTTCATTTATCTTTTGTGAATTCCTCTCACTCCTACTTTCATTACTTATCCTCTGACAACTAAGTAACGCTGTGATGAACACTCAGCTATAGCTTAAATATGAATCTTTTCCCTCTTTGCTTCATATTAAAACTGTGTCAGACTAGTGCTGAGATCTTAACATGACTCTTTTTGATCGTATTTTGTTGTGCTTAAGACTATAACATACACTTGAGTGCTGAGCTCCACGAATAGACAAACTGTCAGCGGAGTTATAGCTCTCTGAGCCACCATAACATTTCCACGAGTAGACATTTATTAAAATGTATATGATTTATCTTGAGAAAACCTTCCGAAGCTAAAGTGCAGTAAACATAAATTAACCTTCACTTTCAGATATGAAGTCTCTGTGCCAGGCACATTATGCAAATTGCGCACAAAGACTTCACATAACTCTATTTAATATAATGCATGTCATTTTAACATTTCCTTTGTGCGAAAATAAAATGGCTAGGGGCATGCAATAAAACCTTGTTCTTTGTGCAAAGTAGACCTGTGTAAAATCATATTCAAATGCCTTAAGTACATCTATGTTGTGTCTCGTGGGTAAAATGCTCTTTAGCATCCTGTTGTGACACTTTGTCAGAGGCTACTGTGTTTATAAGGTTCGTGTTTCACCTTTTTAAAACCCCAGCACCTTTGTAGACCCCTTGATGTGGCTTTATCCTCCATCTCAGGTCAAACAGACATGATGCGGATCCCAAGGGACACAAATCTCATTTACACTTCAAGGAGGAAGTCTCAGGCAGCCCGGGCTGAACATGCCTTCGTGCTCTTAGTGCCAGATATGCTTGTCTGAATTACAGTCAGCCTGAGCTGAAGGCTGTGACACGAAAGAAAGAGGGATTTCTGGGAGAAATAGCCTGTCTGAAATGTATGTCAGGGTGCATTAGCGTTTGGGCCTTTTGGATGTTGTTGAAAAGTGTCTGGTGTGGGAAAGCAGTGTGGCGTAGAATAAAGGTGCGGCCACGTTTAGCGTTGTTTGGCGAATTTGTTGTGGACGATTTGAAGTGCAGCGAAATATTTCCTCACGCAGATTTACCAGTGTAGCGACTGTGAAACTACATGAAACTAACGTGAAAACAGACTTCATTCGCCTCAACTGAAAGCATATTTACACTGAATCATTTCCTATCACATATATATAGTGTGCTATGAGCTAGGGATGTCATGGTACCAAAATTCCAGAAGTCGGTATCAATACCATAACAATTTGATAGTAGGCATACTCACTACCAATTTTGGTACTTTTTATTTTATTTAATTTAAATTCAATATGTTTATTATTTATGATGATAATGCGTATAAGTAAATAATATATAAGCATTTAAAGGTTGTTGTTTAAAATTAAACATTGTTTAAAGATCACGTGAAAAATAAGCAACCATCTAGGCATTATTATTATTAGTAGAGGTGTATTATTATGACAGAGATGTAGCTAAATCTACTGTACAACAGTAGCCTAATATATTCTGCCGATTTCTTCACCTAACTTTTATTTTGACGGGTTGCTGTGAAGACCTTTGAGTGTCATTGTTCATATGACTGTTTTCTCAACTTAAACAGTAAATTCTCATGAAGTGATGGGTCATCCGTTCGTGTCCTCATATATGACACACAGCAGTTCCCTTTCGTTCAGTCACTCCGACGTAACGTCAGTGACTGACGAATGGGGGTTTCGCCTAGAAGCCAATCATCTTCGAGATCTTAGAAAGCGCCCAATGGCAGTGCCAATGCCATGGGCATGCGAATTTGCATGCGTAACTCCGCCTACCCACCTGGGTATATAAGGAAGTAGCTGGCATGAATCGCATTATGTTTCTGCTTCGGAGCCAAGAGCATCTCTTCACTCCGGCAAGCCTGAATTCTGAAGTCCTCTCTTCAGTCTTCGAGACGAGCGGTTCTCCAGGGTGTTGGTGTAACGGCGCGTTCCAGCGATCTCACATTGCCTGCCTGCTGATCTGTGCAGTGATCTGCAACAGCTGTGTGTGTTTTCCCTGGGCGCTTCGGCACTCTGCAGAGCTTCCTCTCACAAAAAGAGCTTGCGTGTGGCACGTCTTTTTCAAGACGGGTTGCCCGCGCACTTCCGGGTGCGGTCGATATCTGTTGCTGTCTTTGGGACGCATTCACTGCTCGACGTGTTTGGGCCCAGCACGTTCGGACAGTGTTTGTGGATGTGCTGTGTTCCCTCTGTGGGAACATGACCATCGCGATGTTGTGGTCGAGACTCAATGATCTCTGTAAAGAGAGAGAGTCCCCTCTGCCACACCCCGATCTACCATCTCCGAGAGAGGTGGTACTTTGGCTGGTGGCCAGGGTGACCTGAGGGCGGTGCTGTGGTATTAAGAACCCCGACGATCATTCCTCGGGCCACTCCCGCCCTCTTGCACATCGCTTCCAGTGAGTGTTGGACTGAAACAGCGGGACCGTCTGCTGACGCCCCGTTCGTTTCGTTCATACTCCAGATAGCGGCGAGAGGTCGATTGCCGCATCTCAAGGTGGGCTAGAGTCCTTTGGGGATGACGATTCGGCTATGCTCCGCCTCCGGGTGTGGTAGCACTGTAGAATCTGACCTAGAGTTGACAGCCATGTTATCTCGGGCAGCCGCGAGCCTCGGGCTGGTGTGAATCTCCGCCCTGTCACGAGTGCTCGCGGTTGGGCGATTGGTTTTTGGGGGTGGCACCCGACAGCTGCGGGCCCCGCCCCCAATGCCATTTCGCTCCCGAGATGCATGAGGAGTGCACGCGGTCCGGGAGATCTCCGGGTCTTCCCGCGACCGTTTGGTGGCCTCCTCCGCCTTCTCTGCCCTCGAGGGGTCGCGGCCTAAGGGTACACTGGGGTCCCTCCCCCTCGGTCAGGTGCTCTGTTGCGCACTTCGGTGTCCACTGAGTGCTTTGACTTGACGCGGTGAGGCTATCCTAAGCGCCCTCCCAAGCCTGCTGGCTCGTCTACTTCGGTGGCGTAGTCCAGCAGTGCTATGGGGTAAGCTGCCGCCCCGATGCGTATGCACGAGGACAGAGCTGATCCAGGGCTTACGAGCCCCCTGGCAGAGCAGACCCCAGTGGAACGCGAGTCCTTCCCTGGTCTCCTCTGTCAGGGCGCAGTCGTTACCAGTGCCTCGACACCGGGCCGCTATGCCACCCGAGTCCGGGCCGGTAACACTGCCTCGAGGAAGGCGTGCCGCCACCGATCCCGCCCAGCGCGGCATAGGTGACCACACGCCCCCTGGGTCAGGAGATGTCCACAGCTGTGGTCCGGGAAAGACAACTGGCCTTACTTGGTCGATGTGGGACGGCTGAGTGAGCCCGCCTCCTCAGCTCGCCCATATCCCAGGCCGGCCTTTTCGGCGGCACAGTCAGGGACTGCGCCCAACAGTTCTTGGCTGTCCCCAGAGGCAGACTGAGGCCATCTGCCCCGGCGGCCCGCTGCTGCACCTAAGCGCCGCCGGCACAGTTGCCTCAGCCTCCTCGCCGCCTGGGCGACTTCCTGCGACCCCCTCCCGCGTGGCCAAAGCAGCAGCCTTCACCCTGGCCACGCCACAGGGCGTGCTGCAGGAAGCCGTCCCAGTCCGCGCCAGCCCCGCAGCCTGCTGAAAATAAGGCCAGCGGCGCTCCGGACGCGGACAGCTCTGGGATGGGCAGTTCTTTCATGGGACGGTGGCAGGTCCGCCCCTTCCCCCGGTGGAGGGCCGGGGGAGAATCCTTTGTCCAGCTGCTGGCCCACGGGTCAGCAGCTACCTTTGTAGAAAGAACTGATTAACCCATCCCTGAGCACCCAGAGACCGGTGACGGCAGTGTGCGCCGCCCCCGGGCCACGCCGCTCTCGTCCCTCTCTGTCGCCAGCCCCCTCTCAGAGCAGACCCCAGTGGAACGCGAGTCCTTCCCTGGTCTCCTCTGTCAGGGCGCAGCCGTTACCGCCGCCCCGACACCGGGCCGCTACGCCACCCGAGTCCGGGCCGGTAACGCTGCCTCGCTGCCCCACCGAGGGTACGCCGGTGCTCCGCGTGACCCCGTTGGTACACTCCCTGGGAGCGTGGCTACAGCTGCCGGGTCTGTCCCGCTGGGTCGCACGGACCATCCGGCTCGGCTACGCGATTCAGTTCGCGCGAGCTCCTCCCCGCTTCCGGGGTGTCCGGTACACCGTGGTGGGGTCCAATGCCCCAGTCATGCGTGCGGAGATTGCGACCCTACTGGCGAAGGTTGCGGTCGAGCTCGTCCCTCCAGCCGAGATGAAGTCCGGCTTCTACAGCCCTTACTTCATTGTACCGAAGAAATCCGGTGGGTTACGACCGATCCTGGACCTTCGCGTCCTGAACCGATCCCTGTTCAGGCTTCCGTTCAGGATGTTGACTGCGAAACGCCTTTTCGAATGCGTTCGTCCATGCGATTGGTTTGCAGCGATCGACCTGAAGGACGCGTACTTCCATGTGTCCATCCTTCCGCGACACAGACCGTTCCTGCGGTTTGCGTTCGAAGGGCGGGCATATCAGTATGCCGTACTACCATTCGGGCTAGCTCTGTCCCCTCGCGTCTTCACGAAGATTGTCGAAGCAGCCCTTGCGCCACTCAGGCAACAAGGGGTTCACATCCTGAACTATCTCGACGACTGGCTCATACTGGGCCACTCTCGGGACCGGGTGTGCGAACACAGAGACCTGGTTCTCCACCACTTAGCTCGTTTGGGCCTTCGGGTCAACTGGGAGAAGAGCTAACTCTGCCCCGTGCAGAGGATCTCTTTTCTCGGTATGGAGATCGACTCGGTCGCCATGTGCGCGCAGCTTACCGGCTTGCGCGCGCAGTCGCTGCTGACTTGCCTCAGGCAGATAGAGAGCAAGAGTGCGGTTCCACTGAAACTATTTCAGAGGCTCCTGGGGCATATGGCATCTGCAGCCGCGGTGACGCCGCTCGGATTGCTTCATATGAGACCGCTTCAGCACTGGCTTCGCGATCGAGTCCCGAGATGGGCATGGCAGTCTGGCACGCTCCGGGTCCCAGTGACTCAGGCCTGCAGACAGACACTCACCCAGTGGTCGAACCTCAGCTTTCTACGGGCAGGAGTGCCCTTAGAACGAGTTTCCCGGCATGTTGTTGTGTCAACAGATGCGTACACCACGGGTTGGGGTGCCATGTGCAATGGACATGCAGCCGCCGGTTCTTGGTCAGAGAGCCAGAGCCGCCTGCATATCAATTGCCTCGAGTTGCTGGCAGTACGGTTCGCCCTGCACCGCTTCCGAGCGTTGCTGAAGGGTCAACACGTACTAGTCAGATCGGACAACACGGCCGTAGTAGCGTGCTTCAACCGCCAGGGCGGTCTACGCTCCCGCCGCATGTCTCAACTCGCCCGCCATCTCGTTTTATGGAGTCAGAAGCGCCTGAGGTCCCTTCGTGCTGTCCATATCCCGGGGATCCTGAACCGTGCAGCCTCCGAGCTCTCACGGGTTCAGCCAATCCCTGGGGAGTGGAGACTCCATCCCCAGTCGGTCCAGCTGATTGGGATCAGTTCGGGGACGCACAGGTAGTTCTGTTGCCTCTCACGACTCGTCCCACTGCAGCCTGTACTATTCCCTGACCGAGGGCACGCTCGGCACGGATGCACTGGCGCACAGCTGGCCGCGGGGCCTACGCAAGTATGCGTTTCCCCCAGTGAGCCTTCTTGCACGTTTTCTGTGCAAGGTCAGGGAGGACAAGGAGCAGGTCATCTTGGTCGCCCCGTTCTGGCACGGCCGGACCTGGTTCCCAGAACTAATGCTCCTTGCGACAGCCCCTCCCTGGCCAATCCCTCTGAGATACTCTCTCAGAGACGGGGCACCCTGTGGCACCCGCGTCCCGATCTTTGGAACCTCCACGTGTGGCTCCTGGGCGGGACGCGGCAGGTTTGAGTACCCTACCACCTCCGGTGTTGGCTACCATCACTTCCGCTCGGGCCGAGTCCACGAGACAGGCCTATGCGTTGAAGTGGAACCTCTTCGTCAATTGGTGCTCTTCTCGCCAAGAAGACCCCTGGAAATGCCCGATCGGGTCCGTGCTCTCTTTCCTCCAGGAGGGGTTGGATCGAAGGCTGTCTCCATCCACCCTGAAGGTTTATGTGGCCGCTATCGCCGCCTACCATGACCTCTTGGACGGGAAAACGGTAAGTAAGCACGACCTGGTCATCAGGTTCCTGAGGGGTGCGAGGAGACTACTTCCTCCTCGTGCTCCTCTAATACCCTCTTGGGACCTCTCAGTAGTTCTAAGTGCTCTGCAGAGGGCCCCATTTGAGCCTTTGCGGTCAGTAGATGTTAAGTTCTTGTCTATGAAGACAGCACTCCTGACCGCATTGGCCTCCATCAAGAGGGTAGGGGACCTGCAGGCATTTTCGGTTGACGAAACGTGCCTGGAATTCGGGCCGGCTGTCTCTCACGTGATCCTGAGACCCCGGCCTGGATAGGTGCCCAAGGTTCCCACCGCTCTGTTCAGAGACCAGGTGGTGAACCTGCAAGCGCTGCCTTTGGAGGAGGCAGACCCAGCCTTGGCATTGCTCTGTCCAGTACGCGCCCTTCGCGCTTACGTAGACAGGACGCAGTGTTCAGGACCTCAGACCAGCTCTTTGTCTGTTATGGTGGGAAGCTGAAGGGAAGGCTCTCTCAAAGCAAAGGCTGTCTCACTGGATAGTGGACACCATTGTTTTGGCTTACCAGCAGCAGGGACGCCCATGTCCCCTTGGGGTCAGGGCCCATTCCACCCGGAGTGTGGCCTCCTCTTGGGCTTTAGCACATGGCGCTCCGCTGACAGACATCTGCAGAGCTGCAGGCTGGGCGACACCAAACACATTCGCCAGGTTTTATAACCTCCGAGTGGAGCCTGTATCCGACTATGTACTCGCCTCTACAAGTGGCCGGTAATGGATTGGCTCAGGTGTCTTCGCTTGCTCGCCATTCCACTCCACGGACTGGATACGTGCGATATTCTTCTCAGGTGAGTTCCCCGAGAGCCCTGAGCTCCTCCAGCACTGACGACGCCGACGCCAGTAAGTCTGCCCTTAGCCCAGACACTCGTGTCCGGCCAGGTGCCCCATGTGCATGGTTCCCCTCCGGCGACCCCCACATGTGTATTTCCACCGTAAGCCTCCCTGAGCGGGTGTATTCCCTTGGCAACCTTGCCACCTCCTGGGGTTAAAAATCCACCTCGGCTGGTACCCCAGTGATCTTCCGTATGCAGCCCCCCGGGGTCATACGTGTATCCCTAAGTCCTCCCTACGGGTAGGCATCTTGGCGCATATCTCCTCCTGGAATATGCCTCCCAGTGTACCTTGGTATTCCTGCGTTAAGTAGAGGCCTTTGACCGTTCTGCTTGCATCAGGGTTCTCACGCGTGCGCAGGGCACTGGAAGACAGCCGAGTGGCGTTATTGTATTGGGACCCCCATTCGTCAGTCACTGACGTTACGTCGGAGTGACTGAACGAAAGGGAACGTCTCGGTTACGTATGTAACCCTCGTTCCCTGAGGAGGGAACGGAGACGTAACGTCCCGCTGCCACTTCCGCTGTACCGCTGGAACGGCCGAGAGTTCAGTCTTGGCTCCTCAGCAGGTAACATAATGCGATTCATGCCAGCTACTTCCTTATATACCCAGGTGGGTAGGCGGAGTTACGCATGCAAATTCGCATGCCCATGGCATTGGCACTGCCATTGGGCGCTTTCTAAGATCTCGAAGATGATTGGCTTCTAGGCGAAACCCCCATTCGTCAGTCACTGACGTTACGTCTCCGTTCCCTCCTCAGGGAACGAGGGTTACATACGTAACCGAGACGTTCGCAGAGACTGTGAAGTCTGATTTACTTCTGTGTTAATAAATAAACAATACACAGCGGATCTGTATTTATTCACTAACATAAAGAATCTCTGCACTACAAAATATTGTGTTATATAGATATAGGATGAAACTATCATTTCTGGACACACACACTCCTGTTGCAGATTTATTTATTTATAGACCTGAGGGAGGGGTTCTGGCAGACCAATCACGGCGCTTGGGGTCCGTGTAGAATTGACGCGTAGTTAAGCCCAATTTATACTTCTGCGTCGAGTGTACGGCGTAGCTACACCGTAGGCTGTGTTGTGCACATACCCTGACGCGCACCTCTCCAAAAATTTAACAACACGTCAATTCTACGTGGACTGCAAGTGCCATGATTGGCCTGCAAGATGCCTCCATCACTGCTGATACTTTAGGTGCATGCAATGACATTGTAAACAAGTCACATCTTCGGCATTTGCCTCGAGACTAGGGGTTTCCATCAGCATGCCTGTGGACACTTCCCACTAGTGGTCTGCATGTGTAATTGCATATTGACGCGGACAACAACGCAGAAGTATACATGAAAACCGATGCGTAACTTGCGGTGTAGAGGATACGGCGTAGGTCACACGCAAAAGTATAAATCAGCCTTTACAAAGACAGCGAGTGTCACACGCATGTGTATGAGCGTGCGCCCATGCATCGCCACATGTCATTCATACAGAACAGCGGAACATGCAGGAGTACTATATAAATAGAATTTTGCAATTTAATATTCACATACACTAGTAAATAATCTTCTACAGTCTGGAGCCCTACGCTTAGATTAACATAGAAGTGATCAAACACAGCTGCGGGTAGCAGATACTCGGGAGTTGGTACTGGTGCTGCAGAAATGCTGGTATTTTTAAAATGTCAGTACCGACTTGGCCCTGAAGTACCGGTACTTGTGACATCCCTACTATGTGCCTTTCACCATGTAGAAATTAGTAAATGTGTGAACAACTGACCGATTTTAGCAGCAACTTCAGCAGTGTAGGGGGCGGGCTTTAGATTCTAGAGGGAGCATTTTGATTGGACAGAAGATTTGATGAGAAGGTGACGTCTGCGATGATGTCATCAAAATCTGTATTTCGTTTTAACGGAAGTGATAGACTTTAAGTTTTGAATGCTTATATCTCCTAAATGCAAGTTGTTTCATCGTTTTGCAACACACCAGCTTATTCATAAATTTAAAGCTACACTGTCTAGTGGTAAAAAGGTATATGACTATCCAGTGAATAATAGTTTCTGTTCCTCTCAATTCTGATTTTGTTTTAACTCCTACGGTGGCCGATTTAGTCCAAGATTAACATGGCAATCCCCCTCTTCACATTCGACACGGTGCCATCGAGTGTTAAAATGCGAAAGGCGAAGCTTGAATTTACGAGTATGTCCCTCTTTGGCTAATGTACTTTCAAGATGGAGGGGCAACATGGCGACCGGCATTCAAAACCCTCAACCGTATGTATTTTCAATGGCATATTATAAACTTACGAGAACACTTTATTACTTGAAAGAAGTAAATATACATTAATGAGCACATATATTTTTGAAAGAACTAAGTGTTTTTAGCCAAGAATAAACTAAAAAAGTTACACAGTGTGGCTTTAAGGCTAACATAGTCATACTAAAACCTAAAAAAATTCAAATTTGATTTCAGGATTTTAAATACTATTCTCCCCACATAGTACAAGACAGAATAAGTCACTATAATCAATAATTATGTCCCAAATGGATGCAACAAATACTTTATCAATAATTAAATTATTCAATCCTTGAATTGAAAACATAGGACCAACATTATCACGTGTCAATATTGCTTTGGGAGCTGATGTTCCAAATATGTTAAGAAGGTATTCTGTCCAATGACAATACACTGGATTGCTGGCCAATCAGAGCACACAGATTGAGCTTTGTAAAATTTTAACTTTCAGAAAGGCGGAGCATAGAGGAGCAACAATAATGTAGGGTATGTGTAAAATAATTTCCTTTTTAACTTAAAACCGCATAAACACATTAAACTAAATACACAAAACTAATTTATTTTAGAACTGTCACATGACCACTTTTACCAATGTTAACTAAAAGGACTGTATTGCAAAGAGTTACCGCCTAAAGGGTTAGTTCACCCAAAAAAGAAAATTGTGTCATTAATTATTCACTCTCGTGGCGAATCATGAATCGATATGCTGATTTGAGTGTTTTGAAATCAGCCATATACGTTTTTATTTTTTATTTTTTATCTAGTCTTGTCACTTAATAAAGAATTATAGAACCACTGTAGTGAGGTTTTGGAGACTTTGTAATGTCTTCTTTAGTGCCTTTTATGGGTCTTGAGAGAGGAAATGACATTGTGGCCAATGGAGGTCTTTCTGAGCCATCATATTTCAACAAAAATATCTTCATTTGTGTTGCAAAGATGAACGGAGATCTTACAGGTCTGGAACGGCATGCGGGTGAGTATTAATGACATAAT
The DNA here is from genome assembly GCF_024679245.1 of Pseudorasbora parva. Taxonomy (NCBI): domain Eukaryota; kingdom Metazoa; phylum Chordata; class Actinopteri; order Cypriniformes; family Gobionidae; genus Pseudorasbora; species Pseudorasbora parva. Next base: position 18,336,296 of record NC_090182.1, read on the forward strand.
TTTCACTTTTGGGTGAACTAACCCCATTGCTACACTATTGGACTTTTTTTGGACAATGTGACCACACCTTAATAAACCAAGGAAAAATAACACTCTGTTACCTTTTCCATGTGACACACAGTCATTTAAAGAAAGAAAAGCAAGCAAGGCCTTGAAGGGCAGTGATGAGGTCAAAGAAAAGCTTCCATCTCTCCAGAGGTGGACAAAGCAACTTTATTACTTGAATAAAAGTAAAAGTACTACTGGTCAAATATTACTCCATTACAAGCGAAAGTTGTAAAAACAGATTTTTACTCAAGTAAAATTACAGAAGTGTCAAAGTAAATTTCCTTTTTTATGCCAATTCATTATTTTATTATTGTTGTATAAATGCACACTGTCATCATGGTTTAAGCCAGTCAGTGATGCTCCATCTGACATACTACCATACGACTAACTTAAACTCATTTAAATCCTTGTATAAAAGTTACAAAGCTCTTTACAAAGCTGCTGTCACTTTAAGACCGAATGCACAGATCCATTACAGTGATACACATCTGATATTCTCCCAACTTTACTCTTCTCTTTCTCCCAGACGTTTATATTTTTAATATTTTATAAGACATGCATCAAGTGTATGCCAACTAAACTAAACTTTATTTTACTTTCAAAATATGGCTATGGGTGCACACACTTGTGCCTAAGAACCGTCTTCTTCCATTTTGCTATGAACTGATCAGTGTTCAAAAAATGTTGGAAAAATATATATGACCCTATAAGAGTGATTTCTGATAGACTGTCTGCAACAACAACAACAACAACAAAAAAACTTTGAAAGAAGGGAAAAAAATCCACCAACTTTCAGAGCTGCTACAAAAACGAATTCCGACCTAGATAGAAATGTAGTGGAGTAAAAAGTATTACATTTGTCCTTCAAATGTAGTGAAGTAAAAGTCATAAGTTTCCAGAAAAAATTATACTCAAGTAAAGTACAGATACTCAAAAAGTGTACTCAAGTACAGTACTCAAGTAAATGTACTTACTGTCCACCTCTGCAGCTCTCTGAGGCCTAACTCAGTATGAACATTTACTATGGCTTATAAAACATGGTTACATTGTAAATGCTCAATGTGAAACACATGCTGTCTTTATCTGTTGTGGCTGAGGTAGGAATCCAGTCTATCAAAGCAGCATTCATCCTGGTAGGGAGGCATTAATGCCAACAACTTCATATGACATACACATTTTTAAGAATCCTCAGGCAAATCAAAGCTTCCTTCACGCTGGGATTCCCGCTCAAAACGTATTTCCAAGTTGTTTACATTTCATATAAGTTACATTTTTGAAGCTTTTGGTCGATTTGATGTTGATATTAAATGAAATAGCGCTCTCTCACCACGTTTTTATAGCTAGATTTAAAAAAAAAGGGGTCTGGAAGTTTTTTTTACACCAAGAATAGTTTGTTCTATCTGTTCTTTCATGTTCAATGTGAGGACACAGGCAAGTTGCTGAGAGCACAGAGGGACACTCAACGCATGCCGAATAACTTGATTTAACAACATAGTCCAACTCCTCGGGGAACAGTAGTGGAAACAAGATTGTTTAGGACTTCCTGTGTGTATGAGCCATAGAAATACAGTATTTTTTTTTTTTCTCTCAAATTGTCAAAAGCAATTTGTCTGAGTCAAAGCAATTTATTTGACAAGCATGTGTTATGAAGTAAATCTTCCCTTCATTCCAAATAAACCGTGCTGAAGTTTAGGTTGTTTTGTCGCATCTTCATCACTTTTAAGAGAAAAATGTTCTTGGGAGAAGAGCGGCTTCGGCTTTTACATAACATACTTAATCTGTGTACAACATGCTTATGGGAGCAGAGTGACATCCGCTGCAATTGATCTTTAGATATTCTGGGAGCAAACAAGTGACAGTGGCTGAATGGACATTTAAGGAAATTTATAAACATCTCTGGAATAAGAGAAGTGGGGATGGCTCTCTTGATATCTGTCTGTGCCAAGATCTAAATCCAAAGGGGAAAGAGAGATATTTCCATCCTGAGAAATGTTAAGTGTCCAGAGACCCCTTAGTCTGAAAATAATGAGGATAAAGCTTTCTCCTAAACATCATCTTCGTTTTTTTCTTCCTCTCTGTGTGCTTTCTTTGGGCTGTGTGAAATGCAATGTTCCTTTTTTCAAATATATGGTGACTGATATATATTGAATCAAATTTATGCTTTTATTAAGGTGGTGCTGCGCCTATAAAAGATCAAATTAAATTACTGACAATGATGTTACTATTCAACAAGTGTCAGTAATTATTTAATCAAAAGAAGAATTAATTGGTCCGAGACCATGCTGGGCAAATAAAAACGTGTAGACTCTAGAGCGGTGGTGTCCAATCCTGTTCCCTACCTGCAGCGTTCAGATCCAACCCTGATCCAACACACCTGTCTGTCTGCATTTATCAAGTCCTCCGGAAGATCGTCATTAGTTGGTTCAGTTGTGTTTAATCAGGAGGCAGCTGAACTTTGGAAAGAAGGTAGAGCTACCAGAAGCAGTACCGGGCACCCCATGCTAGACTAGAGGCTTTAATGTGCACAATGCTTCATCTAGTGGCCATGTAGTATACTATCTATCTATCTATCTATCTATCTATCTATCTATCTATCTATCTATCTATCTATCTATCTATCTATCTATCTATCTATCTATCTATCTATCTATCTATCTATCTATCTATCTATCTATCTATCTATCTATCTATCTATCTGTCTGATCACAAGGAATCTAAAAATATTTTTTTAGAATAAAAAATGAAAGAAAAAAAGCTACTCATTTCATTTCAGTTTTTTATTTGTTTCGGTATTCTGTTTTTAAAAATATGGTGTACATTTTCAAAACTCTTAGTACTAAACTTGTACCAGTCAGTCATTCTTTTAAACCTGAGGTAATGCTTTCATTCAGTTGCAGATATTGTTTCAGTCCAAATAATGATTATTGTTTCAAACACAATATTAGGCCCTATTGTACTATATGTAATAAGAATAATGGTTGCATTACCGAAACACAGCAGTGATCTTCGTTTCAGTTTAGTATGTTAAACAATCAGTTCATTCAACAGCAACAATGCTAGATTTAATCAAATTAATTACAGTAACACTACAGCCTACATATGCCACATTAGAAAATACACTTTCATTACCTAACTTATGTAATTGAATTAATGCTATACGTATACTGGACCCACTCACTTTTATCGTCTCTAATTCAGCACATGTCGTTTTACCCCTAACTGAGAAATATATATATATATATATATATATATATATATATATATATATATATATATATATATATATATATATATATATATATATATATATATATATATATATATATATATGGCATTATGACACAGACACAGACTATTAAGTCTTCTTCAGCCAACCAAATGAAGGTAGCCCATGACATCTCAGAGCAGATCAGTAAATTCAGGGCACAGCGAGATCCTCTCTGGGAAATCCAGTCATTTCATCCTTTCAATCTTTTTCATTCTCCACCTTTGCCGCACTGGGATTTTGTGATGTTTAGAATGCAGTCCATCAGAGCAACCTCATTCAACTGCTCCCAGTCCTGTTCCACCCACTTTTGAACTTCCTCTGTATTTGGCAGCAAGCTCCTGAAGCCATCAAGAAGCATGACATTTAATGGATAAGGGGCTGTCATATAGTGAGGCTAAGCTGAGGGCCAGACTGGATCTGAGGAGTAGAGAACAGGATGAAGACAGAGTCTGATTTGAACCAGACACAAACTAGCAACCTTCCCACTAAAATTGTATTTGTTTCTTTCTAAAACTTGTCTTGCCAGGGTAGTTCATTGTCCAAAAAAAAAAACCCCAAAATGTTTCTCCATCGTGATGTCGGTCAGCCAGATGATGATATCGTCCATCGGCACAACCCTAATTCATAACTAACTCAAATTAAACACGGAAACATCCCTTGGATTTTAATATTAAAAGAAAGGATAAAAAAGACCGATATCATATTTGGTCAACTTTGTGCTGTAATTAAGTAATTAAAATCAGAGTTAACAACAATTAATTAACCGTATACATTTGTTGCATGCCTTGCACAATAAAACATTTGGTTTTCAAAGATATATTGTTCATTGTTGCCTGCTAACTGTCACCAAAATTATGTTGGCTAACATAAATGAGATTTTATTGAATTTGCAAAAATGACTGATTGTCTTGGAAGCCTCAGTAAGAATGTGTTGAAAGCTACAAAAATGTTTTGTGCCGCCTTCGCTTTCAGGCAAATACTGTAGGTGTACATTATAGGCTTGATGTATATATGTGTGTGTATAAAATGAAATGCCTAGCTAAAAATAAAGTATATTTTGTGTTGGGCTAGTATACGCCAAAACTCATTTTGGCGTGCATATGATATGCTGTTTTTCGTGTGCATATGATACGCACTTTATGGCTATGACACGCTCTCTTGGGTAGGTTTAGGGTAGTGGGGTGGGGAGTTCGTATGTATAATACGCCATAAAGTGTGTATCATATGCACGCGAAAAACAGCGTATCATATGCACGCCAACATGACTTTTGTCGTATAAATTCCACGACTATTTATACGCATTTTTCGTGAGATCCGGCTGGTTTGCATTTGTTTACATGCTGCAGACTGCATGTTGGTGTGGATTTTAGGTACTTTTTCTGCAGATTACATTGTTTTGCCAGTAGGTGGAGACAATTGTATTTGTGTATAATGAGTAAATCATTCATTCAACGGATTCTTTAAAAGAATGTCCTCTTCCATCCCAGTCAATCAACGTTTCCTCCATGATTGCAATTCATTCCGTAAATTATATAGCACTCTTAGTGGAGTGGGTTCTCTTCAGTTTGGGCCTAATTTTTTTTTTGGAAAAGTGCAGACTTGAGTTGTTTGTTTGGGGAAGAATGATTAAAGAAGGTGACATTCAGCATCAAGAGGCCAGCACAAATACTATGAGTCTAATCTATCACTGGAATGCATAATGCATCCACCGGGCTGCATGCTGCCACCACACAAATGTGAGTGGACATTTTCAGATGGGCCTTATTGTGCAAAAATGATTACTTTCCCTCCACTGAAAAATGCCGCTCTGATTAAATGCATCAGTGCATCAGAGGGGACTGTGATTTGTGTGACTTGCCTTTGCTTGTGTGTGTGTGTGTGAGAGAGAGAGAGAGAGAGAGAGAGAGAGAGAGAGAGAGAGAGAGAGAGAGAGAGAGAGAGAGAGAGAGAGAGAGCCTCACATTGGCTAATCTTTGAGAGAATTCTAGTTTTTAAATAAGTCCAGGGCAGTCACAATGTCGAAATGAAAATGAGAAAAAAATAAAACATTTACACATCCTTTCCCATGTCTCGTCATCCAGCTTCTATCAGTGTGTTCGGGAACCTGACTTTTTTCTTTTTTCCCCTTTCTTAAATATAAAACACATTACATATTACCACTTTTAATTGGACTAATGGAATTTGTTCTGAATTGTTTTCTTATTTAATTGCCAACATTATACATTTGATTATTTGATATTTAGCTGGATTAACTCCTATTGGAAGATCCTCTAATCAACTGTTTATTTAAAGTTAATTGATCAATTAAGTACCGTTGCAAACAAACACAGGATTAAAATAAGAATGAATTTTCATATTCCACAGAGGACTTCAATATTGATGTTCGTATTGTTTTTAGGTGATTGTTTTGTATTATAATGAACCAGGCCTATTATTATTTTTTCTTAGCAGTAAATGTCAATATGTATTGACCGTTTGCAATGTATGCAATATATGAGGTGTTAAACCATTTCCAAATTTTCACTGTATATGGTAAGGCCATTTTAAACAGTTTTAAACCGTTTTACAGTGCAGCTATAAAATATATAATTTATATTGAAAATAATTAAAATTGAAATCAATATTTAATGTTTGCAAATTCAGTCGCTGTACAACAAGACGGATCATGTACAGTCAGTTGGTCATTAGCGCAAAATATTGTGCCATAATAAGAACTGACTGTCTGTACATTATCTCTCACATATTACATCTGCTAGAAGTATTTGCCATTATTTAAAATGCCCATGACATCTTGCTCTTCATCTCAATGGGCCAAAAAGAGCTGAGTCAGCCTTAATTCTCTCAAGTGACTTCCTGTCATGTCTCTACAGTTCACTCCGCCGTCAGTCATTCTCATCTGTCCCACGGTGGCAGCTGTCCCAGAGAGGAGTGGCACTGTCTAAAAAAATTAGGCACACCCCAATAATCTTTAATATTGTTTCATGAAGCATAATTAAAAAGGCTTTATCATTGGATGGAGGACAGCTTCAGTAATGAACTGTCTCCACTCATGCAGAGAGCCATTAATACACATGCAAATACGCACATGTGCACTGACGCACGCCTGCACACACGCACACACACACACACACACACACACACACACACACACACACACACACACACACACACACACACACACACACACACACACACACACACACACACACACACACACACACACACACACACACACACATATCAGATGCATTCTTCACAACCACATGACCTACTGCCAGTCTGTCTATTGAGCCACATTCATGAAATTAAGGGAGAAAATGCCCTCATCTTGTAAACTACCCCCCCCCCCCCCTCTCTCTGTCTCTTGAAGTCATTTATTCCCTCTACTTTTATTATCTCTACTTTTACAGGGTGATTATGTTTCAATGACAGACGAGGGGAAAGAGAGCGAGTGAAAACGGGAGAGAGAGCTGGAGAGAGTAAAGCTAATAAGTTAATGCAACGTTACTGAGAAGAGAGGGATGATACATCACTTCGGCCAACTTAATGAAATACTGAATCTGCCTCCATTACTCACAAACCAATACAGGAGATTACATTTCATAGCAAAGAAATCCCTCTCTCTCTCTCTCTCTCTCTCTCTCTCTCTCTCTCTCTCTCTCTCTCTCTCTCTCTCTCTCTCTCTCTCTCTCTCTCTCTCTCTCTCTCTCTCTCTCTCTCTCTCTCTCTCTCTCTCTCTCTCTCTCTCTCTCGCCTTTCACATTGCTCTAAAGAATGTCCCGCCTACTTCATTCAGCTGGCCAATATGCAGATTATATTGTATGAAAGAAATATGAAGCCTTTTATTAATTTAAGGTGTGTGTGTCTCAACATGGACATACCTTAAGGAGCTTTCAGAGAGAAAAGACAATTTGTTTTTCTTTTGTAAATAAGAGTGTAAGTGCAGTGCCTGTCTTATACTTACTCTGACAGAGCTCCAGCATTTCTCTTTGGAGAGAGGAGAACCTTCCAGAAGAACAACCATCTCTGCAGCATTCCACCAACCAGGCCTGTATGGTAGAGTGGCCAGATGGAAGCCACTCCTCAAGGCTGCTTGAGTTTGCCAAAAGGCACCTGAAGGGAAAAATAAAATTCTCTGGTCTGATAAAACAAAGATTGGACTCTTTGGCCTGAATGGCAAGCTTCATGTCTGGAGGAAACCAGGCACCACTCATCACCTGGCCAATACAGTTAAACGTGGTGGTGGCAGCATCGTGCTGTGGGGATGTTTTTCAGCAGCAGGAACTGGGAGACTAGTCGGGATCAAGGGAACGATGAATGCAGCAATGTACAGAGACATCCTTGATGAAAACCTGCTTCAGAGCAATCTGGACCTCAGACTGGGGCGAAGGTTCATCTTCCAACAAGTCAACAACCCTAACACACAGCCTAAGCACACGAGATAACAAAGGAGTGGCTACAGGACAACTATGTGAATGTCCTTGAGTGGCCCAGTCAGAGCCAAGACATGAACCCGATTGAATATCTCTGGAGAGATCTGAAAATGATTGTGCACCAATGCTCCCCATCCAACCTAAAGGAGCATAAGAGGTCTTGCAAAAAAGAATGGGAGAAACTGCCAAAAACGTTATGCCAAGCTTGTAGCACCATACTCAAAAAGACTTGTAATTGGTGCCAAAGGTGCTTCAACAAAGTATTGAGAAAACACTGTGAATACTTCATGTGATTTTTTTTTTTTTTGTGTGTGTGTGTGTGTGTGTGCAAAGATTTCAAACAAACTTCTTTTACATTGCCATCATGGGGTATTGTTTGTAGAATTAAGGAAGAAAATTAATTTAATCCACTTTGGAATAAGCTTGTAACATAAAATGTGGAAAAAGTGGTGTGCTGTGAATACTTTCCGGATGCACTGTATTCCATAGACATATTAACGAGTAACAAACAGTACAGATTAAACATTTCAGCTTGAATAATGCCACAGATCATAGCAGTCAGGGTTCTATGGATATTGTTTATGTAATATAAAGAAATTACAGAGTTGATAACACTGAAGTGAAGTATCTTCACTCATATAGAGCAAGAATTATAGGATACATTTTCGGGAGAAAAATCAAGACTACTTGAGGCATTTTATGAAGTTTAGAAACAGTGCTTACTAATATAGAATAACTCTCTGTGGAGTGAACTTTGTGCTTTTTAACTTTGCAGAATTTTTTCATGCTCAAGCAGTAACCTTACAGGCTTACACACTAAAGAAGGTTGAAAATGTTATACAAGTATTATAGTATCACTTTAATGGATCATTTTTAAGTATATGCTATTGCTACATTCATAATGCCTGCTCAGAATAATGTTATGCAAGTGTGGTTGGAATTTGTAATGTCTTAATTCCTTTCCTAACTTCAGTAGCAAAGCGGTCAATAAGGTTGTGCTGAAGACAACTTCTATTAAAACTGAGATTAAAATTCAGCTGCCATCCTACAGACTATCAATGTGGATCTCTTCAGCTTTAAATATTACTTGAACCTAGATCCTGCCCACATTTATATCAACTGAATAATGAAGGCTGAATACAGCACATAGAAAACTAACCAACAAGCAACCATAGTATTACCTTGGATTGGTGTTTTGGATTGTGCCAATAGCATGTTTGTTTATTTTTATAATTTATGTAATATACATGTATTGGATGTATATTGCTATATCATATTACTTCTAAATTAGGATGGTTTTGGATGTAAATATTCAAAAACAAAATATTTTTAAACACCATTTTGAGAATGGCACATTCAAGACTTGGAAGTAAAAGCCTACAACTGGATAAGAGTTTTGCATATTAAAATATTTTTTCAATTTCCTAGCCATTTATAACTCTGTTTTGTATAATACTGATATTGAAAAAATATTTTGTTACATAGCTGAAACATTTGCCAACAATGTGAAACAACTTAGTTGTGGCTTTCAAAGCAAGCTCGCTATTGTTAGCCTCTCTGAAAATTGCCTATACCTATAATGTTCACTTAAAGTTAATATTAAATAACACTGCAAATCTCAAAATACACAGTACCAATACCATTACATTACAATGTTGTGATGCATAAATTCAACATCTACATATGAATTTAGGCATCACAACATTATAATGTAATGGTATTGGTACTGTGTATTTTGAGATTTGCAGTGTATAAAATTCAGTCATCTATCAGTTAACGTTCATAAGAGTTTTCAAGTCACATTCTGTGACATTTCACATAAATTCTTCCAGGACCACTTCTGTCAAAGATAATTGACAATTAGCATACAGGTTGAACTGGTGGTAACTGAGCAACATTAATGATATCTGTAATTGATTAATGTTCTTGATGACAATGACATTAGAGAATGTCAGAGGCTAAATCCTGACTCTGGAAAAGATCTGGTTGAGGGGAATTAGCTCCAGAGCAACACAATGAAAGCAGTTGAAGGTTGTCAAATGCAACTTAGAGGGGTGGTAAAATAGCCTAGAAATCTAGACGCACCCTAGCGGCAGCAAATCTAATCTGCCGCGAGTGTCGTCTAGCAACTCTCAATACACTTTTGAGCTGTAAAAGCCAAACTCTGGTCTATCGTGTATAGAGTCGGTGGGCGGGGCTTAACATAATGACAGCCGCTTTGAAGACTTGGAATTAAGCTTTTCTCTGAGAAAAGTACAAAGAACGCCACTGAAATCATTCTTAAGAAGGGAAGATGTGTTCAGAGTTTTGCTGACCGGATACGGCGAAAGTTTAATCTGTCAACTAGCTCTGCTTCACCTTTGTTGCTCTGGTGGGTTGTAGCGCTATCCAATTACGTGCACGCCGTGCAGAGAGAGTTTGAAATACAACCGTTTATCCCGTCCCTCGGATTGAGCCCTATCAATGGCGAGTTTCCAGACCAAACACCTTGATGTGGGTCTTGTCAGGCTAGTGCTAAAACATATTATTTCAAAGGCATAATTGTGTTTGTGGGGTGCACTGTAACATGTGTTTATGCTTCGTTTTAATTATTTAATTATTTTTCATATATTTTACCTTTTATATACGCTGCTCTGTATCTCCTTGTAAAAACTGTCTGATGGTTTCCTGGTTCTATGAAGCCGGTCCCTCAAAAATACGCAATGGGCTCAGATTGGTTAGCTGGCCCAGCTGTGTTCTGATTTGCTAACCGCCAGTACACATGTTTTTAGATCGGCAAGTTATCGCGGGCTTTGGGCAGGGCGGCACCATTCAATACTGACAGGAGTCGGAGCCTGCTGAATTTACAGCAGAAGTTCATCCACTTCACATGATATATGTGATGTGCTGTGACATTACGTGAGGGAACAGGGTAGAAAATGATTGTGTTTAGTTGATCTGTAAAGTTATCACGGGCTGTGGGTGTCCGGCCGCCGTTATGTATTTAAACACTGACGGAGATGGGGCATGCTGGATTTACAACCTAAGATCATCCACTTCTTCTGAATGATAAGTGACATTTTTCTGATTGTGCAATGTCATTTGAAGTGTATGAAACCTAAAATAAACATTAAAAGACATTGAGCTCAAGTCAGTCTGTCACTCACTCAGTCTTTGGCTCAGCGCCAGTCAACGCGCAAAAGCAGATTTACATTTTTGAATTTGGCAGTTGATCGCTAAACGTTCTAATCATATATGTGATCGTATGCTGCAGGGACCAGCCTAGAATGTGATCGTACGTGTCAAAGGGTTAACAAAATGGTTTTCAGAGCCAACAGCGTTGTCATATGTTTAATTCCTTGCTGCAATGTACAATTTACAATACAAATTATTACAGGAAAACACATAGACGAAAAATAATTCATACTTACAGGTTATGGCCCGTAAACAGTTTCTGTTTTTAAAGTTGGAACTGCTCCATCTTTCAGGACTAGCCATTGTGGGAATCCTGCATTGAACTCGCAATGATTGTGAGATTTCCTCCGTGAAAATGTGCAGCACAGAAAGCGAGATTTAAATTTTAACAATTGATCCCTAACTTCCCCATCCCTAGGAAGGCTGAACAAAGTGGACATACAATCCGGTTGAAAATAACAGCGTTTCATCGGCATTGCAAAATGGCCTCGTCCCCCTTATTTGATATTCTTGAAGGAGGGGTTTATGTAAATATTGAACCCACTGATGTCAGCGAGTCTGGAGGAAGGTCTGTAGTCCCGTTTGCTGTAGTCATTAGAAATTGGTTTCTTTAAAAGCAAATACTATCTCCCTTTGCTTTAAACTTTGAACGTTGTAACTTTGCAGATGTTGTTTATGCTCAAACAACAACATTATACAATACCTAAAGTTAGAAAAGTAAAATTGTGTTTTAACACCCCTTTAAAGTTGCACTGTGTAAATTTTAGTGGCATCTAGTGGTGAGGTTGCGAATTGCAACCGCCCAATGCCACTCCTCCCTTTCGTAGAACATAGAGAAGTTAAGGTGGCCAACACAGGACAAAGATGTCGTCGGAGACTGCAGAGTGTAGCCTTGCGCTCTGTAGAGCAGTTTGTCCATTTAGGGCTACTGTAACATGGCGGCACAAAATGGTGATTTCACTGTAAAGGGACCTGCTGTGTATGTAAGATGAAAATGACTCATTCTAAGGTACACTCTAAAAAATGCTGGGATAAAAACAACCCTAGTTGGGTTGAAAATGCACCAACCCAACAATTGGGTTGTTTTTGAGTTGTTCTTACCCAGCAATTGGGTTGTCTTAAGCAACATTTAACCAAACCACTGGGTTAAAACAACTCAACCACTGGGTTAAAACAAAACCATTGGGTTAAAACAACTCAATTGTTGGGTTGGTGCATTTTCAACCCAACTTGGGTTGTTTTTAACCCAGAATTTTTTAGAGTGTAATAAAAGCATAACGGTTCATTATGTAAGGTCTTTATGCACCACTGAAACATAGTTATGTATAATATATTACATTTCTGTCAAGAGATCCTAAAATAGTACACACTGCATCTTTAAATAAAAATTCAGTGATAGGTGTTGTATTCCTATAGGTGGACACAAAGTGACTAACATGACCTCCCAGAACCTACGCTATAAGCTTGATTTTATGACTGTATTTCATTATTCGGTTTGCAGTTTCAGCATTGCTAACATCATAGTCACCTATATGTACCTCCACAAAGCTGGCATTGTTAGCACTAGATGAAGTACTCCCTTATAATCATCTGGCAGCAAAAACATCTCATTATTGCATTTTGTAATAAAGAAAGTTGAACTTGTGCAAATGTTTGTGTTTTTTAATATTAAAGAGACAACACTGCCGGCTTTATTATTATTCAGCAGGCGAACACGCACATAAATGTTTCACAGTCTAATGTTCTCCCCTACAAAGACCTCAATTATGACTTTGTTTTTGAGAGCGAGAAGAGAGGAGCCCAGGGCAATCACTTATTCTCTGTCCGGCAGCAAAACGCAGCTAAATGACTTTCTTTATTCAGAATGTTCCGCACTGACGGCTCTTTAGTGGAGTGCTGTGAGCCAAACGTGCAGGATATACTAACACCCTGCCTCTTTCAATGACACCTTGAGGCATAGGTAAGACGATTTTAGTTCAAAAACTCTGATTTGAAGCCAGATGTTGTGGTGACGGAACCATGATTTCTCTCATCAATTCATTGTCGCTAGAGAGGTACACAAAAGGGCGGGAATTGTTTGTGCATGCTAATATTTGTGTGTCGAGACTGTTTGCTTTTCTCAGGCTAGTTTGCATGTATGTGTGTTGGTGCAGTCACGTTATTCTGATATGTTTTTCACCCTCTCATAACTTACATGACCTGTCAGCCTTACATCTTCCATCTTACAGCACTTAAAAGTCAAATGAAAAAGCCCCGCTGTCATCTCCGACCCACACACTCCTTCAAATGTGTCTCTTCACCCAGGGATAACGGCAACATATATCTCTCTCTCTCTCTCTCTCTCTCTCTCTCTCTCTCTCTCTCTCTCTCTCTCTCTCTCTCTCTCTCTCTCTCTCTCAAAGCCTAAAATGTCTTTTTAGGCCACAAAGGTTTATAACAGATCAGGGTAGTTATGGTGTTTGAGAAATGAGAGCATCATGTTTGGCGAACAATGCATTAATGTTGCTTTACGCAACGCCTGTATATTTGAAAAGCTTGCGGTGATGAATTACTTCACTCAGCCGTAGCTAATGTCTCTAGAGGTGTTTTTTTTTTCTGAATTGAATGAAAATGGATAGCTACAGGGAGGTATCACTAAACCAATATTGAAAAATCTAGTACCTCAGTGACAGCCAAGTCAAAGCGGCACACAATATTCAGAGTAAAACAAGGAAAAACACTCATGCATGACATTATTTTGCTTCAAGTTCTCGGTGTATAAATAGTTAGTCATTGGCACCCCATGCATTTGCATTTTAAGCCAGGGCCTTCATTGCGATTCATGCTGTTATGAAACACCTTGTCACAATGAATAAGACACCCTATGGAAATCGTACATCACAGTGTTCTATGTCACAGACAATTTATTGTATCAAGGAAGCCTTTTAAAAACCCTCAGAAAGTAGATATGAAGGCCACCAAAAATGTATGACATGACATTGAATGCTTAAAGAGATTCTGCTGATTTCTGAAAGAAAGTGCTGATTTAAAATACTTCTCTCACCATGTTATTACAAACCCTGTAAAATAGTCCATTCAAGGAAAGTCGAATGGTTCCTCTCTAAATGTGTTCTTTGGTGTTCCATAAAAGAAATCAAGTAATTTAGAAACAAATTGAAAATTATGAATTTTCAATTACTGTATTATGTTAAAGGTACTTTATGCAGGATTTTCAGTTTTCAGTTTGAAAACACAACCTGATATCAGTTGCACACGCACCCCAGCCAATGTGGTAAGATGAGTGATGTGCTATTTTTCAAATATTGTTCAACATGCATAAATTGCATTTTTGTGTATTTCAAAGACCAAATACATTGATAGTTTGTGCATTTGAAATAACATTTACACTGATAGTTAGATGTCTGGTTGTAATTTACAAGCAAGTTTAGACATCTTTAGTCTAGTTCGCTAATTATTATGTGTCATCATAAATGTAATAACATCTCTACCGAGGGGGATTTGTTTACGCCCCAATCATGATCTCTAACGAGCGGGATTACCATCATCTCCAACCGCCAATTGGGCAAGATGGTCCTCACTGCACAACACAAGATCCAAGGTGAGGGTGTTCTGTAGTGAGGGGCTACTGAAATGGTCAGCAACACATTTAATTGGGCGGATAGTACACCTTTAGCTGGCAACACTGGAGCTTCCTGAGCTTCATTACAACATGATAAATCCATGCCCTCACATGCACCGCCTGCCGTTATTGGTAGCAACACACCCCCTGGTCAAAGGTTGCAGCCCAGACACATCCCAAGCAGGAATTCAATAAGACAATACTACATTGCAGATAAAGAGCAATGTCTCTGTACACTCTTAGAAGAAAAGGTTCTATCGGCGCTACGTATTTGGAATCCTTAAACGGTTATATATAGAAGTATAGTTGAGTTTACTCTAAAGAACCTTTTATGCTTAAAGGGTTCTATAATGACAAGAAAGCATAACTTTTGGCACTTAAAAGGGGTTCTATATAGAGCACTGCAAAAAAATGCATTTCTTATCAAAGAAAAAAAATGGTTTTCTTATCTTAGCAAAAACTCTCTTAATTTTGAGTTATTTTTCCCCAAAATAAGATAATTAGTTTTGCTTGTCTAGTAAATACTTTTTGTTTTAAGAATGTTTAGATGTTTGGACTAGAAACAAGACAAAAATACTAAGTAAGAAAAGCATTTTTTTTGCAGTGAACTTTTTAGGGGTGCTAACTACGCAGCGCCGATAGAACCCTTTAAGGTTCTATATAGAACCTTTTCTTCTAAGAGTGGTGTGTGTGTGTGTGTGTGTGTGTGTGGGGGGGGGGGGGTATCAAGATAGGGGTATGATTATTTTGGGTAGGTGCATGTTTGTCTTGGTTGATGTCAAATATCAACGGATATCAATTTGCACATTTGATATGTAATTGTGTAAGTCAAGGTCCACTAGAAGGTCTTGATAATGACATATTTGCTTCGGCATCATTAGTCAATTTGGTAACAAATTACAATACGGTGCACTAATATGCATTAATTCATGCACAGATAATCATGAGTTAATGTATTACTAATGGTGAACTAACCCATTTATTAATGATTACTGTATCAGCAACTAATGAGGATTCTACATGATTAATAATTACCATCAGCCATATCACCCTGTAGCCCAACACTAGTATCTCACTGAAGCTAAACAGGGCTGAGCCTGGTCAGTACCTGGATGGGAGACCAACTGGGAAAACCAGGCTGCTGCTGGTAGAGGTGTTAGTGAGGTCACCAGGAGGTGCTCACCCTGTGGTCTGTGTGGGTCCTAACACCCCAGTATAGTGATGGGGACACTGTACTGTCAAAGAGCACCATCTTTTGGATGAGACGTTAAACCGTGGTCCTGACTCTGTGGTCGTTAAAAATCCCAGCCAGCATCCTGGCCAAATTTGCCCGTCGGCCCCTGTCCTTCATGGCCTCCTAATAATCTCTATATAATGATTGGCTTAATCACTCCTCTCCACCAATCAGCTGGTGTGTGGTGGGCGTTCTGGCACAATATGGCTGCCGTCGCATCATCCAGGTGGATGCTACACACTGGTGGTGGTTGAGGAGATCTATATGTGAGTGCCTAGAAAAGCACTATATAAATGTAATTAATTAATTATTATTATTATTATTATTATTATTATTATTATTATTATTACCAGGGCGGGACGGGAGGGACAGACCAGGGCAGGACGGGAGGGACAGACCAGGGCGGGACGGGAGGGACAGACCAGGGCGGGACGGGAGGGACAGGCCAGGGCGGGACGGGAGGGACAGGCCAGGGCGGGACGGGAGGGACAGACCAGGGAGGGACGGGAGGGACAGACCAGGGAGGGACGGGGGGGACAGACCAGGGAGGGACGGGGGGGACAGACCAGGGAGGGACGGGGGGGACAGACCAGGGAGGGACGGGAGGGACAGACCAGGGAGGGACGGAAAGGACAGACCAGGGAGGGACGGAAAGGACAGACCAGAGCAGGACGGGAGGGACAGACCGGGGCGGGACGGGAGGGACAGACCGGGGCGGTGTGGGAGGGACAGACCGGGGCGGTGTGGGAGGGACAGACCGGGGCGGTGTGGGAGGGACAGACCGGGGAGGGACGGAAAGGACAGACCAGAGCGGGACGGGAGGGACAGACCGGGGCGGGACGGGAGGGACAGACCGGGGCGGTGTGGGAGGGACAGACCGGGGCGGTGTGGGAGGGACAGACCGGGGCGGTGTGGGAGGGACAGACCGGGGCGGGGTGGGAGGGACAGACCGGGGCGGGGTGGGAGGGACAGACCGGGGCGGTGTGGGAGGGACAGACCGGGGCGGTGTGGGAGGGACAGACCAGGGCGGGGTGGGAGGGACAGACCGGGGCGGGGTGGGAGGGACAGACCGGGGCGGTGTGGGAGGGACAGACCGGGGCGGTGTGGGAGGGACAGACCGGGGCGGGGTGGGAGGGACAGACCGGGGCGGTGTGGGAGGGACAGACCGGGGCGGTGTGGGAGGGACAGACCGGGGCGGGGTGGGAGGGACAGACCGGGGCGAGGGGGGAGGGAGGGACAGACCGGGGCGGGGAGGGAGGAGGGAGGGACAGACCGGGGATGGGAGGGAGGGACAGACCGGGGCGGGGAGGGAGGGACAGACCTTGATTTTTCTGAACTTGTAAATGCAAACTTTCCAGGAGCACTTGAATGCAATATATGGTCTTAACATTATGACATTGCCTAAACAAAAGTGGTCTAACTGCACAGTGTTGCCTTGAGGCAACAGATAAAAAACATAGTTTTAGTATATAAATAAAAACAAAATACATTTTTAAACAATCAAACATGCTTCTTTACATATTTATTTATATGACGTTATTTCAATTTAAACATGTTAAAAAGTGAGAATTATCTAACAAATTGATGATACTGCGTCCCATGTGGCTTTACTTCATGAAAGGACTGCTCCACCCCTAAAACAAAAAAGTTACACCCACTTCAGCCCCTCATTTTATTGAACAGACATATCAGGTGATATATATATATATATATATATATATATATATATATATATATATATATATATATATATATATATATATATATATATATATATATATATATATATATATATATATATATATATATATATATATATATATATATATATATATTAAAGTTAAAGGGGCGGTGTGAGGTCCAAAAAGTTAGTTTGTTGCCAACACCATGCCATAGAGGGTTAATCATTAAATTGTTATTAGTTAAAAAAAGTCATAATGTTCCTTAATAAAAAATTATATTAAATAATAATTTAAATTAACGTGTTAATTACCACAATGGGTCAAAATCATGCATTTCAACTTCCAGTTGTCTGCTTTAATTAATCATTAGCTAATGATTTATAAAGGTATCATTATTTTATGACTTCACTTGTTGAGGCACATGACTATTTACTAATTGATTAAGTATGTAACTGTGGTTATGGGTTTTGAAATAATTTTGAATTAGTTAATAGTCATGTGCCCCAACAAGTAGAGCCATTAACGCAGACTACTGGAAGTTGAAATGTATGGATTTGACCCGTTGGTAATTAACACATTAATTTACAATATTAGTCAATATTATATGTTATTAAGGAATTAATACATTATGACACATTTAACTAATAACAATTTAAGGATTACTTAATCTATTAATCATCTAGAATCTCCATTAGTTGCTGATGCAGTAATCATTAATAAATGGGTTAGTTCACCATTACCTGTAAAAAAAAAGTTGTTTTTTGTTGGTTTAACTTAAAAAAGTAAGTATTTTGTTTAATAAATAGAAATTTAAAATATTATTGTATCTGAACCACATAAAAAAATGTGATAAATCATGAAAATAGCATTATTTGGCATATTTCACTGCGTCATCAGAAATAAAACACACACAATTATCCAATATGCTTACAAAATCGTTTAATAACATTTTAATAATGGTTGTGGAATCTCAAGACATGTTCATTGTATTAACTCAAAATTTGAATTTCAATGAACTCAAAATGTTAAGGCAACCAGGTAACCTTTTTTTCTAAATACTTTTTTACAGTGTAGTAATACATTAACTCATGATTATCTGTGCAGTAATTAAGCATGAATTAATTCATATTAGTGCACCCGTATTGTAAAGTGTTACATTCAGTTCTCATATTAAATGTTTGACTGAATTGGAATATTTTATTTAAAAAATAGCATGAATTCCTTGTAGGAACCAGCCATGGGTAGGAGATTGTGGATGATTTCAGGTTTTACTGGCCAAATGTCCCTGCAATGTATAGGCAAAGCCTATACAAAGTGTGTGTGTGTGTGTGTGTGTGTCACACACACACACACACACACACACACACACACACACACACACACACACACACACACACACACACACACACCACTACAAATGCATTAGAAGAAAAAAAAAATAAATGGAGTGAAATAAAAGATTCTTTATATAGTTGTTTTGATTATCATCTTTAATGAAATTCTTGACCTCTTAAACTGTATTAAACATATTTAATGAAATAATTTAATCTAATGGCCTTAATATGATCAGTGTGGCAAACAGTATATCCAGTGGTGATATGAAATAAAGAACTGTGACACAGAAGGCTCTTACATTTATCTCCCATCTCCCATCAGTGGGCGGTAGATGAGCTGATTGAATTATACATTTATATATTTTGTATATTTCAGAAATATGTTGTCTTTGTAATCTCTTCTGTAGGGTCTCTAACGAGAAACAGTGCAGTAGACATCCTTAACTAACGTTTTCCTTACACCAACATCAATGTTTTAAGCAAACTTCTGCTCTTTATCTTCAATGTTATCAAGTTCAAAATACTAAAAAAAGGCGACTTGCTTCTTAATGGCACTGATGGAGATTTGATTATCACGGGTCAGAAAATGAAATAAACAGAGCTGACCCTGATTCATAATGTTTTAATATTCTATACCAGACTATGGTCTACAATTTGGTTTAAAAAGCAGTTAAGGTGTTTAAACAACATAATTTTTAGAAATGTTAGTGAATATAAGAAACAACTAATGTTGTTTGTAAAACCACCATGGATATTCCAAGCCAAAAAGAATAAGTATTTGAATCATTCTACTGATTTTATGTCCTACTATTTTATAATGCAACCATACAATATAGGCCTATATAAATTATGTGCTTGTCACGCCTACTTTTAGTTCTCTCAGAATATAAAATAAAGATAATCTTGGCATCCAAAATCTTCATTCACATGACTTTGTGGCATCATGTCACTGTGTCAACAATGTAGTTAGGGTTAGGGCCGGGACTCGATTAAAAAAATTAATCGAATTAATTAGAGGCTTTGTAATTAATTAATCGAAATTAATCGCATTTTAATCGCATATAAATATTTTACCTGAGAACAATGAGAAGTAATTTTTCACATGTATTTTTAGTATACCATTGAATAATGACTGAATACATAAGCTTAATCAACTAAATATTGTTTATTTATTTCAGTCCAGCAGACCAGCGCAATGTTTGCCATTAAGTGTAGCAAAAGCATATTTGTGATATTTGAGGCTTGATGTACTGCGGTGATACGCAAATTCCTTGTTGTATAGCTTGCACACAACCATGCTCTTGACGACGCTTCCATTCTTTCGTTTTTTAAAACAAAATGTCCCATCCACGGGGTCAAGCAAAGCGGTCTCATCAGCTTCTTCGTTCATGTTCACTCATGCCCTGCGTCTCAATCAGCTCCATAGTTCCCTAGTCAGGGCACTGATCAAGACATAAGTCAATGGGCGGACTCCCTGATCAGTGCCCTGACCACTGAACTAGGGAGCTGATTGAGACGCACCCAAGGTTTGTTGTTGTCTTGACTCCGGAGCGCTAGTTGGTGTTCCAGTATAATCGGTCCGTCGAAACTGATTCATTGAAAAACGTTCCGCGGTGCAAAAATAAATGCGGTTAAATTTTTAATTTTTTTGCGTAATTAATTAACGCGTTAAAGTCACGTAATTAATTAATCTTAATTAACGCGTTAAAGTCCCGACCCTAGTTATGAACAGTACAAATCGAAATTGTTTGCTTCATTCCATCTTTAGTCGTGACACATGACTGCAGTAGTTGAGGGATAATGATCACATGAGCTTGCCCGTCTTCACTTCTATTGGTAGCCTCTTTACATTGCCGTAAAGTTAAACTTTTCTTAACTTTGTTCGCTGTCACTCTCGTCACTGTAAGTTAGCAGCTCTCATTGAAAACAAATGAGTTGAGGTCTTACCTATGCGATGTAGTCGTAACCACGATTGACACGCAAAGCTGAACTCTTTGGCCTCACGTTGTACTTTGCAAACAGCCAGACTGTCTGAGAGTTCTCTAGTATCCTCTCCTCAATGAATCATAATGAAGGAGTGTGCTGATTTTCGTAAAGGCTGCTGTGGAGAGTGATTAATTCACGTCATCCGCAGCCTACAATGCAGATATCAGAGCTCTCTTGATGAGCTGAATGACACCATGAAGATTATAAGTCAACTTTCTAATAGCAGTCTGTTCTAACAGAAAACGTTTCCTTCCCCACTTGTATGCTATCAGATACACACTCACACTGTGAATTTTATCTCAAATCGGGACATTATCAGATTAAACCGCAGCTTCATTATTGTTGAATTGGATAAAAAGAATCAATTATTTCTCAGAGACTCTTCTTTTTTTTTTTGGTGAGCCAAAGAACTTGACTTCCTCCTCTGCAGAACTCGATAGCCTGCTGTCGCTACTCATGCTGAAGATGTTGTTCTCTTATTGACCAACAGATGGCACTGTGCCTCTGAGTTTCCAATGCGTCTTTGTCCATATGTATATCTTTCATTTATTGTGGATCTGTTTTTTTGTGTGGTTGTATGTGTGTGTGTGTTAAGCCATATATGTGCCATCTAGCTCCGAGTCTCCGGATGAACAGCAGCAGGTGATGTGTGATTTACTGAATCTTACTCAGCAGAGGCAAGGTGAGGTGAAGAGTGTGTGTCAGTGTTTGCGCGAGCGTGTGCGTTAAGCCTCCGGCTGCCGAAAAGGTTAGATATATTGATTTTGTTCCTAAGAGACAGACTGGAACAGGGAGACAAATGGACTACAGTGGAGGAGCTGTCTCATCGGGCCCCTTCCATGTCAGTCCCCTTAAGGTGGAGATAAAAGTTCTCCATCTCTCTGTCCATGTAATCTATCCTCCCATTTCTCATCTCTTCTGCCTCTTCCTCTGAATATGATGTTGTATTTGTTTTTCACTTTTTTATCCGCTCCCTCTCGCTCTCGCTCTCGCTCTCTTTTGAGATGTCCAGTGTATTATGCTGTTTGACAGCAGTGTTTCTACAGAGACGGACAATATGTGACCCTGTTCACACCTGGTATTTAAGGCATAGTTCACCCAAAAATGAACATTCTGCCAATATTTATTCCCCTTCAAGTCATTCCAATGTCGTATTGTTTTTCATACAATAAAAAAAGAGAATTGAAGCGGCTCACACACAATGGACGTTGATGGGGAGTTTTGAAGGGATAGTCCACCCAAAAATGAAAATTCTGTCATCATTTACTCACCCTCATGTTGTTCCAAACCTGTGTGAGTTTCTTTGTTCTTCTGAACACAAATGGAGATATTTAGAAGAATGTTTGTAACCAAGCAAATAGAGCAACCATTGACTGCCATACACTGTTAAGGGGTCGCACACCGGACGCGGAGCTCGGCGGCGCTCGGCGGCGCGCCATGTCTTTAAAATTCGAACACATTGTTTTCAATGAGTGTACGCACACCGGTGGCGGCATTCGGCGCCTGTCCGCGGCGACTCAGGAAGTTGTTCTAAATCCTGCCGCGCCACAGAGCGCCATTTCAAGGCTTTATATTAAAAGTATATTATCGTTAAGGTATACTGATTTCAACCTTTGCTACAAGACACATTTGTTTTACATTCTGAGTTCAACAGCTTGAATAAAGTCTAAACATATTTTGGGGAAATGTATAATAAACTTAGCCTTTTAAAATGTGCGCGTCCGGTGTGCGATACCTGAGACGCTGCGTGGCGCGCCGCCGAGCGCCGCCGAGCTCCGCGTCCGGTGTGCGACCCCCTTTAGAAGAAAAGGTTCTATCGGCGCTACGTATTTGGAACCCCTAAAAGGTTCTATATAGCACTCTTTTTAAGGGTTCAATCAAAAGAACCCTTTAAGGTTCTTTGTAACCAGAAAAAAAGGTTCTATATGGAACCTTTTTAAAGGTTCATTCATTATCATTTATTTTGTCCTTTCCGGATTAAATATTTCATATTATTGAGAAACATTTCACTGTATCATTTAGTGTATTCAAATGCATTTATGAATGCATGCGATTGATCACATAATTTAAGATATGGGGGTTAGAAAATGCATATATTTATCTCCTTTTATGTAGTTAATAAATATCATACGAAGAGTGCCATTTCAGTTTTTCTCCTCCAAAAATCAGCATGATTAAAATGCGATATTAAGTTACTACAACAGTTTAATAAACAATAATTTAATTCCAACTACACAATGTTGCAGAATAATGTAATAAATGAATAATAGCCCAAATAACCTTTGTGACAAAAAGGGTTCTTTTATTAAAGAACCCTATGGTTATATATAGAACTAGCCTGACATAGTCATACTCAATTCTAGTCAGTCAATGGTTGCTCTATCTGCTTGGTTACAAACATTCTTCAAAATATCTTCTTTTGTGTTCAGCAAATGATGACAGAAATTTCTTTTTTGGGTGAACTATCCCTTTAAGCCCCAAAACGGACTAAACACGCCATAGAATTGGTCTATACGACTCAAGCTGTCCTTTCACGTCTTTTGAAGCCATAAAATAGATTGAAAATCTTGCTTGAGAAAGCCATGGTAACCATGCACTATCATTGTTTGAAAAAAAGAGCTGCTTGGACATTCATGCCCATTTTGTTTCGCACAGAAGAAGTTCTGTTTTATGGTCAGATCATAATACAGCACTAAATACAAGTAAGGATCTGATCACTCAAAGCACATTCAAAGGTGGTCAAAATGCATGTTATTATTGCTTAATTTACTTGGTGCACAGTAATGATGTATAGCCAGAGATCCATTATTCAACATAATTTGATTAATGCGCAAACAAGGTCTGTGGCTATTCGCTGCTCATACACTGATGTGCATCAGTCTTTATCTCTGTCTTCATCCTTCAAAGCATGCTGATATTGTTATCTGTTGTCACAGGTCTTCATGTGTTTTGGGGGTTAATTGATCTCAAACATGACTGGGTTGCTTATTATGCAATTCATATGGAAACTTAATCAAGCCTGGCAGGTTTGCCATGCATCTTGGCAGATCGAAATGGCTGATATCGTTTCTCTCATGTCGGTAATATACACATTTTTCATGCACGTATACACATAAACATGCACATACAAGGGGGCCTGAATTTAGGTTCACTGCATCATTGTCAGATATGTTGTGTCTGCACATCTAGCTCCATTGACTAGAGAATATATTGACTCATGATGGAAGCAGTATTTGTGTGTGGTGGGCAGGTTTTGCATTGTGGGGAATGCTGGAAGGAAAGCAGCTTAATAAACATATACTAAATAACATCTTCATGATGACAATGGTAGCAGCTGGAGCTGAGCTGGCTGTGAACTCACATTTAGGTGTTAATTCAAGCTTGAATTGTTCAGATGGTATGAAAATGTAATAAAGGTCAGGGGGTATGATTTAATTTGTTTAGTAATGCATCTGTGTGTGTGTTTAAAAATATATATGGAATTATATATTATATATCAACATAGGTAATTTGCAAATGCAATAATTTATCAAATGTAAATTCATTTAATATATAATTATAACTAAATGAAATGTGTTAAATCAACTCATTTAATTACATACACTGAAATCATTATTTAAAATTATATTGTAAACAATAATAAGCTAAATTAGTATTGTATAGACTAATCATTATTATATTTTCGGTAATTACAAATTTACAGTTAAGGTGCTATCCAGTCAGTGGCGGTTCTAAACCACGGTACCTTGGAGGTCAGGCAGGGGCCACTTTTATTTTTAGGGGGGGGAACACGTTAGTTAAAGGGATAGTTCACCCAAAAAATGAAAATTCTGTCATCATTTACTCACCAACCTGTGTGAGTTTCTACTTTTTTCTGCTGAACACAAACTATATTTTGAAGAATGTTTGTAACAAAGCAGATCATCAACCATTTTTTTCCCCCCTTACTTTGGTAGTAAGTGATTGTTCTATCTGCTTTGTTACAGACATTCTTCAAAATATCTTATTTTGTGTTCAGCAGAAAAAAAGAAACTCTTGCAGGTTTGGAACAAGATGATGACAGAATTTTCAATTTTGGGCGAACTATCCCTTTAAATAGGTGAATGAAAGTGAAATGGAAATTCTTTCATCATTTAGGCTACTCATCCCCCATGTCGTTCCAAATTTGACTTTCTTATGTTGAACATAGAAGAAGCACTGAAATGGGTTGGTTACCGACATTAGAAATATATACAGGTTTTTGGAACAACATGAGTGTGAAGGCCCGTCCACACGGAGACGCCTTTAGCTGTATACGTATAAATTTTGTACCGTATCAGCGTTTCGTCCACACGGATCCGGCGTTTTAGAAGCATGCATCCGATATTTTTCGAAACCGGGTCCCAAAGCGGATAAATCTGAAAACGCTCATCTTCCGTTTTCGTGTGTACAGCGAATCTGTATATTTTCTGAAACGGTGATGTCATCACACTACGTCCAGCACGGTGAAAGAGGTAAGGGATACAACTACGGGCACTGGGCATGCGCACATGAATATCGCGTCATTTAATTAACGTATCTGCAAACCTGTAAGGGTATGTTTTGGGTTGGGGTAGGTGTAGGCATTAATAAAACACATCTGTTAAGTAGCAAATGTATTTATTGTTATTTTTTTTGTGAGATTTTGCCTCACCTCTGACCACTGCTTTACCCCTTCTAGCCACAACTCTTCTTCTCCGTTTTTAGTGAATTTCTGTGGCAGAATTACAGCGTCACATACTGGCATGGCATGCAAACTACATCGTTTTTAGTCCGTTTTTATAATCTCGTGTGGACGCAGATATTTCTTGAAACGAGGAAAAAAAAAGATTGGATTGGGAAAGCGCTGGCTTCGTGTGGACAGGGCCTGATTTACATTCTTAGGTGTTTTTATTGCTTTTGGTGTGAACCGACCCTTTTACCTCTTTTCCGGGTTATTGAAAGAACCCCCCCCCCCAACACACACACACACACACACACACACACACACACACACACACACACACACCCCACACACAACCTCCAGAACCGCCAGTCCAGTTTAACCGCAGGAGCTAGGAGATAGAAAATTGGCTCATAGAAGTCGGAAAGTCTCCACTATGATAGAAAAGCTGACATGTAAGCATGTATGGTTCTGACTTGTATGTGTGCACAGGTGGCAAATGTCTTAGTCAGTCAGGCATAGAATCAGAGACCTGCTGTGCTGTAGGTCACACACAGAGACCTGCATCTGATCTCCCTCTCTCTCTCTCTTTCTCTCTTTGTTCTCTCCCCCACACACAGATGAGTCATTTAGGCTGGGTTGTCGTCTCTCAAAAGCTCATTGTGATGTCTTTGAGATATTCTGACTGTGACAAGTTTGGGCTTGTTATAGTTAATATACAGGCAACACATGAAATGAAATGAATTATTCAAGAGCATAAAAACTGCCAGCCTGTTTATGAGCTAGCGTCTCTGCTCTCATTTCTATCAGACAGGTCTCTACAAAGCAAATCTATCTCTTAATCACATGCTTCACATTTAATGGGTGCATGTTTTGTGAGTGATGTGAAGGGATTGGAAACACGTTATTTGATGGGAAGTTGTCTGTGTGCAAAAATGATACAGAAAAAGTTTAAATGAGTGCCTGTCTGGTTCATGCTGTTCCAAAAGAATCATTGTGATTTTAACTCAGTGAATATGAGACCTCTGTGATGAGAGAACCAAGAGAAATGAGGATCTTTTCATTAAGGTAACGCCTTCGCAAAGTGTGACAGAAGCGAGATCACACACGAAGTATGGAATGATTTAGTTGCAATGACCTTTTTTTGAGAAGAGCTTCTGATTTCACTCTGTGGTCATTGACAAGGCTTTAGTACAGTCTGAGCTGTGGTTTTGAATGAGACAAAAATCAGAGTGTGCCCAGAATCTTCAATAAAACATGATAGCGTCGCCATTATTTTATTTTATTACTAAATAACTGCTTTGTGTTTTTTAATATATTTTAAAATTTAATTTAGTCCCGTGTTGGCGAGGCTGACTTTTCAGCATCCATTACTTAAGTGTCACCGGTCTTTCAGAAATCATCATTTGATTTTGTGCTCAATAAATTGTTCTTATTATAATCGATGTAGAAAACAACAGTGTTCATATAATACTTGTATATAATATAACAATACATTGCAATATATTTGTTGCTTGTAAAACATTTGCTGTCAGAATACAGTGTTATGTTTGAATGCCCAATAATGGGGACAATTCTTTTTGATGTTGTCATGTTGATGTTTGACATTGTTTCAGTTGTGTCTGCGTAATAATCTTCAATAAGAGAATGTATTTTAACACTGAAAAAAATGATATGCTGTACCTTAAATTACTGTGAAAAGTTAAGCATTATTGTATAACAATCCTCTGGTGTTATTTTGCTATAACTGCTACTGTGTGTATGTGTGCCACAGGCTACAGTGAATAGTCAAAATTATATATATATATATATATATATATATATATATATATATATATATATATATATATATATATATATATATATATATATATATTTCACAGTGAAGGAGAGGGAGTGATAGAAAGAGTGAGAGAGTCTTTGAACAAGAACGGCTCTCCCTACAGTTCCAGGACCTCTCCACTTTAGACACCTGAAGAAGGCCCACTTCAGAAGGTGTGAAACATCAAAGATTCTGTTCAGACACACTCACGTGCACACACACACACTTACTCACGTGCACCCCCCATCCCCCCCTCTCTCGCAACAGACATATTCTTGCATTGCTGTGATATTTGTCCTAACCTGCGTTGGCAAAAAAGTAGTGGTTTGTACTAATAATTAAGTATGTGGACAAGAGTATGTGGATCTCTTACCCTGTGCACTCTATCCCAGATTCAAACACCACTGTGCCTTACCTGTAGATCTACCTTCAAAGGCTATATTTGGATCCATTAGAGTTATAACTGAGATTAAAAAGGCTTCCAGGGAGCTCAAATCCTTGAGAGTGAAGCAGTTTGTTTTGTGTAATGGGAGGTACTTGTCTGTACTTCACTATAGAAAGTTCTAGCTTTTTAGTTCTAGCTACTGATGACAAATTCAAAGGTCCAATAATGTTTAGGTTATGTCAGATATCATTATACCATGATTCTTTATGGCTATAATATCCGGGTAATCTAGCAATGTAAAACTGTCATCACTGTGTATATAGACGTAGGTCTCTGAATGATACCGCTTGACTACAGCTATTTTCACAATGTGCCTTTCTCCTGAGAAGCAAATGATTAATAAGTGACCAGAAGGGGGCATTGTGGGTCTATAGCATTGTTTGTAACTGAATCTCTTGATAAATGGCAATGTGCTGATGAAACCAAATGATAACTCAAACAGTGCCAGCCGCCATGACAGAATAGATGCTGTCTAAAAGGTGTATGTGAGAAGAGGAAAGGACATGATTGAGCTGAATAGAGGAATTGAGTGAGTTCTGGTTAAGTGAGTATTGGCGTGAGCGTGTCGTTGTGTGAGGGTGGCCTGGCGTTAAAGGATTCTTCCATTCCTAAACTGAGCTTTTTGGCAATTACCGGCTTTTTGGATTATGGGTGCGCTCAAATGTCAGGGTTTCTCTTTTGGGTGGGATTCCAAAGCACCATCCAATTCCAGTGTTTAGGGAGCCAGTGGATGGCATGCTGGACACAGATAGGAGATAGTCCAGCCCTCATTTAGCCAGTCATGATGCTCACTGCATGTTTCTCCGCCAGTATTATGGGCTGTATGTGTATGAATGATTTAGCTGTAGTTCTGGAAAGGACATTGATGAAAAGGTCCCTTTTAGCTCAATGGCACTTCAAATATTGCTCCCAGAAACTCAGAAGAGTTTTTAGTTTTGTTTAACTGAATTTTTGTTTCGGTGTGTCTAAGGTGTTTCTTCGAAGGATAAAAGATAATAAACTGAGAAAATGTTGACACTGGGGTTATAGAGCAAATAGTGTGGATGGCATAGCTTGGATAATTTGGTCTTCAAACTATTTGATGAAAAATACTCAAGTTGATATTGACATTTCTGTTGTTTTATTGCAGACTGTGCTTTCGTGGAAAAATCTGAGCACAGTTTATGACATAGTTGAGGTATCTTTGCAAACTTCACAGGAGATACAGGTGAGATTATCAAGGTCTTTTTGTTGCTTGAGAAAAATCTTAGAAGAGGTTTAGGCAAAGGGTTACATTTGATCTCTATTTAATCCAAATGCGGTCTGAAAAAATGCTGTCTAAACACTGAGAAATATTCTAATCTCATTTTTGTTTTTCTTTATTTTTCCTATATGTAGAAAAATGCTCAATATTTTGGTAAAATATTAGTTATCTACACATATTAACATTATAGTTCAGATCCATATCGGAAATGCATTGATATTGGATATTTAAGAATTTCTGTCTATTTTTACATATGTAACTTTTATCTAATTCTGATGGCTATTCTTTAAAAACAAATTATTTAATAACTTTTTTTATTCTTATAGCATTTTTACTAAATTTAATGTTGCCATTAATTAGCTATCTGCAGTTAATGTGAAAATAATTTGTCAGCTAGAATTTAATAGTGCAAATTGGTCATCTAAGAAAGGATTAATCACTTGTTAAATGTTTTATTTTAAGTTGTTTTAGGGTTAGTCAACAGTAATTATCCACCCATTCTCCAAACCGCTTATCTTTTGCAGGGTTGCCGGGAAGCTGGAGTCCATTGTCTTGGACCACAGGTTAGGAAATATCTGGACAGATTGCTAGTCCATCACAGCGCTCCCATACGCATTGCAGGTTGGGCGATGTGGCTATCATATCTCTGTATTTTTTGGTTAAATGGCAATACACAGTATATTATATCCCTGTATTTTATATGTTTAAAAAAACAAAAAACAAAAACTTTCCCTCCATCTGCTCATTCTGCTTCCTCCACTATTTTTCAGATGCGTTCGTATGAATCTACTGTATATCGATATAAACAGTATTGCCTCATTCCATATAGTTTATATATATGTATAAATTATATATTGTATAAACTCGATATACCGCCCTACAGTTTAGTGTCTCCTGTTTAACCTACGATTCGTGTTTTTGGATTGTAGGGTGCACCTGGAGAAAACCCACACAGACATGGGGAGAATGTGCAAGCTCCCCACAGAAAAAGCCCTCCTGGCTCAACTGGGACTTGAACCGGTGACCTTCTTGCTGAGGCAACAGTGAGCCACCCACTGAGCCACCCACTAAGCCACCGTGGGTACCTCCAGTACTTAATATGTTAAATTGAAAAAAAGTCTTTAGGAAGTTTCCATTTAGATAGCGAGGTAAATGAAAGGGTTAGTTCACCCAAAAATGAAATTGATGTCATTAATGACTCACCCTAATGTCCTTCCACATCTTCAGAACACAGTTTAAGATATTTTATATTTAGTCCGAGAGCGCATGCAAGTGTATGCACACTATACTGTCCATGTCCAGAAAGGTAATAAAAACATCATCAAAGTAGTCCATATGTGACATCAGTGGGTTAATTAGAATCTCTTGAAGCATCGAAAATACATTTTGGTCCAAAAATAGCAAAAACTACGACTTTATTCAGCATTGTCTTCTCTTCCGGGTTTGTTTTCAATCCTCGCCTCGCAATTTGAGACACGCCATCCGAATCATGAATCAATATGCTGATTCATAACCTTTTGAATCTTTATTTGATTATTGAAAACAAACCCGGAAGAGAAGACAATGCAGAATAAAGTAGTTTTTGTTATTTTTGGACCAAAATGTATTTTCGATGCTTAAGTTTGGATAGTGCATTTTCATGACTATTCTCAAAAAGGGGGGGGTGACAGTTAAGGGGTAAAAGAGATTATACACAGTATAGTGTGCATACACTTGCATACGCTCTCGGACTAAATATAAAATATCTTAAACTGTCTTCTGAAGATGTGGAAAGAGTCATTAATGACATCAATTTCATTGTTGGGTGAACTAACCCTTTAAGAGATTTCTGGACATGTTTTCCCACATTAAGCAGTTGAAATCGTCTCATCACTATGAGACAGATATACACACACAAAAGAGCATTTCTGACCATATGCGTAAATTTTGTGCATATGTCAGAGAATGAGGGAGAAAATAGTCTAGTTTTGCTTTCTCCCTTTGTTCAGCTACACAGCTTGGCATCTTTTTCATACAGCTTGATCTGATCATCTCAGGGAACTCACAATTCACAATGTGTGACATTTCGACACAATGCACGACAATAGATGAAAGTCAATGCGTAAAACAGTTCCAAATGATTACAGACAATATAATCGCTTCTGAATATATTCCACAACATTTGACACACTGCCAAAAACATCTAGCTGCGAACCTCTTTGAATTCACCACCAAACCGCAGAGCTTTGCTTCAAATTGCACCCTTGTCACCTGTCTGAATTTATCCCTTCAAATCCGTCGGCTGATTCCGTCTTTCTTTTTCCTGCTCTCAACATTTCTGTCCGGCCTCTTTGCCCTTGTCTATCTGGCCTTTGCGCTGTTGGTCCGTGGGGCTGCCCATGGTACAAAGCATCTGTCATGGACTAGAGGTGGCCAACCTAACATGTTCTCTGGGTTTGGCCCTGCTGTAGTGGGCATAAAGTAGCATCTCACATGCCATGGCCTCGCTCTTTCTCTCAGACTGAACGGTCGTTACTCTAGCGGGAAGAGAGACTTGGAGCAAATGTTCCCCCATCTCTTCATTAAGAGAAAATTAGCTTTTCATTCTCTAAGGATTGTGACCCTGCTGACGAGATGAGTCCCTGAGATGGCAAGCCTCGTGTAATAGAGCTCCGGCAAAACACATTCTCGTTCTGTCTCTCTTTCTTCCCTGTGCTCTCTCCGTTCCTTTTTGTGCTCCCGCTGGCCTTCTCGGCCTCTGACCCCTGAATGAGTTTAATTGCTGCTTTCCTGTTAAACTGCCAAAGCCTGAGGGGATGGAAAGGGAATAAAGAGAAATGATAATAGAGATAATCATAAGGAGCAACGCAAGGTAAGAGAACTCCGGCTGTTTACGAGCTGTTGAGGAGCGGCGTGAACTAATTTACACTATAAACACTTCTCTCAGGCTCCACTCTCCTTTTCAT
This sequence comes from Pseudorasbora parva, assembly GCF_024679245.1. Taxonomy (NCBI): domain Eukaryota; kingdom Metazoa; phylum Chordata; class Actinopteri; order Cypriniformes; family Gobionidae; genus Pseudorasbora; species Pseudorasbora parva. The sequence goes on from NC_090182.1 coordinate 18,368,210, forward strand.
CGGAGCTTTGCATTATTGTACTGCTTAAGCAAATGCAGCTGACATTTTTTTTGTTGAAAATGCTGGAACCTGGTCGGACGAAGATACAAAGCAGCATTTAATTAGTGATGTTTTATGGGCTGTCTATAGCCTCATGCAGAAGACACAGGTAAAAAGCTCTCAGGGCTTGATGAATGGCAAGGTTATCCGAGGAGCGCTTTTATTCTCTGAGCTAATTCTGCTATGGAGACCGTCAAAGGGATGAAAATAAAAACACATACTTGCTTGCTTTCACGGTGGTATCCAGAACTAATATTTAAGGATGGGAAGATCCTTAACTCTTATACAGTTATACTCTTTCATAGTTGATGTAAAAATGGGCTAATTTTAGATTTGTGTTAATATATATATATAAAATAATATATTTATAAATATGATTAGAGTATCTAAAGTTGCTGCCCAAGTGATATACTTTTTTTTTTTTGTATGCATAGTACAAATGTGTATGTGCTCTATATAAATACGCTGCAATTGTACTGTGGGTATCCAAATTGATATATACTCTGCTCAATTGGAACAACCAAGTTTGTACTTAATCCACTGTATATACTTAAATATATTTGATTGTGCTAAAGTGGAACTATTGCAAGTATACTTTAGGTACATTTAAAATATATTTCATTTAAAGACTGAAAATATACAAAGATCATACTATCCTTACTATTAGTGATATTAAAACACATTTTAGGCTTAATATTAAGAAATGTGCATTGTGCAATATTAATACATTTTAATTATAATATTTATATCAGTAAGTCCCAAGCAATATGTCAGTAAATATGTTAATGGATTTGAAGTAGTTACACTGTAAAAAAATAAAAAATAAAATAAAAAAAAAATGTCTCCAATTGAAAATTTTATAGTGACTGATCACATCTAAATTTTTCAGTTGGCCGAATTGAAATTCTGTGAATTGATGCAATTTAATTCACAGAAATTCAATTCGGCCAACTAAAAATTTTAGATGTGATCAGTCACTAGACAATTTTCAAGTGGAGACCTGCATTTTTTTTACAGTGTAGTTTTGAAATAAATGTATTTTAAATACATTTTAGTGCATTTTTTATTATTATTATTATTATTTTTTTATTATTATTATTCCTCTAGGGTGGTATTAGCTGGTTTTAGGTGGCCTAAATGGTCTGGGTTTTTAGATAGATGCATGGTTTTAAAAAACAACAACCTAAACACATGAATCTAGTCAGGTCAGCTGAAGACCAATTTAGCAAGGGTGAGAGACCAGTTTAAACAAGCTAAGGTCGGCATATCAACTTGGCATAATTACTTGCCAAAACCCTAAAACCCAAAACTATAAAAACCAGGCTTACCGGCTAAGGTTGGTTAAAGAGCAGATAACAGCAGTCTTTTTTTCTTCCTCACAATGGGTATTGAATTTGTATTAGATTGTATTTTGTGACCTTTAAAGCAATAGTTCACCCTAAAATGAAAATGTTGTCATCTACTCATTTGTACCAGTGGGATTCCCCCCCACTGTGGAACATAAAAGATGGATATAGATTGTCCATGCTACCCTCTTTTTTAATACATTTTATACATGCTGTATAAGGACATTAAATGATTAAGAACACTGTTCAAAATATCAATGTTATATAATAACTTCAAGAAGAATTCAAGAAGAATTCAAGAAGTCAGACCTGCTCTGACTTCTGACTACTTTTGTATCTCCTTTTGTATGTTAACACTTAGTGCCAGAAATGACACTCACTTTGGAGTAAAGAAAATCTGTTCAAAGCAGAGAAATGTTGCAGACAAATGTTGAGAAATCATCTTGCTTAATAGGAAGGATTTGACACAAGGTGCCATTTTCTTTTAACACATCTATTTGTATACTTTGAATGTTTTCACTCTTTATTTAGAACAATAGTGTTTAAGTCAAAAAAAAAAAAAGACAAAAAAGTGCAGTAGCATTAACATGCTAGAATACACTTGCATTTACACTGCAAACGCTCACTTGTTATGTGGCCAGGGGGTCCTGTTCCTGCGATATTGCTCAGTCGTAAACGTAATCTTGTGAACATCGCTGAATAAACCTTGCTGTGAGTCGTCTCCCTTACTTTACTCCCTCTGGCAGTTCATTTTACATTTTATTATGCCTCATAAACAGAGCGGAATGAAAACTCGTTCCACGTATGAGCATCTATGAGTAACAAACAATGCGATAGGCTGATTTGATGGCCTGAGTGATTGATTTAGAGGAAGGCAAATTAGTCTCGCGGGATGTGTATGAGTTCGGGTCACCTGCTCTTGCTGCATGAGACGGTGCGATATATTTAGAATATGGTATGATTGATTCTGGCTTTCATTAGGTTTACGTTTATGTTTGGATGCTGCATATGCAGATAAGCTTCACGTGTTGGTCATACGAGAGCGGTGATGGCGGAAGCGTGTATCAGACTGTTTTTAGAAAATGCGTATGCATGTACACAGTACCTTTTCTTCCACCACATATAAATAAATCATGCCTTTCTCCTGGCTCAAGAAATCAGCTATGACATATATACCCAATCACTGAAATATGTAAATCAACTGAAAACCGGAGGCTTCGTGTTCTTAAAGGGGTCGTGAGGGAGAGAGATGTAGAGGTGGAGAATGAGATCTAGGCTTAAAAAAGAGAGGGGGATCTGAAAGAAATAAGCTTGAAATGGGATTCATTTAAATAGACCTCACTAATTTTGTCCAACATTAATTTGAGCTATTTAAATCATGTTAGTGTGCCAATTAGCTGACCTAATCTAAGCTAGCTGAAACGCCTGCCATGATTGCGAGTTATTTGTGTATCTGTTAGTAACTCTAATTCATTCCGACTTCTTTTGGCTGTGAAGACGGGCCTCCGCGCACATACATATACTCTGTCAAGCATTAATTGGCCCCCGCTAATCATCTATGAGCACTAAGTTCATTATATTCGGTAAGTCGCCATGCCGTCCACACCTCTAAGCATGCATGACTGCTTTAAACACTTGGTCACAAGCCACAACAGATGATATTAAGTGGTTTAACGTGTTAGTGTCGCCGTGTTTGCCGAGACAACGTTTAGTTATGAGGTGCACAATTCAATTACTGGGAAAGGTACAAAATGCTGTAAAAAATCAAATTTGTTCTCCGTGCTAAATGACAGGGATATTTGAACGGTAAGCAGATACAGGCTGTTTGATCTTCACACAGGTTCTGGTGTGTGTTAGATCGTCCCTGCTAATTAAGACTCCTATCAACAGTGTTACTCTGCCTTCTCCTCCGTAATGTGAACAAATATGATTAATGGGAAGAAAGAGGAGAATGAAAGAGGGACTGAATGAGGGGAGGAGAGAGAGAGAGAGAGAGAGAGAGAGAGAGAGAGAGAGAGAGAGAGAGAGAGAGAGAGAGATTAGATTTTTTATATTTTATAAATATTTTTTTAAGAGATATTTAATTTTATGATTTCCATTTCCATTAATGGTTCTTTGCTACCAAAATAATCTGATTTGTGATGAGGATGACTTTTATCTCAAATAAAGTATATATCATTCCATTACACATTCGACTCATATTACCGTGTATTGTGCATTCTTTTTGGGGGTGGCAGTGGCTCAGTGGTTCATGTACGCTATTTTTTAAATTTATTTTTTATTTTTTATACTGCTTGTTCAAATTGCTTAAAATTAGCTAAAGCAACACAATTGCTATACATTTTGTCCAAATTTAATTTGATTGTGTTCAGTCCACTTCCATTGGACTTAAATTCCAATTGAAGTCAAACTTAATCAGTTTGTGTTGTGTTACATGAATGATTTGTGTTGCATTAACTGAAACTGAGTGGGGCTTGTTGGTTCACAGCATGATTTAAATATGGAAAAAGTCAAGAGCAAGTAAATTATTAAAAGGTTTGTTTTATGTATTTTTGAGCAACATGAGAAAGGGGGAGAGTTTTTAATTATTTAATTATATTGGAATTATTAGAACAATTTAAATTATTGGGGGTTACCTACTGCTAATGTTACTTTGCTGAAGGAGATTTTAATGCTTAGCATTTAAGATGATAATGTGTGCTCTTGCTAGCTAAACGTTTGTCAGCTAGCTTGTGCAGTATTATAATGCAGTTGTGTAACATTAAAGAATATGAAATGGAAGTGGATGAATATATGAAGTCTGAATCATGACAGGAAGTCATATCAAATTCACTTTGAAACTACTTAATTGAGTCACTAAAAATGCTTTCATTCCATTATGTTGAAGTGACATGAACAAAATGTTTGTTTAACGCAATTCATTCATGTGGGACCAATGTACACAATTAAATAATGTAAATCCAACGCACTTTTTTTCAGTGTAGGTCGAGGTGTCCATGAGCTTTGGATGGCCAATGGGTCTTTTGAAAGTGCTCTATAAATGCAGTCCGTTTACCATTTTATTAATTATTTAACATAACTTATCTAGTATTTCAGAATAATTATTGGTTTGCAAATATGTAAACACAACCTTTTCAAGAATTATGTTAAATGCATTTCTGATTTACATTATTTTTACTTTTGTCTGAAAATATCTCATTACGTGGTTTAAGGTATATAGTGATTATATATTCAGCACCTAAGAATAGTATAGAATGTAATTTTGCAGGATAGTTTCTTAACCTCTCCCTCTGTTTGTACTTTTCAGGTTTTCTTGCACGTCTTTTTCCCTCTTTTCTCTTCATCACATCTCTTCAGACTGCTGTTAGCCTCTGGCCTTCAACTCTTCAGTCCCATGCCAATATCTTCAAGCACCCCCTGTGAGAGCAACACTAATTGGTTAACATAAATGTGTAATAGTTTCTTTCTTTGTGCGTGAAATACACACACTTGTCTTGCAAAAAAAAAAAAAAAAAAAAAAAAAAGGCAAAAGGGGCTCAGTTTTTGGTACATCAGATGCAATTCAAAAGTGTTCTGCCTTTGAGTCTTTGCTTTTTAATGACTGATAATAGTCTTTAAGAATAATTGGTCTTTTTTCTTCCTACACTCTCAGGAGAAAACAAAAGTTTACCTGGAAGAGTGCTCACTGAGAGAGAACAGATGATTCCTCTGCACCTGTCCTCTTAAGAACCAGAAAAAAACGTCCTCTGGAGAGACTGAAAAAAGATACATTTCCTTTGAATAATATAGTAACAAATTGCGTAGTAATTACTTTTACAGTACCAACTAAGAACAGGGCCGTCTTTGTAATAATGTGTAGTACTGTGAAGACAAACAGAGCAGTTAGAGAGAGTTCTCTGTATTTTTCTTTCTGTTCTGTGTAAGAAAGTTGGAGGCAAATTTGTTGCCTGCAGGATTAATTATCACTAAATTATGTTAATTTATATGTCAAGTGTGGTATAGAATACAACCAAATGGTATGATTTACTAGATAGAAAGAGATGGGATGATGAAAGAGAATGGTTAAAGGGAGAAGTGTAAAGTGGTGAACATCGCTTTTCAAAGAGCTTCCGTCTAAGTGGCGTCAGTGCTCTAAATAATGTTCTCTGTCCTGTATTTCAAGGTTAAGTCTACAGAAAAATAAATAAATAAATAAATTACGATCTAAAATGTTAGATTCATACAGTTTTTGTATCTACATATCCTAGTAAGACCTTTTGACACAATTCATATTCCAGGCTTAAGACTACATATTCCCCATTTACATTTTTTTTTTTTTTTTACATTGTGGAATGTGTTTTTCCACCTTAAAATTGACCTGCAACTTGCAAGCATTCTATTTCCATGGGAACTGTTTGCCCAAACTGTATCAGCATCTCCAGAAATGGTCAGTTCTGTATTAGGAGAACTCTGCCCTGAAGCAGGTATCAGGCTTGATATTGAAATGTTGGATTTAAGCCACTGTTCCAAGGTCCACTCGAATCCCCTTAAAGATTCACAATGGCAGTTGAACCCACAAAGGGATTTTGCTGGCTCTACGGCATAGGTTAGGCAATTTTCTAACAGTAGCTATTGATTTCTATTTTGAAAATACTGCATAGAATTCCTGTAATTGGTCTGTGAGGATTTAGGGGGAAACAGGAAACTGCAACAACGTCAACAGCAACAACAACAAAAAAAAAAAACCCACAAAAAAACAAAAACAAACACAAAAATCTGATTGCTGTAAAATCCACAAATAGACATACAATTCCTCATTGAGCAATGACAGTTACTTAAATCAATGATTATAATGGCATGAAATCACTGATAATGAACAAAAGGTACACATGAGTCAAGAGAGAAAAACAGATGTTAAATTGACTTTTTTTCCCCCTTATGTGCTCTGTGCAAACATATTGCATTTTTAGATTCAATGAAAGCAAGCAGTCACAAGAGGCCATGTGTTACAGTTTTACCATGAGTACGGGGTTTTCTTGGGCATGACGTGAAGCAGATATATTGCTTTTTCAGCGACATAAACATAAAATTAAGTAATATAACAAAAAGAAGGTTCTATTGTTCCAATAACAACACTGACTGCAGGTAATCACAACTGTTGATATTTAGACCAACGCCAGTGTTTTGAATGAATCGATTGATGATATGATTTAGTGACTCATAAGGACAGTCACTTGTATTTTTCCTAACTGAATCATTGTTTTAAACAAATCGATTGGGTGAACTATTCAGGGACTTGCTCATAAGGATATTCAATTGTACTTTTTTTCCTGAAAGAATCAATATTTTAAATTACTCAACTGTGTGAATGATCAGGGGCTCATTTATGACATTTTTCCCCTATCATATTCTGGGCAAGAATATGAATTCTCAAATCTGGGCTTATAAAAAATAACTAATTGCCAGCTACCACTGGCGTTTTTGATAATATGATAATTTTCATAAAAATTGTATGGATATCTCAACATACACTATATTAACATAAATAACAGAACCAAATTTATTCTAACGTTTTATTCTAGCTTCATGCATTCTCCTAGACTGGGTAAACCCAGCCTGACTTGCTGGCGATTTGATTTCGCCCTGAAGCTCAGTCTGGAAACCTGTACATTAATTTATCCTGCTTCTGTTACATTTTTGCGGGAACCAATCACAGACTGGCTTATCCACCTGACCCACTATTGGCTGGTTTAATACGGTGACAGATAGAGAAACGATGGGTCGTTGCCCGTTGATCTCGCCTGATGGGGTCCGATTGGTTTAAGGCCTATCCAATTGTGAGTCATTTGAATAATGCTCGTTGATCACGCCTCGTGTGCAGTAGAAAATACAGAGCAGACTCCCCAGACCAATGATCAATTTTAAATGAGCTTGGTCTGGTGATAGCCAGAGGCATTCTTCTTTATCAACACTTGAATGTGGGTAAGTTTCCTATAAAAGATGGGCAGATGCTTTTTGTGAGATGCTTTTTTTGTGAGATTTTTTTTTTTTACTCTTTCAGAAGATGCAAAATCCCCCTTCCCCTTAATATAACCTTGAAGACAATGGAAAGCCAGAACATTCCGTCAAAGTCAGGGGAAGAGTTCATCGAATGGAACGATTGTTTTCAAATCGAAGCTGTCTTTTATAATCATTAATTCTAAGATTAATAATAACATTTTTATATTTCTTTATTGTTATATTAGATATGGGACTTGGTACTTTGTAAAGGCCTTCCCATGAACTCATTTTCAAAGACTACAACCAACATGCCCTGTTGCATTCACTGGCATTACTTTAATGCTGAAAATAACAAACCTTGTATTAAAATGTTGCGAAAATGCCCTTTTAATGGAAAAGGCTACCGCGGGTGTTAAACTAACCTTCCTCAGCACTCTCTCTAACACATTAAGCTACATGCCCACCAAAAAGTCTGATCCCAGTGTCATTTAATGTAATCAAATAGATTAGGGATGCACAGATTTCCTCTTTTCTCTAACCATCAAGCCATATCAGGCAAAGTCATATTAAGTCTGAACTTACGGACTCAACTTTTAATTTTCACACAGCAGTTGTATTTTTTCTTTATTGACACAAGACAAAGGGTTAACAATAGCCGCATCAATGAAACCGCCCACATATAGCATTAGGTCCACGTTTTAAATAGCCGTACGCCTGGCCGTGTTCCTCTGAAGTCCCATGCGAGCGCCTTGTGCATGGTCTCGCTTCTAAATATTCTCTTTTGCGCGGAGCGTGCACAGCTCGGATATGAAAGCATGGCATGGCATCTTCTTGAACCAAATGATAAAAGAGTGCCACAGCTAAAACCCAAAGGGCCTCCAATGCTTTCATTTAGTGAAGGGGCAGCCGAAGCCAAATCTATCATTAATGAAGAATGAAGAAGAGGAAAAAGATCTCTTCTAAATTTACAGGTCTAACCGGATATACTTCAACAGTTATAATAAAGTAGGGTCACAGTTGCTGAGAATTTTTTATTTTTTTTTGTATTATTTTTTTACTTGCGTTTATTTATTGAAAACAATTTCAACTGGGTTGAACAGACTATTTCTTGTACATCCTGTTCAACTTTTTGGTAGTATAGGTAGTATAATCTATTTAGTTATAGGTAGTATAATCTATTTAGTGTGGATATTTGATGTTCTAAATATCAAAGAGTTTTCCTGATGTATTTTTCAGCAAATATTTCATTTGAATACTTTTTTGGAATATAGATTATTACTGTCATTGCAATCTTCACTGTTTGAGAGAATGCGGATTTGTTCTCTCATCTCTCTCTCTCTCTCTCTCTCTCTCTCTCTCTCTCTCTCTCTCTCTCTCTCTCTCTCTCTCTCTCTCTCTCTCTCTCTCTCTCTCTCTCTCTCTCTGTGTGTGTGTAATTTTAGTATGTCCTCATTAAGTTGCGGTGGCTGTGCTGGGTCAGGGCTGCTGGCCTCATTTAAAATCTAAATGCTCAACATTTCTCCTTTTTCTCTCTCGCGCGCTCTCCCTCTCATTCTCATTTAAATTTTTCTTGTCTTATTTCATTTTCCTCCCCGATGTATCCATTCCAATTAACACCGTCTTCATTATCTAGCTTGTATCTCTTTCTCTCCTGTTCTGTTTCTGTTATACCAACCTGTTACACTCTCTCTATTTCAGTCTTTAGACTAGGCAATTTTTACTTAAGTAAATAATTCTCTTTCCATCTTATAAAGATAGAATTTATCTTATAGCCCGCAGGGAATCAAACACCTACATGGATTCCGCTCTGTGAGAGGGGCTTCTTAACAAGGATAGAAATGTTCGACATGATATGCTTTTCTGCATTAACACAAGTGAATATAAAAAGTACTTCTTTTTTTCTATGTATGAAGAATGCTCATATTAATGGAATTAAATAATGGAAGTGTAAAGAGCAAAGGGTGGGAGGAAAATAAATAAATAAAACGGCACATAAGGAGAAAAAAAAAACAGAGGCAACACAGGTAATTTAGTTGAATGCAACTTACTGCTGTTTATGGAACTAGGTTTTTGACAATCACTGCACGGATGTGTGAATTCTAAAAAGTGGCATGCAAATGACAGAAATCCAGAGAGACGCAGGACAGTTTTGAGTTTCTGTAATGGCCGCAAACAACAGAATAAAGGAGTAGTGGTATGCAAAATAGATTTAAAGGGTTAGTTCAGCAGGAGAAAAGAAGATTTTGTCATTAAATACTTACCTTCATGTCATTCCAAACTCATAACACACTCATTCATCTTTGGAAAACAATGTAAAAAATGATCTTGCATAAAGGGATGGACAGGGTCAGAAACAATGCTCAGGTAGGCTGTGGCATTTAAACAATGCCCAATTGGCGCTAAGGGGCCTAAAGTGTGCCAATAAAACATCCCCCACACCATTACACCACCACCACCAGCCTGCACAGTGGTAACAAGGCATGTAGGATCCATGTTCTCATTCTGTGTTTGCCAAATTCTGACTCTACCATCTGAATGTCTCAACAGAAATCGAGACTCATCAGACCAGGCAACATTTTTCCAGTCTTCAACTGTTCAATTTTGGTGAGCTTGTGCAAACTGTAGCCTCTTTCTCCTATTTGTGAGATGAGTGATAAGCTGTGGGGTCTTCTGCTGTTGTAGCCCATCCGCATCAAGGTTGTGTGTGTTGTGGCTTCACAAATGTTTTGCTGCATACCTCGGTTGTAACGAGTGGTTATTTCAGTCAAAGTTGCTCTTCTATCAGCTTGAATCAGTTGGCCCATTCTCCTCTGACCTCTAGCATCAACAAGGCATTTCCTCCCACAGGATTGCCGCATACTGGAGGTTTTCCCCTTTCCACACCATTTTTTGTAAACCCTGGAAATGGTTGTCCGTGAAAATCCCAGCAACTAAGCAGATAGTGAAATGCTCAGACCGGCCACTCTGGCACCAACAACTATGCCACGCTCAAAATTGTTTAAATCACCTTTTTTCCCATTCTGACATTCAGTTTGGAGTTCAGGAGATTGTCTTGACCAGGACCACACCCCTAAATGCATTGAAGCAATTGCCATGTGATTGGTTGATTAGATAATTGCATTAATGAGAAATTGACCAGGTGTTCCTAATAATCCTTTAGGCGTGTGTGTGTGTGTGTGTGTGTGTGTGTGTGTGTGTGTGTGTGTGTGTGTGTGTGTGTGTGTGTGTGTCTATATATTTCCAGTCAGACACTTGGAAAGGTGCAGTGTTACGACAAGACTCAACAAGAGAACTGATAAATATCAGGTTAGTGATATACTATTGTTGATATGACATTTTGGGTGAAGATAATTACATTTTTGAGAGGCCAATGTTAAACTGGAGCATGGAGAGTCAGCAGAAAGCTTCATCAATTAATTTGGGAATTCTTTAATATGTGATCACATTGTCAATGGCATAAAAGATGTGACACTTTCAGAAAAAAAACTCCCAACTGTATCCTGAATTAATGTTAAGTAAAAGTCAAGTGACAGTGAAACAACAGCAGGCTTTTGGGAGCATTTCTCCACAGACTGAGGAAAGGAGCGGTATTGAGGCAGTGTCATGCCCAGTGAAGAAAAAAAAAAAGAAAAAAGAAAAGAAAACAATGTATAAACTCAGGATGGCACACTTATATAACACTAAATGGGGACATTATCTTATTCAAAATAGATACAAGTGCTGCAGTCACAGCTATTCTCACAAAGCTATTTGAATGTAAGTGATGAGCTTTTGATAGCGACATAAAAACTTTATGGCTCCAGTAATACTTTGCCACTGGCAGGACAAGTAAAGCAAAAAACACACAATCAGTCAACGAGTCTTCATAAAAGATTCAGTTCTTAAGCCCCTATTGGGCCTTACAGAGTGTGTAGTGGATGCTAAAATATATCCAGGCTAATTATGCACCCAAAAACATGATTTTTCTTTTCTTTTCTTTTCTTTCTTTCTTTCTTTCTTTCTTATTTTTTTGCTGCTTTTTTAATTTCCTCCAAAAGAGCTAAAGCAGCATATTTATTGCACTTCTTATGTTAAATCCACCTAAATTTGTAAAATGGTAGTCGACTTAATCCTTTTGTGACCATGGGAGTAATTTTTTTCTGGCATTTTCCTTTTAGTTTCCAGCATGATTTGCATGTGCCTGAATTCGAAGAGTAAATGTTGAAAGTGTTATTTTTTGAGCAAAGGGAAACAGTTTAATGTTCTGTTATGCTGGAGTTTTTGCAGTTGTCATTGTGTTTAAGAGTGAAGCCTGTGCTTAGGTTGTGGGCAGCAACATAATGACTATGTTGCTTCAGTCAGTGAGTAATAACCCTACTAATGCCATTGACTCTTCTATTCTTATTTGCTCCTCATATAAATTAGATTTGCTAAGAAAAAAACAACAACCCTATATTTAGCAAGTGACTATATGCGCTGTGCTAGCTGTTTTTTTATTTTTATTGAAGTAGTTAAGATTAAATGGGTCAACGAGTGAATTATTTTCAGGTGAAATCCACTAAATAAGTCAATTGAAACTGAGATCTTATTAAATTCAGATTGTTTTACTCCACTGAAGACTGAATTAATGGCTGCTGGAAATCCAGCTTTGCCATCACTGGAATAAATTACATTTTAAAATATATTAAAATATGTTTTAAAATGTTATAATATTTCACAATATTACTAGTTTGTGTGAGAGAGCAAAATAGAGTTAACAATAATAATAATCTGAAACAGATTGTTTTTCAATAAGGTTTCATTATTAGTTAGCTATATTAGTTAACATTTACTATTATTACATTTAAAAGTTGTATCTATTATTTATATATTAAATAATGTTCTCTTTCTTTCTTTCTTTCTTTCTTTCTTTCTTTCTTTCTTTCTTTCTTTCTTTCTTTCTTTCTTTCTTTCTTTCTTTCTTTCTTTCTTTCTTTCTTTCTTTCAATTAATATCTTGACTGGGTACATTTACTCTGTATTACATTTATAGTCATAATTATATTTGACATTTACTTTTTTCTCTATCTGGAATAACTTTTTTATGTCCCCAGTATCATGACTGATGGAATCATATACAACCTTTATATGACACTGACGTATAAAGTTGTGACTTGAGACTAAAGAAATTGCTGACATGCTGTCATGCAGTCACAATCATGTTCAAAGTGCAAATTCCACTGGGGGGAAATGTAGGGAGGAACTAGAGCATATAGAACAAATGAGAATAATTTAAGGGATAGAATGGCCAAAAGAATTTTGTGCAGGTAAAACCCAATGAAAATAAATAAATAAATAATACAATGTGCATTGATCTAACTAAGCTCAATGAGGCAGTGTACAGAGAGCTGAATATATTATCATAAGTAGCACAATTACAGGCTCAGTGGAATTAAGCTACTTTTTCTTTTACCAAGTTAGATGAACAGTCCTGCTTCTGGCAGGTTCTTCTGGCATGATAATGTGGAGAACATTTATCACACCATTTGGCTCTGCTCTTACCCTTTGGCATCATCTCTAGTTTAGAGATGGATGTCTCAAATCTTAGATGGACTTACATGGGCGACTTGCCACACGGATGATTTGTTAGTGTGTGTTAAAAGATAAAGCCCTAACACGATGAGCGGCTTACACTGGTCCTGTCACAACTTTCGAAAACAAATCTAACTCTAAATGAGACGTGTTCAGTTGCTCTGTCTGAAGAACTGTTTGTAGGCCACACAGTGTTCATGACCTCATGTATAAAGTTTGATCTAAGTCCCATTACTCAGAACCAGTGATATATTATCCACATTATCTATGCAGCTTTGGGTAGCACTGTTGTCTTTAAAAGGCTGTTCGGTCATTGACTATTACTTTATGTACTCCAGTTGAAGGAGTATATTAAAATTCTTTTTAGCTGAGATTCAGCTTTATCTGGAGACTGTGTAACCAAGCAGCTCATACTTTTCCAAAAAGTAATGAGGGTTGTGAAAACAATCAAAGCCTACTGAAGACTCATGATGCTTACTGGTTACTCTTGGCCTACAGCTACAGTACATGGTCCTTCATCAACTAAAATGTTAATGCTTTCCAGTACCACATGCGACAATGCAACTTTAGCCACAGTGGCCAAACAGGAGAGTATTAGAGCTAAATAAATACATACATAAAATGAAATTAACTTTAGCAGGAGATTTTGTGGCTGTTGTTTCAGACAAGTTTAACATTTAATATTGTTTCCTAAAGTAAGGGGAGATGCAGTAGATGTTCTAAAATTTGAGTGTATGGAAGAGATTCAAATAGAACAAACATATTTTGTGACTCTTCTTAATTTATTTAATAATACAGCAGTTGACTAGCCTGACAAGCCAGACCCACATTAAGATGTTTGGTCTAGAAACTCACCGTAGACAGGGCTCAATCCGAGGGGCGGGATAAACGGTTGTCTTTCAAACTCCCTCTGCACGTGATAGGATAGCGCTACCACCAACCAGAGCAACGAAGGTGAAGCAGAGCTTGTTGATAGATTAAACATTCACCGTATCCAGTCGGCAAAACTCAGAGCACATCTTCCCTTTTTAAGAATGACTTCAGTGCCGTTCTTTTCTCAGAGAAAAGCTTAACTCCAAGACTTCCAGAGTCGCGGTCAGTGCTGATTCGAAAGACCGCCGTTCGCCCGTTTCTGTGTTTACTAGAAGCACACAAACGCAACTCGGCCGTCGTCATTATGTCCCCGCCCACTGACTCTATACACAATGTGATTGGCCCGGAAAGAGTTAGGGGAATACAGCTCAGAAGGGTATTGAGAGTTACTAGACGACACTTGCGGGCAGATTAAATTTGCTGCTGCTAGGGTGCATCTAGATTTCTAGGCTAGCAGTTGACCATATATATCATTGATGTTCTGTTGGGTATTTGCTTTGTCAGTATACTGTATAGCCATGTTTCCACCACAGGAACTTTCCCCAGGAACTAAGAACTTTGGAGTGGTACTCGGTGTGTTTCGACTACAGGGTCTAAATGAAATTACGGGTAAATATTTTCCTCTCCAAATGGCCCTGCTCGTGAGGTAGTAGTTTTTTTCAAAGTTCAGGAACTTTCGAGGGTGAGACTTGGGTGCTGAACATGCTGATTGGTTGTGCTCACGTAGCATTTTATTTCAACCGGCATTTTTAAAAGTCTTTTGCAAGGTTTAGTAAATATCAGTCTTGCTTGTTCTGTCTGATGGGGTGTTCGTCTCAGCTATCTCACGTTCAATGTCCGTAATAGCTGATAATAACATCAATCTAGCTTTACAAGCTTTCAGTATACAGTTCAGTTCACACTTTAGTATCAGTGATCTTTTCTGGCGTTTTAATTACCTCTTTAGTAAACCAATACATAAACAGCAAAAGCAGCATAGCTTATTTTACTGTCCATTGCTGACTGGGAGGAGCAGTCGCACCATCCTACATCACAGGACTAATTTGCCTAATCTTCATGGTACTTTAGACCGCAGTGGAAATGCAGACAGTACCAGGTCTGGGGGAGAAAAGTTCCTGTGAAAAAACTTTCAAGTACAAATTGTTACGGGTAATTTTGGTGGAAACGGGGCTTAAGATAAACCATTATAGCAAAGGTGTGTGCATATATATGTAAAATAACATGATCATCAACATTAAACGCAATATAAATCAGAACTGCCTAATGTTATCAAATTAAATGTCAACCTAGGATGAGCTATAGAATTGTGCAAGAATTAGGGGTGTTAATGGACTCGATCTGCTCCATCTGTGTTTTGATCATCTTACTAAATCCGATCCAGGTGTAGTCTTTGACAAAAACACTTTTTTTTTTTTTGCACAGTGTTTTATTTATTTATTCAATGAAACATATACATATTCAGGCGTTGATAAAAGAGAATGAACCTAGAATAAAACAGCTTTTTGCTTCAAAGCAGAGGGTCTGTTGTTTCTTTTGATATATTGCATTTTCAGATATTCATATTGTCAGATTTGATGAAAATGAAAACTGTAAAGATCCAAAAGTGAGTTCAGCAGTCTTTTATTATTCTCATGAATTGAAAAATGCAGAGCATACATCTGGAGACGGCAGATTAATATGGGAATGAAAAACGGGTTTTAATTTAGACACATGGAACACGGGGTGAATCCTCCCGTACGCAGGAGGTAGTTTGAGACTGCCACTAGGCTAAGGATCAGGCTAAGGACAGGGAATGGATCAATGAATTTGAGTGCAAGTTTTACACATGGAATGGAGAGGAATGTTCTTAGATTAAAGCCACAGTTTTTGGCCAATGGCATAGATGGGAGGCTTAGACCGGTGGCAATCAGCTTGAGCCTTGGTACGTTCTCCCACCTGGAGCAGAGTCTCACTGGCTCTTCTCCATGTTTGACGACACCTCTGGACGAAGGCATTACCCCTACTAAGGCCGATTTGACCTTTGACTAGATCTCCCATGTGAGTGTGAAAACTATGAGTCTCTAGGGTAAAATGCACTTGGAAGTGGATGGGCGCGTAGTGGTCAATAACGAGAGATAATGCATTGGGTTTGATGATTTTAGAACCCGGGCAGTATGCAACAGAACAATCAAAACATCAGAGAAGAAGAGCTCACAGAGCCTGCCTGGAGTTGAGTCTTTTAGCAGATCTGATGTACTCCAAGTTCTTATGATCAATCCAAATGATAAAAGGTACCCCCAGACCCCTCTAACCAAGGACACCATTCCTCCAATGCTAGCTTGACTGCCAATAACTCTCAGTTACCAATGTCCTAGTTGTGTTCGATGGGCGACAAATTATGGGAATAAAACACATGTATCCATCTTGTCATCTGAGGAAGAGCACTAGGAACTGCACCTATGCCCACCTCTGACGCATTGATCTCCACCACGAACTGACATGATGGATCAAGGGCAATCAGAATGGGAGCCGAAACAAAGTAGTTCTTGAGGTAAATGCAGCTTTGGCTACACCAGATCACCTGAATATCGTTCCGGAGGAGGTCAATGCCATCAGAGAAGTGGCTAGTTGGCTGAAGTTAAGAATAAAACATCAATAGAAATAGGCAAATCCCAGGAACCTCTAAAAGGTTTACGGGAATCTGGACTTGGCTAATCTATAGAGATGACATACCCTAGGAACAGAACAGATGAAATGCACATTTCTCCACCTTGACAAAAAAGCATATTCTCTAACAACCTCTGGGACACTCGTTTTGCCGTATTAAACATGTTCCTGGAGAGAAGAATAAAAAATCAGTGTCCAGGTAGACATAAATTAACTGATCTACCATGTCTCTCAGCACTTCATCGACGAGTGCTTGGAAGACCGCAGGGGAGTTGGACAGCCCAAAGGGCGTTACCAAATATTCAAAATGCTGCAATCTCTTGAAGGTTGAAGACATAAACGGCAAAGGATAAGTATTCTTCACCATGATGTTATTCAACCCTTAGTAATAAATGCAATGTCGCAGAGAACCATCCTTCTTACCCACAACAAATATGGGAATAAGTGGAGAGTCTGGGATAAGGAATTCAATCCCCTCCATGTGGTTTGCGGCTGTGATCAGAGTGATGGAGTGTGTAATGGCCGGAAGTATTTATCCATTAAGGGCGTGAAGAGCAACAGAGTTACGGAGCGGAATAATGCAGATCTGGAGATAAACAGCCAAAGCATGGTCCAGAAAATGACCTTCCACCCTGGAGTCCACCAGGGCCTGGAGTTGTGCGACCTGTTTGCCCATTGCAGTCCTACCGGGAGGAGAGTCGCAGATGATGATTTCCCCAACATGGACCCGTCGATCTCCAAAGTATGCTCTCCTCCTGGGAAAGCCAAGCTCTTCCCACCTGCATGGGCTCAGGATCGACTGGTGGGCTGACCATGTTTCTGGCAAGGAATTCAGAGAATCGTCTTTTTTGGGAGCGTTGATCACGTTGCTGTAATCGCATATCCACGCGCAGAGCCAGCTCCATTAAGTCTATTAAGGCTCGTGTGTAATTTTATTGTATAAGTCTCACGTTGTACATGGTCAGCCAGCCCATGCAGGAAAATGTCCCACTACGCCTCCTCGTTCCACTTGCACGCCGCAACCAAAGTTTGAAACTCAGTCGTATAGTTGGAGATGGGTCAGTTGTTCTGATGAAGATCCACAAGCCTGTGGGCCGCCTTGCGACCCGCTACTGCTCGGTCAAAGACCTGTATCATTTCCTCAGTGAGTGCCAGGAACGAGGAGCAACAAGGATGGTTGTTCTTCCACACTGCCTTTCCCCAAAGAGCTGCACGTCCTGACAGCAGAACTCCAAAACAGCGGAACATCCAGGAATAGGAAGCCGGCAGCAAACTCCCAGGAGGTCCGAACCACAGACGGGAAACCCACAGGAAAGTCTGCAGCGATATGACAACATAGGTAGGAAAGTGACACATGGATATATATGCAGTGACACATGTATATATATACAGCATGGTCATTACCAACAATGTCTCTGTAGCAAACATTAAAGGCTGCAGTGAGAAAAAAACAGTGCATCTAGTAAGGAAAGATCTACACAGATTTGGCTCACCTGAATATCTTTCCGGCGTCGGAATGCGTGGTTAGTGATGGCTGGATGGGTGATATTAACTAGGTTGGGGGAAACAGTTGGCAGGGTTGGTGCAGTGGGAAATCTCAGCTGTTAAATTTGGGTTGTGAGCTAGGACACCTCCGTCACGCCTGCACACCCCTTGCACTGTAGCGGCCGCCTGTTCATCCTGTTTATCCATCCGCTGGTTACTGGTGTATAAATATTTTTGTAGCTTGACAATTCTCGCTGGATCCATTGTGTTTAGATCGTTCTGTTGGCTTCACTGAAATGAAAATTATAAAGTTCCAAAAAGTCATCCCAAAAATCTGATGAATTGACAAATGCAGAGCGTACAGAAAGTCCAGAGATAAATAAAGGCAGAGAAAACAGGTGAATCGGACCACAACGACAGTGACACAGGGAGGTAATGGGCAAACTCCAAAACAGCAGAACATCCAGGAACAGGAAACCGGCAGCAAACTCCCAGGAGGTCCGAACCACAGACGGGAAACCCACAGGAAAGTCTGCAGCGATATGACAACACAGGTAGGAAAGTGACACGTGTGTGGTGTGTATATATATATATATATATATATATATATATATATATATATATATATATATATATATATATATATATATATATATATGAGGGATAATCAGTTGCAGCTGGCGGAGAAGATCAGATCCGCTGTAATCAGTGATCAACAACAACACATACACAGAGAAAGAATGAATCAATGAATTCATAAACTGTGATACATAACAAAATATTCTGGGGTCATTAATTTTTTTGTGAATATGATCAAAAACACTGGTGGTTTTATAATTTATTTATTTATTTGACAAAGGTGTTTTTTTTTTTTCTAGGAATCATTGAATAGAAAGTTGTGTATTTCAAAACTTTCTATTTAAAGAGTCCAGTTATTGTAACAAAGTCTTTAAGGTAGGGTAAGTGCTTTCTGGTAACCGTTGTTGATATTTCAAATCACCAAAAAAAACCATACCCCCAAAAGCAGTGCCGCCGCTCCATCACGCGCTGCGTGTAGGGCACCAAGTGCTGAGGGGGGCACCACAAGAATTTTCTCTCAGCACTCCTGGTCAACAAATACGTGAACGCGACACCCGCGGGCAACATAAAGTAATGATGCGTAGAGCATCAAGACGGCCAGCGGCGGTACTGCACAAAAGGGTCTCGGCCTTATTTTGATAGCTCCGCCCTACACATACATAACCCAGGCAACGACTATGGCAGAATCTGTGTGTTACTAATCCAGGTTGAATATTCAATGTAAAAGTCACCCCTTCCATCACAAAAACATAAACGATTCTCATGAACAACTCAACAGTAAACGAGCACGACAGTCCAAACTAACGACATATTAAATTTATGACCAGGTTAGAGTTCTAGCGATCACAAAAACAAACAGTTCTCATGACAACTCGATAGTACACAAGCACGAAGGTCCAACTAACAACATATTACAATTATGAGCAGATTAGAGCGTTATAGCGATCACAAAAACACAAACCATTCTCATGACAACTCGATAGTAGCTACACGAGCACAACAGGCTAACGATATATTACAATTATGACCGGATTAGGGTTATATAGATCATAAAAAAAGGAAACAAACATACATTAGGAGTATAGTATCTTACTTTTCAGACACATTTTGTAAGCTGATGCTTGAGACAATGCGAGGATTTAGATTCTACATACGTTGTGGAAATAAATGGGTCTTTATCATTGCTGAAGTGAGCGACAATACGATCGCAAATGAACAAAACAAACGAACAAGGCACACGAGGATATTCAAGAAAAAGCCAGCATAAGTTAGTTATCGGCTAGTGTCCGACGCGTGTGTCGTGTGTTTTGAATAATGACGTGCACTAAACCTCAGCCCTCTCTTCTCATTAGTAGACACACCTCTTACCTGCTGATTGGCTAAAAGTTTGTTATTGGACTCGGCCAGAGTCCGTTTTGTAAAACGGTTTTGAAATAACACTAACCACACCTTTAACTGTCATTTTTGATTAAATTAATATATACTTGCTGAATAAAAGTATTTATTTCTTTAAAAAAATCTTACTGAACCTAAACTTTTGAAGAAATATACAGTATTAGTATTCATACTAGTATATAGTATATACAAATAATATTTTGACATATTTGAAAATAATTATTTCAATATTTCAAATTTAAATATTATGTTATATATTAAAACAATATATTTTAATATATTATCACGTTAAAATAGGCCCATTTATAAAAGTTTCTGATAAGTTTCGTCACTAAATATCCAACTTAAAATTCCTATTCCAGTCATTCGGATCAAATCAACATTCCTTGGACAGTTCAATTCAAATTGCAGCTCATGAATTGACAAGGGAGCCAATTATTAAATTCTGATTTCTGATACCTTGACTGCAATAAGTTGGTGTGAATAAAATTAAGGGCATACATTTTAATGTGAAAGCTCCGTTTATTGAAACCCTCTGACAGTAGTACAACTAACTGTGTAAACTGTTTATAACTTCTGAAATAGGCTGGGCCCAAGACCCTCTTTTCACCATAAGAGGTAGAAGCACAACTCCCACTAATGAAACAGCAGCTAGCCCTGGGATTTTATGTCCTCAGAGAGATGCATGCACAAGGCTGCACATCCCACAGTGCAACAGTCACACCGTTAATTAGCCAAATTAGTCAGAGGAAATCAAACTCTGTGTTGACACACACACATTTCCATGACAACGGCACACAGGAGAAAGCAGGAGCATCAGGTTTCAGCACACAGAAGAACATACGGTGACACACATATAAACACACACACTTTGCTGTCCATCCCTCACCAGCTGAAAGTTGATTAAAAATTATTATATCTATACTTGGCCTATAAATAATTCATAGGTGCATAATTACTGCAGGTTTAGAAAGGGAGAAATGATTTAATTTAGCCACGGGGTGTGAGTCTCACAATTAGAGCTGGATAAATGAAGATGATTTGATTACAGTGACAGTACTGACCCTCACGCAAGACGACAAGGAAGGAGAGAATGGGAGAGAGAGATAGAGAGAGACTAGCCATCAAAAAATAAATAATAATAATGATAATAAACCTTGACATTGAAGAATTGTGAAAGTCTTATACACACACCTTGCCTACTGACATAATGGCTGGCATATTTAATGTATGGTAATTAGGAAAAACCTCATCTGCATAGGAATGTTTTTTTGAAGTAGCCATCTGTGTGAAAATTAAGCATTCCAGTTGGAAAAAGTGATTGGAAAGTCAGAAGTTTAAAAGCACTTATAATTTGACGGTTCAAGGGCTGACCGTACATTTGAAGAATCGTGGGTCAGGTTATGAATTAATACAGAGGAAAATGATTACTTTAAAAGTACTCAAATTTGTCTGTGTAAAAAAATAATACATCCAATTTGAAATCTAAACTGGATACTGATAGTTTAATATGTCTGTAATGTCAGGTTGCATGCCATTCATTTTATGTCCTTTTTAGAGTCAGATAAAACTCCATTAGATTCATTTCTTCTGGAAGAGAGACTTTCACAGCTTATATAACAGGTCAAACAGCTACTAAGATGAAGTCTTAAGTAAATCGTTGTTTCTCAAAGATATGCACACTTGCTCACAGCTGTGGTTTTTAGGTTCATATTTCATGGTTTTTCTTAAGTGTCCTGGGCCATAATCTGGACAGAAAAGGCTTTTCATCAGCAGCTAAATTCTGAGTAATCACTGGTATGAGATAGATACCATTATGCTAATGATAGACTGCTGGCCTACTTCAGTGAAGAAATTAAAGTCCTCACCTTTCTAAGCAGCAGAATATCTTTGGGCATGTGAAATACATTTTACAGGCTGCCTTTACAGTTTCTATTCTGCTGCAAGAATTAAGATGTGTATTTTGGGAATGGTTTTACAGCTCTAAAATTGTTTGCCAGTCACGGGTTGTAACATATTCCACTGGGAGGCGAGGTTGATGAACCCAAGTGCTGTTTTATTTATTTAACCTTAAATGCAAACATAAACAAAAGACTTGGCTTGGCAAAAAACAAACGAAAGTCTTGACTTGACTTGATTAAACAAACACTCACCAAACAGTGATTACATATTTATAATATCAGAGAAAGACTATGGAAACATGAGGGCTTAAATACACAAGGGTTAATGACAAGACAAGGACACCTGTGAACAATGATAAACCCATAAAGAAATGGCAACATGGCACAGGAAGACATGGCAGGAACACGAGGTCATGGAGTCGCATGACAATAGAACACATGACAAAACAAGGAAGTGCATGACAGAACATGACAGTAAACATGATAAACTCAAAAACATGAAACATGAATATACCAAAACACCCTATACCTGGAACCTCAGGCGTGGGCGGACCTGGACCCTCAGGCGTGGGCGGACCTGGACCCTTAGGCATGGGCGGACCAGGACCCTTAGGAATGGGTGGACATGGACCCGGACCCTCAAGCACGAACGTACCTGGACCCTCAGGTGCGGACAGACCTGGACTCTCAGGCATGGACAAACCTGGACCCTTAGGTGCGGACAGACCTGGACCCTCAGACACGGGCGAACTTGGACCCTCAGACGCTGGCGGACCTGGACCCTAAGGATTGTCAGACCTGGACCTTTAGGCATGGGCAGACCTGGACCTCAGACGTAGACATGGGTGTGGGGGGCCATGGCAGTAATGGCAGATTCAAGGGGCCAGAGCAGTAATGGCAGTTAAAGGGGCCAGGGTTGTAATGACAGTTCCAGGGGCCAGGGCGGTAATGGCAGTTCAAGGGGACAGGGTGGTAATGGCCTTCGTGGCCTCAATGTACCCCTTGCCCCCCCTCCAAAATATTCTTGGGGGAGCTATAGGCTCGTGGGCTGAAGCTGGACTGGGCTCATGGGCTGGAGCCTGGACATGGACTGGAGCCAGAGCGGGCTCATGGGCTGGAGTCTAGACAAGGGCTGGAGCCGTAGCACGCTCATGGGCTGGAGTCTGGACAAGGACTGGAGCCGTAGTGGGCTCATAGGCTGGAGCCTCGAAATGGGCTGGAGCCATAGCGGGCTCATGGGCTGGAGCATGGACATGGGCAGGAGCATGGATGTGACCTGGAGCTGGCTTGTGGTAAACCAGTAAACGAGGTCCCACTCAGCAGGAGTGCATGGTCTATATATCTGATCAGCGTCCATGACACAGAGATCTCCGGCATTAAATAACTTAAAAATTCATTAAGTCCATGGTAAAAAATGTCTTTGAGAGCAGCACCATTAAAGTCCACTTAAAAACACAAATGACAGAAGTCCTGACCATAATCTTCAATAGAGCGATTTCCTTGGCGTAGACGCAGGAGGCAAACTGCTGGGTCCATTGTTGGCGGTCTATTATTCTGTAACATATTCCACTTGAAGGCAAGGTTGATGAACCTAAGCGCAGTTTTATTAATTCAAACTTAAATCCAAACATGAAGCATGAACTTACACCAAAACAACCTGCGACACAGGTGCTATAAGGTGCTATAAATTAATAGATTTTTTTAGCCTTGAGTGTTTGAGTTGAAGGGCAGAGTGTAGGAGTGAGTTTGAATAGAGCTACGCTAATTGAAACAGAAGAGACGCTTAGTAACCTGCAATGCTTGAGGCTTGCTATTGTTGTCAGTATGATCTAGAAGCACACAACTTCCAGTGATACTAAAATGAATGACACCATTGTGCAGCAGAAAGTCAAGGAAACACTGCTTTTAAGAATGTGTGTTGCCCCTTTAATGAATGTGGTATAAATTAAATCAAGGCCTAAGAGTTTTTCACAGTCATGTAAATAATACACCGTGCCATTATATAAACTAGGCCAAGATGGAAAAGCCATGCTCTATAAAAGCAGAAGTTTTGACAGTTAGGTGGTATGGAGCATCAATGAGGAAAGACATGATCTATGCTGCTACCATCAATCTGAGAAGGGTTATATGGCCATTGCCAAAATATTTGAAGTCCATTATTCTACAGTAAGGAAGACCATTCACAAGTGGAAAACATTTAAGACAGTTGCCAATCGCAGTGAATGTCCCAGCAAATTCACCCCAAGGTCAGACCATGCAATGCTTAGAGAAATCACAAAACTTTACAGGCCTCAGTTAACACGTTAAAGTTCATGGCCGTACAGTTAGAAAAAAGACAGGGCAAGTATGGCATGTTTGGAAGGGTTGCCAGGAGAATGGTTCTTCTCTTTAAAAAGAACACTAAAAAAATATTTGTTTTTGCCTTTAAAATTTATAATTAAAATAATTAAAATTAAAATTAGCTAAAATAACAGTTTTTTGTCACAACTTAATTTAATTGTGTTTAATCAACCCAAAATATTTAAAACTGTTGTTTACTAAAAAAAAATACTTAAAAAAATTATGTGTTAAAACTAATTTTTGTTGTTGACATAACTGGGAGGTGGATCTGTAGTGCGCAACATGCTTTGCAAGAGAAAGCATTATGAGAGTAAATTTGGGAAATTAAAGTTATATTTTATGTGTTTTTAAGTTAAAGGAAAGGTGTTGTTAGTTAATGTAGTGTTTACTGTTCAGTAATGTTGGACATTTAGAAGAGTTTCTGCAATGTTTGTGAATTTTGTGGTTACCATTATGCAGAAGAGTAACGCCTGTGTTTAGGCTTTGGGCACTCAGTAATCAAATGAGTTGGAGTAACTCACTTACATTTATTTACATGAATTTGTTTATGAGTAAGAGCTACACATATTTATTGGATGGAAATCCTGCCCTCAATTAAATTTGAGTTTGCCCAATGAGTTATTGTTTTATTTTTTTGAGTGTGGCAGCACAGCATAGGTTTGAAAAGTTGCATAAACAAACCTCAATACTTCTGGAAGAGTGTCCTACACTGTAAAAAATAAATAAAGTCAGGTCTCCAATTGAAAATCTTCAAGTGACTGATTATTTCTAAATTTTTCAGTTGGCCGAATTGAATTTCTGTGAATTAAATTGCTTCAATACACAGAATGTCAATTCGGTTAACTGAAAAATGTATCAATTCACAGCATTTCAATTTGGCCAACTGAAAAATTTAGATGTGATCAGTCACTAGAAAATTTTCAATTGAGACATTTTATTTTATTTTATTTTTTGCAGTGTATGTTTGGCCATAATGCACAGCGTCAAGTTAGGCGAAAACTAAACACAGCATATCAGCACAAACACCTCATACCAGGGTCACAATTATAAGACCCGCTAACAACCAGATGATTCTTATGTTCTGATACTTAAAGCCATTCAATTCTAAAGAGTGTCCTTTCTTTTTCCCCTGACATATGCCAGTGTGTTATCATTTAGAGTCATAGAGTCATACTGCTGAATTCTTGCCAAACATGTAGTTAATCCAAGTTTAAGGATCACAAAATGTAACTTTATGAATATTAAGTGACAGATGCTAAGTATACCAGTAGGTAGAAGCGTTGTTATTTTACACACACATGCTGTGCCACTTCTGACTTCCTATTCTGTCTATTCCAGCACAAACAGTGAGGGAGCTGTTGCTAGATTCATTACCACACAAGCATATCTTAGAGTATGGCTTATATGAAACACTGACATCTGGCATATCCAAACAATGCGTGGCACATAAACTCATTTAGAGGATCCAACTGTTTTCTGTTCAGATGATTCGTTACCAAATGCTCAGGAAAGCTCACACACAAATGACAGCAAACTGTGCTGGGAACACACACGGACGCATGGGGCAGACAAATTTTACACATTAAATGTGTTTAGTCTTTGAAATATGTTCACAGATACACATACAGATTTGTTTGATGTCCTATCCAAAATCAGTAAAGGTCTGTCATGTTAAAATACAACTATGCATGTGCAAAAGAGAACGAGCAACAGTAATATGAGGTACAGCTCAGTTGTGCCAATTAATTCCTACCATGGCACTGAGACTCCATGCTGAGCTCTCATAACTCCCTGATTAAAGCTACTTCATTTAATCATTCCATTTTGCTGGCAATTCCATGAAAAACAAGCATTTTTTTTTTCACAGTGGTATAGCATGTGTTTTATCAAGCCCTTCTTCCAAATGCTATTGATGAATGTGCCTCTTTACCACATGTAGATAACATTATCAGGCACACACTCACACACAGAGAGGTTTGATTAAAGTTAAACAGCCTCCATCTCAATCAAGCATGACCTTTCACTTGAGGAAGGTGTGACTAAAAGAAAATTATTGTTGGTAATTGAGAAGCATTTTTCTTTACAAAGAAATGGCAAGTAACACATAATTATATGTGAATTTAGAAAGACTGACATAGTATTTCCCGTAAGTTTATATTAGGGTTCAATTCTCGCTAGTTACTTATTAGCATGTGTATAACTAGGATATTGGCTGTTTATTAGTCCTTATAAAGCACATATTAATGCATACAATCTTAATCTTAACCAATGCCTAAACACAACCAAAACTATATTACTAACTATTAATAAGCACATTTGGAGTTTATTAAAGCCAAAGTTGTAGTTAATAGTGAATATGTGTTACCCATACTAAAATGTTTCCATATTTTCTTGTAAAACATACCCCAACAATCTTTTAAAATATAGTTTTACAGTGTACTTCACAAAATTGAGCTTGTAGACTTTCAAGAGCATTCAGAGGTGGTCGAAAATGCATGTTTTATGCAGCTTACATATTCATTTGAATTGTTAAAAATGTTGCAAAATTAAGATTTTGTTAATTAACATTCCCCTCACATAATGCTCAAAACGTCTTCAAATGTGTTTCTCAACAGACTCTTGCTTTGCAGGCCAAACATTGCTAATGTTAGTGCTTGCTTGGGTTTGTGTGTGTTTTTTACGCGTGTCAATAAAGATGTGAAAATGGGGTGATGCTGGTAAACGGCCAGTCAACACTGCCAATCGTAACCAAAGTCTTAGCTAAGATGTTTATCACACAGTTTGACATAAAGGCGATTGATATCACAGTCTGTCTTGGCTTTTACCCAAGCTATCATCTGGCAAGCAACATTTGTAAAGGATATATATAAACTGCAACTGGCTTTTTTAGTCCAACCAACATAAACATATGCACACTTATAACATTATGTCCATAACCTTTCCTCCCTTTAGCACATGCAGTATTAGCTGTGCTTTGAGGTATAAAAGGCAGAATAAATCTAAATAAATATGTCCTCTCTCACACTATCTATCTCTCTCTTTCTTTCTCTGTCTCTATAGAAGCAAGTGAAGGCTGCGATAAGTCAAGAACAAATTTAATCAACTACTCAGCGCTTCAGGGGGTGGAAGCGTGGTGTTGATACGGCGGTGCTATTTGTTCTATTGTAGCAAAGCGCAGTCAAATGTCATGTTTCTAGAGCAGAGCGTGGCAAATGTGCAGCCACGTGCGTGAACGCTCCTCACACACGCGGCTGATGGGAGATGGCAGGAAAGACTTTAGCAGTCGGAGGTGATGAGAGTTGAACATACTGCTGCTTTAATAGAGTCGAAAGCTCAATGAGCTGTGAATGCAAAGACACAAGTGCGTACAAATGCGTCTATGTGTGGATCAAGAATCAGACACGTGGAAACATGATTGGCCGGAGAGGCTTGATACACACACAGGCACACACACATGGGCGCGCACACACATCCATTAAGAGATGTTGGTTAAAGTCTCAGGTTCATTCTATTTTTTCCCTGGGCTATGTTCATATCGGCTCAAGGCTGCAGGTTATTCTCTAAATTCGAAAATGTCTCCCTAAGCTGAATCAGGGGACTTGGCCATTCTTTTCGCTTTTCCTGCTGCTCCCGCTGTGCTGAAAAAGAAAATGCCACTGAGAAAGCCAATATGGGCTTATCAGACCTATCAGCTGAAAATGAATTTGAACTCAGGGTGCCGATGATGGTACTGAGATAATGCATGATGGATTAGGAACATTGTCGGGGGAAATGTGTATTATATATATATATATATATATATATGGGGGGGGGGGGGTAAGGTAGGTAGATTTGAGATAGATGATGTTGTTTTGAAATTTGTATGAATTAAATAATCCAGATTTTTTTGTCACTGTTTTCAACACTGATAATATAAATAAATGTTTCTTAAGGAAAAAATCGGCATATAAGGCTGTGTATCCACCAAAGCATTTTTTCAAGCAGCTGGCTGGTGTTTTCAGGTTTTTTTTAGGGGGAGCGCAACATTTAAAATGCCTGGAGCGCAACGAGTGCTGAGCGAGTATTTCACACTAAAGTGCTGAATGCTCTGCGTTTTTTACCGGTCGCAGAGAGTTGAAGAATGTTCAACTTTGAGTTAAACGCAGCACTCATCACTGTCACTTTTCACCCAGCCATCCAATCACAGTGGAGCAGGGGCGGGACAAATACAACACAGACCAACCGCCACATTCTGTCAACAGATGGCAACAAGCCATAATAACGCAACAAAATGATTTAAAACAAGAGCCAGAGCAAATACTTTACATTGTATCTGCAATTTTATATAGAACCAATACAGAAACAAACTATCTGTGAAATTAGTAACACTTCTGCGGATTTTTCATATCATAAAAAAACGCTCTTAAGCACTCACAGCGAGGCGTTTTCAGCAGAGCGCTTAGCATTTTCAGCTGGCTAAAAACGTTTTGGTGGATACACGGCCTAAGAATGATTTCTGAAGGATCATGTGACTCTAAAGACAAGTAATTATGCTGACAATTCAACTTTGAATCACAGAAATAAATAACTTTTTAAAATATATTCAAATATAAAAAAGTTGTTTTAAATTGTAAAAATAGTTCACAATAATACTGTTTTTGCTGTATTTTGGATCAATTAAATACAGCCTTGGGGAGCAGAAGAGATTTATTTAAAATATTTTTTACAAAATTTTGATTATGAGTTAATACAGTTAACATTTTTTGAGATTTGACAACCTTTATTAAAATATTATTAAAAGAATTTGTAAGCATATTGGGTAATTGTGTGTGTTTTATTTCCGATGAACTGTGAAACATGCCAAATAGGTCTATTTTCATGATTTATCAATTTTTTTATGTGGTTCAGATACAATACTATTTTGAGTTTCTATTTATAAAACAAATTTCCTTCATTGTATCAACTCACATTTTTAATTTCAATAAACTCAAAACTTTAAGGCAACCAGGTTACTTACTTTTTTAAGTTAAACCAAGAAAAAACAGTTTTTTTACAGTATATATATATATATATATATATATATATATATATATATATATATATATATATATATATATATATATATATATATATATATATATATATATATATATATATATATATATCAACCATATTAGCTGATCCTAAGAATACATTTCAATTAAAAAAATATATTTTAACCAAATATCTTTTATCAGGAAGATACTGAGAATATAGAATTAGTCAGTCAACCAATCAGCCAATTAACCAACCAACCAAACAATGAATTAATTT
Organism: Pseudorasbora parva; assembly: GCF_024679245.1. NCBI lineage: Eukaryota > Metazoa > Chordata > Actinopteri > Cypriniformes > Gobionidae > Pseudorasbora > Pseudorasbora parva. Next base: position 18,397,634 of record NC_090182.1, read on the forward strand.
TTATGTAGGATGATCTTGTGAGATTATGCTAGACAGAATGTACTAGTAGAACCAAGTTTTTTGTGTGTTTTTCTTTCTTTCTTTTTTTTTTTTTGCTCTATCTAATGCACTTCTGCATTTGTCACCAGAACATAGATTACACCTGCATCCTACACTGAAAGGCCAGTCTCTTCTGAACACGTATACGACAGGTCTCTCAAGTTAGAGATTACAGTTTGTAAAGTTTTAAATATTTTCTTCGCTTCAGAAGGCCTGTATTAACCCCCAGAGCTGTGTGGAGCACTTTTTTTTTATGGATAGATGCACTTTTATGGACTTTGAAACAGAAACCCTTATACATCCTGGAAGAGCCAGGAAATGTTTTATATATAACACTGATTGTATTCATCTCAAAGAAGAATGTCATATACACCTAGGATGACTTGAGGGTGAGTAAATCATGGGGTAATTTTCATTTTTGGGTGAATTATCCCTTACAGTATATTGAGTATCTTTTATGAAATATAAGCTAACAGCATAAAATGCAATGAACGAGCTGGCAGCTCTTGTCTCCAACGCACACACAGTTTTCACAAACGCATAATCTTTGGATCACGAAAAGAGGTCAAGGTCATCTTCCTGTCTTTGTGAAAAACCTGCAATTATTTTTAATCTGTCTTCGGCATCTCTGTCCCTCAGCATGGCTTAATTTCTTCAGTTGCTAATACTGAAATGTGTGCGTCCGCTGAAAGTGTGCTTCATGCATTAATAAGTCTCTCGCTGAGCGGCATCTTTGTTGTTTAAGCTCCCTCCATCCTACATGAAAGGGCATATTTAACTTCACATCTTACTCAACCTTTCAATAGAAGAGTGATGGGAATTTTGGGAATCATTATTTCAACCGGTTACACATTCTGAATCAATACCAAGAACAAAGCTCAGTCTGACAAGATAGTTGTATAATGGAGCAGTCGTGTAAGGTTGACGTGCGATTCTACCGCTGAAAAAAACCAATGAGGCGTGAGTGAAGAGGTGTTACCACCTGCCAAGTAATGTTGGGTTTGTGGATTGTTTGTGTTCTGGTTTGAGTGTCTGTTATTAACAGCTATTCGAGTTAACGGGTCATCCACTTTGTACTTGTTTTTGGGGAAATGTAAGAGAGTGCTATTAGCATTTTCAGAGAAACAGTATCTGCATTCTAGATGCTGAAATCTAAACTTTACAAATCTAAATGTTTCCACTATTTTCTATTATCTAATTATAATTTATGTAAGTGAATAAGTTAATATTTTAGGCCTCTTTGCTTGTTCACTGTTCAATTAAGAGCATTTATTTAGTCGCAGTAAACCCAGGCTGATCTGCTGGCGATTTGATTTCGTCCTGCAGCTCAATCTGGAAACTTAATTTACACATTTGCGGGAACCAATCACAGACTTGCTTATCCACCTGGTGCGCTAGTTGGTGGGTTTAACACAATGACAGCTAAAGAAGGGATAGATCGATGCCCATTGATCACTCCTCTTGAAATCTGATTGGTTGAATGACTATCCAATTGCGTACAGAGTCCTTTGAATAATGCTCGTCAATCATGCCTCTTGTGCAGTAGAAAATACAAAAACAGACTCCCCAGACCAATGTTCATTCTTCAAAGATTGAGCTTGGTCTGGTGATAGCCAGACAAACACTGTATGACATAGATCTATAAAAATATGAAGCGAGAATAAAAACAATTTAAAGTGCTGGGCTTTTTATTGAAAGTTTTACCTTTTCTAGCCTTCACAAGCATGCACCCTCTGTGAGTGCTGTATTTGTGATGCTTGAGTTGGGGAAGGCATGACGCACAAAAGGGCTTGATGAATGTAAGGGTCATTTGTAAGGTTGTTTAAAAATATTCTTTGTTTTTGTAATTACTCTAGTGTCTCGGAAACTGCATACATCACATTAAACTCTTTCTCCGCCAGCGTTTAAAAAATGGTTTTGATCATTTTCACAAAAATGCCGTGGCCCTCAGAATATTTTGTTGTATGAAATCTGAATAGAAAATCTGAATACAAATCTGAAGAAGAAAAAAAAGACGTTTCATAAAAAAAGCAACATTTTGAGCAAAGAGCTGAGAAAATTAAGTTTTTGTCAAAGACTACATCCGGATCATATTCAGATCAATGATCAAGCACAGATGGACTAGATCAACACCAGTGTTGGGCATGTAACTTTAAAAAAGTAATTAGTTATCGTTACTAGTTACTTATCACAAATATTAACTGAGTTAGTAACTGAGTTACATCATTATAAAAGTAACTAATTACCACGGAAAGTAACTACTGTGTTTCTTTTTTTATTAAAGAACTGTGTGTAAGAAATTAATTTCAATTAATCATACATCTTACAATCTTACATACACAAATATGTCAAATAACTTGGATGCCCCAATATTAAATATGTTAAATGAATGATTAAGACACAAAATAGATTAAATTGCTATTATAAAGCATTGTACAGGTGCACTATGTAGTATTATTGTAGTAAAATATCCAAAAACCGCTAGGCCAGTGTATATTTTACAATACTGAGTACTTACAATATCCTACATGTTTCCAACTATTTGTAAATTATGAGAAAATTACTATTTTAACCAAGGACCCGGGACGTGTCAGCATAGCGTTTAAGGGAATCGCCTGTCAATTGCATCATATCTGCGTTACCCTCGGTTTTATTGGGCAGAAGCGCTTTTCTCTTAGCAGTGTGCTAAACACACTTAAATGTATCTAATATGATAAACAGAGCTGCATTACCTTATACTCATGACCGGAAAAGTGGAACTAGTGCGCGCACCCGCAACTGTGTCCTGTCCCGTCATAATAAAAGTCTCTGTGTTTGCGAGGCGGCTGTTTGTGTAACAATAGCTCGGCCGTGCTCAGCTCCACAACACTCGGTCCTGCTCTGCTTCATACTACAGTAGCGTTAATAACCGCATACATGAACATGATTTCTGCCCAAGTCCTATTTTCCACTGGCTGTGAGGTGAAGACCACATGTCCCAAGATGCTGAGCTCAAACTTGGCGTCATCAAACTATGCCTGTTTTGAATAGGCGCCCTCAAGTGGACGGAAAGTTGCATAGTGCACCTTTAATCTACACTATTGCAATGTTGCTGTGGGAAACCTATCAATCTTAATATGATATTGTAAATATTATCAGTACTATAGTGTAAATATAGTCAGTACTACTCCTTTGGAAGTGGAGCTCACATTTTCACCTCACCCGGGTTATTAGCCAATCATTAGCCAATCATCATTGCAACCTGACGATGTGAGGTAGTAGAAAATAGTGCAAGTAGTTGGACTTGCCATCGCTCTGCATCCTAGTCGTTGGTGTGTGCGAGTGTGTGTGTGTGTGTGTGTGTGTGTGTGAAGTCAACCTAACCCAAGCATCATTAGTTGTGGTTGTCTCCCACCCACCAATCATCATCAGTTATTGGCACCTCACCTCACCTCACCCACCCCACAACACACACACCAAACTTTGCAGTTCCGGCTGACGGAGAGCGGACCTGTTCAGATGAAAACCGTTTCAGTGAGTTCAATTATAGTAATGCCACATTTTTTCTCAGTAATAGTGTTGTAACGGGGAAAACAGTAATTTGAATGATTACTGGTTACTAAAAAAAACTAATTTAATGGTTTATCTATAACGCCCTTATTCGAATCACTGATCAACATCAACAACGCTAATGCTTGCACAGTCCTATAGCTTATGGGTCAAAATTCCATTAACATCATGCCGTTTTGATTTATAAGCTATTTAATGTTGGTGATCGTGTTATTTTACATATGCAAACTTTGTTTTCTTATGAGATTGCTTGTTTCTGCTTCTTCTTTGTCTGTGTTTTGATCTGTAAATTCAGTACAGAAGGTGTCCTTTAGGGCATAACAGAATAACGGAAACCCAGAAATGTCTGTTTGGTGAGGAAAGATTTATTTAAATTAATAAAGATACGTGTATGGGATAATATGTATATAATTACATTATAATGGCATTGGTGAATCCCCTTGTATATTTTGAAGTGTTTTTTTTTTGTGATATGTTTTTGTTAGTAAGACAAAATATAAATGATAATCTCATCTAACATTCCCAACGACATTACTTCTGCTGAAGGTCAAAAAATATAAATAAAATAATTTGATATTGTATATATACACTCACCTAAAGGATTATTAGGAACACCATACTAATACCGTTTCGCCCCCGTTCACCTTCAGAACTGCCTTAATTCTACGTGGCATTGATTCAACAATGTGCTGAAAGCATTCTTTAGAAATGTTGGCCCATATTGATAGGAGAGCATCTTTCACTTGATGGAGATTTGTGGGATGCACATCCAGTGCACGAAGCTTTCGTTCCACTACATCCCAAAGATGCTCTATTGGGTTGAGATCTGGTGATTGTGGGGGCTGTTTTAGTACAGTGAAGTCATTGTCATGTTCAAGAAACCAATGTGAAATGATTCAAGCTATTTGACATTAGCATTATCCTGCTGGAAGTGATCCAACATTATCCTGCTGGAAGTAGCCATCAGAGGACGGGTACATGGTGGTCATAAAGGGATGGACATGGTCAGAAACAATGCTCAGGTAGGTTGTGGTATTTAAACAATGCCCAATTGGCACTAAGGGGCCTAAAGTGTGCCGAGAAAACACCCCCCCACACCATTTCACCACCACCACCAGTCTGCAAAGTGGTAACAATGCATGATGGATCCATGTTCTTATTCTGTTTATGCCAAATTCCTACTCTACCATCTGAATGGTTTAACAGAAATCGAGACTCATCAGACCAGGCAAAATTTTTCCAGTCTTCAATTGTCAAATTTTGGTGAGCTCATGCAAATTGTAGCCTCTTTTTCCTATTTGTGGAGATGAGTGGTACGCGGTGGGGTCTTCTGCTATTGTAGCCCATCCGCCTCAAGGTTGTGTGTGTTGTGGCTTCACAAATGCTTTGCTGCATACCTCGGTTGTAACAAATGGTTATTTCAGTCAAAGTTGCTCTTCTATCAGCTTGAATCAGCCCATTCTCCTCTGACCTCTAGCATCAACAAGTAATTTTCGCCCACAGGATTGCAGCATACTGGATGTTTTTCCCTTTTCACACCATTCTTTGTAACCCTAGAAATGATTTTGCGTGAAAATCCCAGTAACTAAGCAGATTGTGAAATACTCAGACTGGCCAGTCTGGCACTAACAACCATGATACCACACTCAAAACTGCTTAAATCACCTTTCTTTCCCATTCTGACATTCAGTTTGGAGTTCAGGAGATTGGCTTGACCAGGACCATACTTCTAAATGCATTGAAGCAACTGCCATGTTATTGGTTGTTTAGATAATTGCATTAATGAGAAATTTAACAGATGCTCCTAATAATTCTTTAGGTGTGTGTGTGTGTGTGTGTGTGTGTGTGTGTGTGTGTGTGTGTGTGTGTGTGTGTGTGTGTGTGTGTGTGTGTGTGTGTGTGTGTGTGTCTAGTGTGTGTGAGGAGAACGTGAGTTCTCCTCAGACAGTTTGTCTGTGTGTGTTCTCGCATCAACAGAACAGTCCATAACCAAAGGTAAGTGTAGCCATGAGAGATCCTTCAAGGAGAAAAGCCACTTTAGAAAAGAGAATAAAAGGGCTGGGAAAAAATAGGTGGAAAGGGAAAAACAGAGAAGCGCTAAGCAGCACTTCACCAAGCCCCCTTGTGTGACCCCGTCCCACTCAAGGTGATCACGGGTCAGGACAGAACTCAAAGGAGGCGAGGCAAAGCTGGCCCATGGCCACATAAAAAAAAAAAAAAAAACAGCGCCTCACACTCCCTGCTTCCATTTTTATCCATTTCTTTGTTCAGCAGCAGGTCAGCTTTGAAGCCTTTGCTTTGAGAAAAAAAACAAAAACAGCCTTCATGAGCAGATAGCATTTCCGTTATTATCATTTATTCTCTTAGAAACACTTACTACAACATGTTCAGAGTGCTGGTCTACATCATTATTTTCTAATTAATTATTGCTGTGGTTTTTAATGCATAATTGTCTACTATGCCATTGAACACAATAAGCAATATTTATTTACTTTCTGTTGCTTTATTTTTATTTAATGATAAAGTATAGCAGCTGAGGTTTTCATTGGCCCACTAAAGTACAGCACTCATTGGGACTGGATTCAATCACATGACCTATACAAAAGGTTGTTGTGGCGAGGTGAACGAGCGAGAAACATGGGAGGAGCGAGTGAGACCGGGGACATGATTTCAAAAGAGCGTCACCTGCGAGCCACACCGGTCTTGAGTCCTCTCATGAGGGAGCTCGGAGACATTTAAGGACGAGCGACACCAGTCAAGGACGAGAGAGGACCAGGCCTGGACTTTACGTTGAGTTTTGTTATGCGTGTTATGTGTGTTACGGTTTACTTTCGTTTTGTTTATTTAATCAAAAGTTGTTGAATGTTCGCCAGTTCCCGCCTCATTCCTTCCCATCTACGAACTGTTTTACAGTTGTCAAGCTTCATAAAATGTCAAAACATTTTTTTATAAAAATGATTATAATGATATATATATATATATATATATATATATATATATATATATATATATATATATATATATATATATATATATATATATATATATATATATATTTATGATATATAGTTTGGTGTCATTTTTATTTAATTTTTTTTAATTAAAATTTTATGAAGCTTGACAACCTCCACAGCGATCCTTTGTATAAACAAACAAAAATGTTTTAGATATCTCTTTTTCGTCTTGTAATGTTTCTAGATATCTCCTTTTGAGTTTTGACAAAAGAAAGAAAGTCATACAGGTTCGGAATGGCATGAGGATGAGTAGATGATGGATGACTTTGCAGATCTTCAGTACACACAAGAGTATAGTAATATTGTTAATTGAAAGAGAAAAAAAAAATCTAGGGAAGGTTTTACAATTAATTTTTTTTTTTTTGTGTGGATATATTGTCTATGCAATATGACTGTGACTGAAGCCAAATTGTTTCATTTTGCATGAGTGGTGTTGCAAATCATTGTAGGCGCCTTCACTGGCATGCTCCAAAAGTGGGATACGATTTGCGCAAGCTGTTCCTGTTTTAATTCTACAGAGAGTATAGTGAAATGCAACTGAGAAAGTCAAACATAATCTAAAAACAGCCACTAAAAAGACCTGAAACCCTCATACATCAACTTGCATTAGTAAGCTTTTTAAAGTAGCCTACTCATGACCACCTTTACTAGAATTAATCAATTATTTTTTGGTATTCATTGTGGTAAATTTTGATTAACATTTGGGCTATAATAGAATTTATAATAGATAACAGGATATATATTATAATAGGACACTGGGTAATGAATATGCCACGTGCCATGCCCATGGCAGGTGACAAAAAAAACAAAAAACAAAAGAAAAACATGGGCCTTGCGGGCAGGCGCTCTTCACGTGTCAGAGAACCAGTATCTGTAGGTTGTGCAGGGGCTGGCGCTCCAGTAATTGTTGCCACAGTAGTGTTGCCGAAGTGTGAAATCACTGAACGTTCAAGAGAGCGAGAAAGAATAGAGAACAGGGAGGGGGGCATGCTAGGTATTAACCTGATCTCGCTCATGTCAGGACAAGTTTCTTCCTGTACCTAAGGCCTTTGCTGCTGTAGGAAAAGCTCTTATTGGAGGGTACGTCTTATTAAATGTAGAAGTAGAAAACTCTAGTATAATGTTCATCTCTTTGATAAAGTCTTGCATTCTTAAAGTTTCCTACTGTTTCAAGATCAACTGCTACCTCTGCATGCTCCGAAAAGCATGTAACGGCATGTTCAAAGTTAGAAAGAGACAACCTTCTCAGAGTCTGACCATTTGTCTGTTTCTTTCGTTCTGTCATCTTTCCTCACCCCCGATCTCCAACTCTCTGATGTAGAAGATGTTCTGAAGATAGGTCAGAGGGCTGAGTGCGCACACTGGCACATGGATGCATGCCAGCCACCTGAATCTGAGCCAGCTTGGACAGAGATGAGACGCAGAACAGGCGATACAGCGCAGAGAACATGCACACACTACACACACATTTTTTCTAAACTGAATGGCTTATCAGACATAGCTACTATAACCCTATAGGTAGTTCGAGAGTAAATGGGATTTGAGTCTGTATGTATTTCAGAAACGTTCCTAGCCAATAACGAGTCTGCAGTGAGTTTGACAGGACTGTGGGTTATGAAGAAAGTCCAGGGGCTCTGACTGGCCACCTGTCCCTTAGCTAAAGGTTGGCTTCACAGAGTTGCTGCCCAGCTGGCAGAGGTGGTGCTCGTGCCAAACAGTGTGCCAGGGAGGGGGAGCCCCTAACAGGGAAAGACAGTTCAGGACCTTGCCTGTCACAATATGCGCTAGATCAGAATCCTGCTCTCTTTTGGAGTGAAATTAAAATCTGTGAATTGGGACTCTCAAAATAGCTGTTCTGGACTCCATAACTGGCCCTGGAAGAGACACTATATGCCGCGACAAGTGAAAAAGGTTTTGTAGAAGAATCAGCTCTATCTATCTATCTATCTATCTATCTATCTATCTATCTATCTATCTATCTATCTATCTATCTATCTATCTATCTATCTATCTATCTATCTATCTATCTATCTATCTATCTATCTATCTATCTATCTATCTATCTATCTATCTATCTATCTATCTATCATCTCAATTGTCTTTCATGCCTATATAATTTAAAACTTTTCCCATTTTCGCATTTGTTAAAGGGATAGTTCACACAAAAATGAAAATGTGATGTTTATCTGCTTACCCCCAGTGCATCCAAGATGTAGATGTCTTTGGTTGTGTTGCAGTCTGCCAGTCATAATGCATGTGAATGGGTAACAATTCTATGAGAGTAAAAAAAATAAACATGCTTAGACAACATGCACAAAAACCCTGTTGCTCGTGACGACACATTGGCACATTGACGACACCGATTGAAACCAAACTGTATTTATGTTTTATATATATATATATATATATATATATATATATATATATATATATATATATATTGCTCATTAGTGCCTGTGGCCGAATGAGGAATATACATAATATATATCTATGATCATGCCAGTTTGACCTTACTAGATGGAAGTAACGACGGATGGGAACACTAGATGAGATTCGTCTGGATATGAGGTAAAAAAAAAAAAAAATGACATGCATACTGTTCGGGGTCTCACAGAAACCGATTGGATTGTGTCTTAAGACACCAATGTGTTGTCAGTAGCAAGCAAGTTTTTGTGCATGTAGTCTAACCATGTTGTTGTTGTTTTTTACTCTCATAGAATTGTTACGCATTCACATGCATTATGACTGGCACACAGCAATGGTTCGAGTAAAACAATCTTCATTTGTGTTCTACTTAAAAAAACAAAGACACCTACATCTTGGATGATAAACAGATAAACATCACATTTTCATTTTTGGGTGAACTATCCCTTTAAACAATAGATTACCACACCCCCAAAATGCACCATTGGTTAAACCAGTGTTACTATGCCGGGTTTGTTGGGATTATCAAATAAACAAAGCCATGTTTTGATAGTGTACAATGACACACTTCGATGACACACTTCAGTGTGATTGAAATGTGGGCATGAAGGAAAACTGCATTATTCAGATTTCTTTGAAATGGACATCAGCATCCAGTAGCGCAAAAATAGGTTATATGGTAGAAGACTCTCATCCCTTATGCATGCCTACATGACCCCGAGTCAATGATCAATGATCTTGGGGGCATTGTGGGTCAAATGGAACAACGGACATTAGGACAGACGTGTGATACTTGATCTGTTCTTGGTGAGGGGTTAATGTGAATTTCAGCCTTTAGATCACCGCACCAGATTCACTGCAATTTGCAGGGGTAAACTCACACCCCTGGAATGCCGCTCAGAAGACAAAAAGAGGAAGGAGGAACAGTGTGAGCTCAAAGGAAGAGAGGTGGGGGTTCTTCCATATAAACACACTAATCATTAGAGTATAAAATACAAGTAATCATCACAGCCATTTCTGTGTGAATAAATATTCTGGATGAATGATTCTCTGCAGTGCAATACCCAAGCTTTTCCTCTCGGAGCGAGTGCCGCTGTGGGCTTGCGGCTATGAGGTGAATAACAGAATTATGCTAAAACGTGTCCACTCCCTGTATAAAATGGATTAAAGCGGCGCATATCACCACATTTCAGAATTCCATAGATGCGGGAGTTGTTTAGCATAATGTTCCCTCGCCTGCGTTATCAAAAAATGTTGGCATTAGCATTGGGAAGGTGTGCAGGCTTTAATTGTGCAATTCTCTTATTGCTGTGCTGGTGTCTGCGTTTTAAAAGACTGCGAGTCTTCTGGGTCCATGCTGACAGAGTCTCCAGGGTTTTGTTCCCATTACTTCAGGGATGCGTTGAAAAACGGTAAAATCGCTCTGGAATGAGCTGTGATTGAACACAGCGAAAATGCTCCAATCCCGTCGAGGCACTTTGCGGGGGAACATGTCCCCCTGTTTGTCTGGCTGGCGTTTAGGGAGAAGTCCCCGGGGGCCCGTGCACCTGCAGCGTTCCTGCCACCAATCCTTCAGTCCTTGGCACCAAAAAAGCACAAAGTGACAGAAAAAAACAAGAGGAAGGGAGAAAAATAGAAAGGAAACAGTGCACTTGGAGTACAAAACTTTTCTCTTTTGCACACATTTTCTCTTTGTTTCCCGGTGTTTTGGAGGTGCTTTTCAAAAGGAATGCAGCTGGGAGGAGGAGGGGGGTTGATGTTCTTTCTGGGCGTTCTTTCTCTCGTCTGTAGGGTGTTAGAGTCAGAAGTTTACCTGGAAAGTGCTGAGGCAAGACTACCTACACCTCCAACCGCCCTGGCCTTTCATCCCCGCACCCACGCACACGCTGCGCATCCGCGAACACACGCCATCGGATCTCAACACACGGTCTGTCGGCCAACGAGGGTCAACACCTCCAAGCAAACAAGACGCAATCTTTGGCTAACAGGACTCAGTCTCAACTTTCATTTCTGACGGCAAGCTCGCAGTGAAGGATAAAAGAGCAAAATACCAACTGATAAAATGAAGAAAAAGCTTTGTAAATAACCATGGAGGGGTGTTTGAGAAGGATGGAGAGGAGCAACACAGGAGAATGTCTGTAGGTCAATCATCCAATTAGTCCCAGGACTTCACAAGTCATGAGCGTTTCACAACCAGTCAGTACTTGTGTTCTTTAGTGCTCAGCGAATAGTATAACTAAACTAATTTCGACCTTGCTTGCAAAACAAACAGCAGGATAGTAAATTATTCACTTTAATCAGAGAACATTTTACTTACCATTCATTTGAGAATTCATTGATCCATTTTATGTGCACTTTCAGTAGTCGTTATATTTGGATGTTTTTATTTATCTCTAAATGTGTTACATTTTCCAAATACTTATCAGCTAGAGGATTAGCTGAAACTTCGAATCAAAAGAGCTTGAAAATATCTACGTGACCCTGAGAGGTCACATCAGGAGCGTCTGCATGCATTGACATTTAACAAGCGATCTTCTCAAATGAGATGCAAAGTACTTATGTTAGAATTTAAAACCTCTTTGCTCTAAAAACTTCCTATTGCAACTTGAATCTGGCTCAAAGTTTACATAATGTTTGACTTCTGGGTCAAGGGTGCCGGAAAGTACTCGCCCTATATTACAGTGTCATAGGCACTTGCTATTGAAGGAGTTTGGTGAGTTTTAGCCTGGCTGTAGCAAACCATAAATCGGACTGTTCTTTAAGCACAGAAATCCTATCACAAAATCAGCAATTTTAGATTCTGTTATTAGTCTCTAGAAAGGTGGGGTCTGGAAAAACTTGTGATAGTAATTCTTCCTGCAGATTTGCCGTCGGGCAAAACATTAGAAATTCTCCACATTGCAGCTGTTATCCAGAGATGTTTTATCAATCCTTCTGAGTCATTTGCGAAGTTACACAAGTCTCAAGCACTAATTAACATGCCTCATCCTAACCCCTGTATTTACTCACTAAACCTAGATATCCCCCACTGATATGGATTGTAAACAAACATCCATATTTTTGGCAGAGTCTGTGTAGTAATTTCAAGCTTGACATATTTGAAATTAGTTCTGCTGCCACAGATCAGTGTCTGCATTACACAGTGTCATTTCCTCTCCACTTTTATTTATGCGGTTGTCATTTATTTGTTGTAAACAAGATTGTTTTTATCCACTAAAGGAACCCAACGAGTGACCTCCAATGTCTGTAATGTAATTCCCTTTCTAACATGTTGTGAAGTGCTATTTGTTAGTTTAGGCATTTGAGTCTAGAAATGAAACTTAAAATGCTAAAGGGTGTCCAATTAGCTTTAATCAATGCAATTATAATTATGGTAGACTATCAGTAGTGACAACACTGATCATTACGCAGACAATTTTGCCCTTTTTTGTCATCAAAATCAATAAACAAGGCTTAAATCCTTGTAATGTACATTTATATCTACCAGATGTTCGTCTGTTCATCCATCCATCCATCCATCCATCCATCCATCCATCCATCCATCCATCCATCCATCCATCCATCCATCCATCCATCCATCCATCCATCCATCCATCCATCCATCCATCCATCCATCCATCCATCCATCCAATTGCAATTAGGCATCTTGTTTGCTATTATAGTCCCCCTACAATACAAATGTAGGAATTGATTTGACATTTAAAAGCCCTGCAACTATGTTATAATAATATGCATGTACGTTTAACTTGTTAAAGGTGATATTCGATTGGTTTTCATACGCAGGGCTGATTTAGATGTGTGTGCACACGACACGTTGTTTTGGCTCCCTCTGTCACCTCACTATGTGCTTTTTTGGATGGACAGACAGAAGGGTGAGGAGGTGCAGAGTTGCACAGATGGAATGCCAGGCTTGGGTTGCAGTCCTGAAATTGGAGGGTGTGATGGGTGGAGACGGGGTTGGAGGGGGGTCGGTGGTTTGTGACAGACTCATAGCTGGCGGCCGTGGACACAGAGCCTGGACACTTTTGGCAGTGTGATCTGGATGGTCTCAAAGGCAGAAAAAAACACAAATGAAAACAATAAACAATAAACCGGTCTCGGCAGAGCTGTAGCAGAAAGAGCAAATACAGAACAACTCCCTGGAAAGAAGTATAAAGTGCAACAGTACCCTTTATAGCTAGAAGGGATTTTTCTTCTTGCAATTATACTGGCTAAAAGAAGAAAAAAATGTAGCAAAACTTTACCATAAGGTTTGATTTTAGGGGCTACCTAAAATGAAATTTATATCTTTATGTGCATTATGACATTTAGTCACTTGAAACGCAAATATATTTTCATGTTTAGTTCATACTGTGTATGTGTGTGATGATCCACGTTTGGTTTGAATTTAAATTTTGATATTGCCCTTTTCCTATAGTGCATCCTAGTGCCATGTGTTCCAGGTAAGCACCTGGGCCATCTATGTGATGTAAAAAAAACGTGATTCATCAGACCAGGCCACCTTCTTTCATTGCTCTTTGGTTCAATTTGGATGCTCATATGCCCACTGTTGGTACATTCGGAGGTAGACAGGGGTCAGCATGGGCACCCTGACTGGTCTGCGGCTATGCTGCCCCATAAGCAAAACAACTGTGATGAACTGTGTATTCAAACACCTTTTTATCAGAACCAACATTAACTTTTTGAGCTTCAGTAGCTAGTCAGTTTGATTGGAGAATATGGGCCAGCCTCCGCTCCCTGCATGCATCAATGAGCCTTGGCCGCCCATCACCCTGTCGCCGGTTCACCACTTTTCCTTCCTTAGACCACTTTTGATAGATACTGACCAATGCAGACCGGGAACAGTCGTTCTGCCCTGTCTCTGACCCAGTCGTCCAGCCATCACAATTTGGCTTATGTAAAACTAGCTTAAATCCTTACACTTTTTGCTGTTTCTAACACATACATATATTTGTGTAAACTTGTGAAACTGTTAGTTTCTGATAGTTTGATTATAAAGTATATTTGAGACTATACATCATATAGATTAGGGTGACCAAACATCCAGTTTTCCCAGGACATGTCCTGTTTTTAAGTCCTGTCCTGGATCTAATATAGCTATATTCTATCAGGGGCATACTTTAAATGTATTGAAATGAAAAAGTTTTCATCAAAATATTTCATCCAATCAAACTATGGTCACCCTAATATAGATATGTTTGAATTTAATCCTTTTGCATGACACAATAGCGTTTTGCCTCACTGGCACATCATCCTCAATAAACCCGTCTTCGGCATGATGACTCCGATCCTTCAAATATTCATATTTTTGTGTAATCGAGGCGTCATTCTCAATAAACCTGTCTCTTGCGTGATACCCAGAAATTATATTCTGATCTAATATGTAAAAAAAATATAAATAAATAAAAAAAAAAAAAAAAAAAAAAAAAAAAAAAAAAAAAAAATATATATATATATATATATATATATATATATATATATATATATATATATATATATATATATATATATATATATATATATATATATATATATAGCTCAATATTCTGATCTAATATGATCTGTAAGGTTGCCAAAATAATAATCATACACTGTTTTTCACTGTTTATTTTTCTCCATCCTGCCCTGATGGACTTTTGGGTCCTTGCCACTGTCGCCTTTGGCTTGCCTTGCTCAGTTGGGGACACTGAAATTCCAATCTAAGTTATTCAACTATCCAAATAAAATTAATTTATTATGTCTTATATACTGATCTGCCAGCATTGTCGCTATATGATAAATTAAAATAAGCTGATAACATCACAGTTTTCTCCAGAACGACTGTACAACCGAATCAAATTTAGTTGCACTATTGTCTATTGCACTATTTAACACTGTGAAGCTACTTTGAAAAAATCGTCATTGTAAAAGCGCTATATAAATAAAGTTGACTTGACTTCCATCCACCTATTTTTATGCACATTTTTGGGATATTTAAATTCTAAAAAAAATGTGCATTAAAAACATTAATTAATTAATTGAGTATTTTTTTTTTTTTTTTATCCAACAAGAAACATGCATAAGCTTCAATGGAAACACATTTAAATTATTTGATGCACATCAAAAAAGTTGTGTGACTTTGTGCAAGGGAACAGCATAACTGGACTAAGCAGTTGACCAATCTTGTGGCAAAGCATATTAAATGTGTTATTCTGAAATGCCTGAACAAAGTCTGTCATCAAAGTGGTTCAGTATAATTACCTGCCAAAACTGTCTTACACTATTGTGTTCCCAACCAGCAGGCATCTGAAAGCAAGATAACATGATTGTGTGTATTGCGTTTCATCTGCACACTCTGTGATGCAAGTAATTTATTATATACGAAAATTATTATATGCAGAGGCTTCTCCTCCTGCAGCAACTCCCTTTTTCTTACTGATATTTAGCACCAGTTTATCAGGAAGTGAGGATTTTGTTCTCCTCTTCTCACTGGTTGGAAACTGTGATTTATTCACAATGTTTTATGCGGTATTTCCATTTTGCGCATAGATACGTTTTGGGGATTCACGTAACAATCACATCCTTTTTATTTTCCTGGAAAAAACTTCCAAAGTCCTTCACATAAAAATTAGTCTACAGCCAACTTAGGAGGTTGGGAAAGGTCTATTTTTTATTATTATTTTTAGTTCCATTACAAGCTATTCACACATTGGCAATACAAAATCGATTAATACATGGAATTTCTTATAAACTTATAGCAAAATTGTTGTTCATTTTTAGTTAATTATATCTAATGTACAAGGTAATGTTAACAAATTGAACCTCATTGTAAAATGATTACAAAAGTGTGAAACAGGGAAAAGCATAGCTTTTGAGTTAAAAAAAAGAGGAGAAACTGTCTTTAGGAAAAATCTCACAGTGACAAAGTGTGAAGATACAGGCAGAAGGTTGGAAAAGGCTAAGCGACAAATCTGTCCATAGCATTTTGTCCCACTAGCGGCGTTACATCAGCCTTCACCCTCAGCCAAGTGCCACAGATGCCTCACTCCCAGCATGCAGTTCATTACGGCAGCACACAGCATGTGTGGGATTCTGGTAATAATCAACAAATGCCTCAGCCAATCGGACATGGTCATTGGTCATTCTACAGCATTCTTTGAAATCTCTTTATTTTACCACTACAAAACGATTGTCAAATTGAAAGTACTGTATGTAGTGTCCAGAGCATTTACATAAAAAGTGTTTACATAAAACAAAACTAAAAAGAAATAGAGAAAGAGAGAGAGTATGACAGCTTGCTTCCAAACACACTTCAGCTCTCCACAAACTACAATATTACACTTGCTAAGACCGCTGCTGTTCCGCTCTTGACAAACAACTGATGGCAGATATGAGAGTCTTATTGATTCGGCCTCGGTTTATTTACTCTGATATGAGAGTCTTATTGATTAACCTCTAAAATGAAGCCACTTGAAAGGCTAGACTTTTCCTCAGCGGATTGTTCTTCAATATTTCACATAAGTATACATACCAATACCATTACAGCTGATTTGAAATTCCTTTTGATGGCATGATTGCAGTTTTAATAAGAAAGAATGAGTTCGCATTATGAGTCATAAACCTGTTTGCTTCTTCAGGGCAGGATCTGAGCAGATGCGTGAGAGGTTGTGCGAGTCTCATGCAAAGCGTTTTCCATTGACAGAGATCGCGCTAGTGTGCCCGTGCAATCAGTCAAGGGGGAAGAATGAGGGGTTGGAGGTCAAGAGGAGAAGACAAGGCTCCTCGGAAGGTTTTAAACAATCACATGCTCATGCAAGCATATACGCTCGGGCGGTAAGTGAAAGACAGAAGCCTTGAGGATTGGGTTTCCAAAAAGGAAATTGATTTGAGGGTTTTCCCGGTACCAACACATTTGCTAATCAGCCTTGCAGGTAAACAGAGAGAGAGATTGACAGCCTTTAGCCAGAGAAATATAATCGACGTGGCTTAAAGGCTCAGGCGTCTCAGACATAACAATTTGCAGAGTGCAGTGGTGTAAATCACAATTAAA
This sequence comes from Pseudorasbora parva, assembly GCF_024679245.1. Classification (NCBI taxonomy): domain Eukaryota; kingdom Metazoa; phylum Chordata; class Actinopteri; order Cypriniformes; family Gobionidae; genus Pseudorasbora; species Pseudorasbora parva. Next base: position 18,414,689 of record NC_090182.1, read on the forward strand.
TCGGCAGGTGTGGAGGGCCTGCGACTCTTGACGTTAGGGAGCCAGGCTCTTACCACGAATATATTGATGGGATTTTGTGGAAAGAGGGCTTTGCTTGTGTGGTGGCAGCCGTCTGTTTCCCCTGGCAACCGTTTGACTTACACAAGAGAAGCTACCAAACTTTGGCACTCGGAAAGTGGCTAATGGCTTCTCTCTGGGCTAGCATGAAGCTTTAAGGGGCTTTCTGGATTCGGAGAGGTGCACGCCATGGTTTAATCTCCCATCAGAGGTCGAGATTGACTGCGGCTTCACAATGACGACAAAGGCTAGAGAGTGGGAATGGATTGGCACCATAAATGGAGCATCGAGTGAAAGTGATTAAGGATTGCAGCATTGTGTATTCAGATGTTTTAAGATGCACCTGGCCTGCTGCTGGTCCAGATGTCCGTGGCAAACCTGTGAAAATTCATGCCATTGTTTTATCCAACACCTGCACAGATGAGTTGCTGAGAGACAGGGTCCTCATAACAATCTTGGCAGAACAATTACACAATAAAAACCTGTTTCCTTTTTCTCTGCTGAAAAAACAGAGAACAAGATTCATTGGAAAAAAAAAAAGTTTTTTGTTTAATATCAAATGAACAAAAGCCAATGAATCATCCGCTAGGTAGATTTAAAATTCCATTACCCCTGCATTGTCTCCTTGGATAAGGGATGCCGTAGTTTTGATTGATGGTTGACCATGGGTTGAGGTGTACTAATAGGCTTTGAAGTGCTGCTATGTGTAATTACGTTCCCTACCAAATAAACGACAGCTAAGTACGCATAATTGAATCCACAAACACTTTCAACTCTCTGAATATTTTATTATGAGATCTGAACAAAGTGTGGGGGAGAAGGGGGGTGAGGGCACTACAGTCAGCTTTTGACTGACACCTTTCCTATTCATCTATTATACAGCCTGTTCTGGTTATAGGAAGGTTCCCATCTCGCTCCAGAATATCAAATCAAATCTTGTCAATTTTTATAATCTTCATTGGCAATCAGGGCTGATAAGACTGAAATGAAGACCTACTGGGGGCTCATTAAATTAAGATAAAAACAAGTTAAATCTTCATATCACATGTAAGGGGCCTGTCATCTCTGACGCCTGGCAGTTGCAGTTTGTATCTACATATTAAATGTGGGTACAATCAGTTCAGTGGACCCTTTGCAAGGGAATTAGACATGCCATTTTTACTTAACCACACTTAAATCAGCACCAGGTAACTTTTCAACCTTCATAATATATTTTCAAGACTCTTGTGATGATACATCGACTTACAATAGGTTGAATGACACGTCTGCCATAGCCTGACGGGGTCTGTATTGTTTTTAATCATACTTTTAGACAAGGCAAGGCAAGTTTATTTATATAGCACATTTCATACACAATGGCAATTCAAAGTGCTTTACATAGAAATTAATTAAAATAGGGATAACAAAATGCATAATAAAAAGAATACAATGTGTAAAAATAAAAATATAAACAGTTGTAAAGAGAATAAAAATAAATAAATAAATAAATAAATAAATAAATAAATAAATAAATAAATAAATAAATAAATAAATACATACATACATACATACATACATACAATTAAAAAAAATTAAAAAAAGATTCCAGATAAATTCCTATCTGCCTGATTCTAAATTCGGTTACTCCTATCTGAGATGGAAAAGTTGGGAAAGGTTCGCAATGTCTCCTGGACCTTACAAGTCGGTTTAAGACGGGCTCTTATAGGGGACGTTACCGATGCCCGGCAGGGCCTCCCCTTTCTTGAGTCCGCTTCTTTACACTCTGCTACCACAGGCAGAAGTAAGCGAAGTACACTGATCTCCTTTTCCAATCTCTTCCAGTCAGACAGCCCTAACCAAAAGTAATAATCAACAGATGTATAATAAATAAAATTATACAGTTACAAAAGTGAAGTAATAATAAAATGATGAACCAAAGATAAGAACAAAGGTAAACTAAAACAGTTATAAAAATAATAAAAAGATGTAGCTTAAGTTAAGATAAGGTGCAAACGGTCGGACGTACAGTGGCACAGTGGTCATTCAGTAAATGCACAGCTAAACAGATGTGTTTTGAGTCTGCATTTGAATGTGACTACTGTTGGAGCACATCTGATCTGTTCAGGAAGCTGGTTCCAACTACAGCTGGTATAATAGCTAAACGCAGACTCGAGAACAAAAAGAACTACAACATTTGACTGCTTTACGGCATATACGTCCCTTCCACCACCACCCCCACTTTCTAAAAGGGTTAGTTCACCCAAAAATTTAATTGATGTCATTAATGACTCACCCTAATGTCGTTCCACACCCGTAAGACCTCCGTTCATCTTCGGAACACAATATTTTAGTCCGAGAGCATATGCAGTCTATGCACACTTTACTGTCCATGTTCAGAAAGCTAATAAAAAACATCATCAAAGTAGTCCATATGTGACATCAGTTGGTTGATTAGAATCTCTTGAAGCCAATGTCATGTGATTTCAGCAGTTTGGCAGTTTGACACGTGATCCAAACTGCTAAAATCGTGACATTGGCGATCCGAATCATTGATCGATTCACTGATTCATGGCTGTTGGAATCTTTATTTGAGAAACACGGAAGAGAAGACAATGTTGAAAAAAGTCGTAGCTTTTGTTTTTTTTGGACCAAAATATATTTTGGATGCTTCAAGAGATTCTAATTAACCAACTGATGTCACATATGGATTACTTTGATGATGTTTTTATTAGCTTTCTGAACATGGACAGTACAGTGTGCATAGACTGCATATGCTCTCGGACTAAAATATAAAATATCTTAAACTATGTTCCGAAGATGAACGGAGGTCTTACGGGTGTGGAACGACATTAGGGTGATTCATTAACGACATTAATCTCATTTTTGGGGGAACTAACCCTTCAAATTTGGACGTGCGAGCCGAAGTATCGTTTGTTTGCCGGATGTTATAGTCATGGCTGTCAGAGTCAAATTTAAAATGTAAGCCTATGTCTAAACGCCGTGTACAAGTTTGTTAGGGGCTACATTCTTGTGTATTTACTACATCAAGTAAATACACAAGACATAAAAAATCATATTTTAGGATACCTAACATGTCTGTGATATTTGTTTATTTGTCTTGCCTCAAGCGATAATGCAAATCAATTTTTCAAATTTGCAGATTCATCTATGGTAGCTTGATATTATAATATTGATGATATATGGTTATTACCTATCACTCAAACACTGAATTGAAGTATCATATAGATTCTGTAAAACGGTAACCAATAGACTATTCTATAATTACGCTGGCTTGTAAACGTGAGCATCGCGATCATTTGGCATTTGAAAAAAATAAAACACATTAAATTATATTCATATGGCATGCTGAAACATATGCCACTAGTACCTGGGACGAAAACCTTTCACACGCGACGCAAGCAGAACACCTGTATGCGAACTCCTCCTGCAGTGTTCAGGGCTATCATGGTTGTCATGTCAACAAATGCACATGCGCATCCTCTGATGTAGGATGACGGAGTTTACGACAGTAGTAGAGGACAATACTGTTTGCCAAGGGACCCCGAGAGAAAAACATGTGTCACATGTATAATCAGTTTCCTTTGTGTTCGCACTGGTCACATGTTCCTTTGTTAGTTTCTTGCCACTTATCAGTCTCCTTAGTTACCCTCATTAGTTAATTCTGTTCCAGCTGTGTCTTGTTTATTAACTCGTTTTGGTTCCCTATTTAGTTTCCTCTTGTGTAGTCACTCCTTGTTCCAGTCTAAAGTCTGATTTGTGGTGTTTGGTGTTCGTTTCAGTTTATCTTTTATAATAAAAGCCCATCTGTTTGGAAGTTCTGGATCTCTTCATCTCTGCTGCACTACGCACCGCATGACAACCTGGTGCCGCTTTAAAATATTTTGTGTGTGTGTGAACCCTTGCGCCCTTGTTTATATTACATTGTGAGGACCAAATGTCCCCATAAGGATAGTAAATCCTGAAATCACCTACATTATGGAAACAGGCCAGTTTTCCTCACTTTTCAAAAGCTTTATAAATCATACAGGGTTTTTTTTTTTTTTTTTTTGAGAAAGTAAAAATGCAGAACGTCTATGGAGAGTCCCCACAAAGATAGTGAACCAGGCGTGTCCGTGTGTTTAATCAGAACAGCAAGTACAAGCACAGTGTTCACATAAATAAAGAACACAGCTTTTTTTCTTCATTTATTTAAAGAGGAAATTTTAATCAAAGTGAACTAATTACAAGACATGCTAATTAATTATTCAAATTAATCAGTCACATATACAGTATTTAATATATAATGTAGATCATGTAAAATATTGCAATTTTATGGCAAATAATTGAATAGCTAAAAAAGTGACTTTAGAAATTAATATATTGTTTGTTTTATTTTTATATCATTGAACACAAGCCTTCAGTGCAGTACATAACACTTTTTTTTCAGTTTGTCAATCAGTTCGAGGTTATTTGCACAGGAAGTACAATGGATATTTTTTTAATTTTTTATATTGACATTGAATTCTTTCATCCTGATATCAAAAAATACTTTACTGAACATTTAGCCATTTATACAATATACATATATATATATATATATATATATATATATATATATATATATATTTTTCATTGCTTGTTTCCCTATATAATATCTCACCATGGTCATGGCTCTAATACAGTGACCTCCAGCTACCAATAAAAAAATATATATATTTTTATTTTTATATATACGCAAATACTCAACTGAAACAGGATATACTTTTAGACAGAGAGAAAACAAAGTACAAGTTTGAAAATCTCACATTGACACCTCTCCATTTGGCTGAGGGTCCCTTTCCTCCTTTTTATTCACCTCACAAACAGTATAAAGATGGCTGTTATTTTTGTATGTGAGCAGCACGCTGCTTTGATTTATCCATCTCTAGTCTCATGGATAAAGAGCTGAGGTCTGACACCTCCCCTCTGTCTGCTCTCCTCAGTAATGAGCCGGCACTCTTTGTTCAGAAAGAGCACGAGAGAGAGTGGGAGAGGGGTCAAAAAAGTGGAGGAGAGATCAGACCTGAATACAGAGAGAGCGAGAGAGGAAGAGATTCTGATGCCATACTGATGCAATGTGTATTTATGAGCAAAAGAGAAAGACATTGATAAAGACAGAACAGCAGAGTGTTTGAAGTTATCCCTCAGCGGTTCAAGTAGGAGAGGCATGATCGGCTATTGAATAAAATAATACAAACCAGGTTCACAGTTAAAGTCATTTTTGCTACAGAAGTGTAATATGCCTTTGAGTCACAAGCTAACAGACAATTGTGTCCTTTGAGCGTTAAATATACATGTATTTATGCTAGTATGTAGGTTTAAACTAGATTTTCAACTAAAGAAATAATAATCAAACGTAAAATATCAAGTCAAGTTTATTTATAGCACATGCCATACACAATGGTAATTCAAATTGCTTTACATAGAAAAGGTATTAAAATAGTGATAGAATTATCACAGCATATGGATACGACATAAAAATAACATATATTAGAAATAAAAAAAATAACAATCATATTTAACTAAAGGCTAAAATACTATTCCTGACTAAATTCGGAGCTCAGTTCAAAGTGCCTAGTCTTAGCTGTATTATTACACATTAACCCTTAAAGTTATTCAGTCAAGAGCAGTGAGAGATGTTTTATTTGATTAACATTAAAACATTAAAACAGAGGTAATTATTACAGAGGTAATAAAACAGCTGCTGTCCGGTGGCAGTTCTACATTGAATTACACCCTGGGTATGTATATATATACACCTAAAAGAAACGCCATACTAGTACTGTGTTTGACACCCTTTCACCTTCAGAACTGCCTTAATTCTACGTGGCATTGATTCAACAAGGTGCTGAAAGCATTCTTTATAAATGTTGGCCCATATTGATAGGATAGCATCTTGCAGTCGATGGAGATTTGTGGGATGCACATCCAGTGCATGAAACTCCCGTTCCACCACATCCCAAAGATGCTCTATTGGGTTGAGATCTGGTGACTGTGGGGGCTGTTTTAGTACAGTGAACTCATTGTCATGTTCAAGAAACCAATTTGAAATGATTTGATCTTTGTGACATGGTGCATTATCCTACTGGAAGTAGCCATCAGAGGATGGGTACATGGTGGTCATAAAGGGATGGACATGGTCAGAAAAAATGCTAAGGTAGGCCGTGGCATTTAAACGATGCCCAATTGGCACTAAGGGCCCTAAAGTGGGCTAAGAAAAATCCCCCACACCATTACACCGCCACCACCAGCCTGCACAGTGGTAACAAGGCATGATGGATCCATGTTCTCAATCTGTTTATGCCAAATTCTGACTCTACCATCTGAATGCCTCAACAGAAATCGAGACTCATCAGACCAAGCAACATTTTCCAGTCTTCAACTGTCCAATTTTGGTGAGCTTGTGCAAATTGTAGCCTCTTTTCCCCATTTGTAGTGGAGATGAGTGGTACCCGGTGGAGTCTTCTGCTGTTGTAGCCCATCCGCCTCAAGGTTGTGTGTGTTGTGGCTTCACAGATGCTTTGTTGCATACCTCGGTTGGTTATATCAGTCTATTGCATCGAAGCAACTGCCATGTTATTTGTTGATTAGATTAATTGCCCTAATGTGAAATTGAAAAGGTGTTAATATATTCCTATATATATTCACTAACCATCCTTCCATGTTTAGCATAAGCTATTAGTGTTTAATGTTTATTGTTCAGGTGAGTGCAATGGATGCAAATATTTAACTAGTGTTTTTTTAACTAGAATATTTAACTAGTCTTTTTTTCTTTGGTTGTCTTTCAAAGCTATAATGAACCTTTGTTAATTCAGCAGACTTTTTCCACATGTGAAATGTACAATTTTAAGTACTATCTGACACTTTTCAACAAGAGAAATAACACCACGAAAACGTTCTCTCTGATTTTCCAGCTGAGTGACTTCAATGACGATTAAGAGCTGATGTTTTTTGGAAGGGGGTGATCATGTTCTGTGCAAGCTGTTGACAGGTGATGTATTTTGGGGAAGATTATGTCCTCTGGCACCTGGATAATCTTGTATTAGAGGTGATTAAACTCACAGGGGTCCTCTTTCTTCTCCTCGCAGGTGCCCCTGTCATGCCTGATGGGTTTCAGTATAAAATGTGCAAGCCAGCAGGTCTCGGCTGTCGGTCCATTTCGCCAGCACAAAACCAGGCAGGGAGGTGGTCCTTCTCTAGGCATATGAGCATAAATGACATTACCAGGATGTGATGACAGCCCGCAGTCACTAAAATGTTTGGGAGTCTGTTTCTGGTTTCAGGATAAATATGTTGTCTTATTTACATTTTCTCACTTCACACTCTGGTTCTTCAATTTATTTTCAGTGCCTTGATCAGTCATTCACAGATTTGAAAGCAGCAGTTGATATTGTGGCATACTGTGAGGCCTGTGTAGAAAAGTGCAAAATGATCATGTAGACAAGCAGCAAACATTTTATTTAAAAGAAAAACGAGTATGTGGCTCTCGCGTCCTGCTGAATTTCCCCACTTATCTGTAGAAAAACATGGCAGGATTCTCAAGGACTTTCCAGGTCACCATTAAGCATAAATGTAAAGAGAAAACATTTTTAGCCCTCGATGAGACCAAGCATATGACCTCATAAAAATTAAGTCTGAGCTGTCATAAAAATTCCTAGGAAACGACCTGTGATTTCAGATGTCCACTTGACCTTTGCCTTTTAGCTGTACAAGCGCCATGTGTGCAGCTGGCCTGTTTGACTCTTTTATTTATTTTCAGACTTCGTTTTGCATGCATGCTGTTCCCTGATTGCTATTGTCTAACAGGTGTACACTGAATTCCATATTATCCGATTGCTTAACCCCCCTTCCTAAATACACACGTACACATTCACAGGAACTTTTCAGGAATGTCACCTTTTGGAGTTGTGAAAGGCACCTCTGCAGCCTGTGACAAAATAAATTTAAATCGGGACAGATGGAATTGTTTCTCTCCTTTTTTTTTCTTGCTTGTTTTTCCTCTTTTCGTCCTCATAGCTCCCCCTTTTTGATCTATTTGTTATGCATGTGGGAGGTTGAGTCTGTTGGCATGAAGACAAAAGTACCAGAAGTTTCCATTTTAATATGCCACAAATAAAGGGCATCACAAGTGCCCACATGGGCACTCAGTATGAATAGAACATGAAGTTTTTAGCATGTTATTGTAGTAGAGAGGACGCTTAATTCCTGTTTATATGGAGAGACCTTCACAGCTGACAAACCAGTGAAGTGTCACTTATAAAAACAGGCAGGTGTTGTGCATTTTTGTGTATGTGGTGAGCGTGAACACTGAGAGGTTTTTGTCTGTAATTGTCCACATATCCTGGGGATGTTTTTAATCGGTTTGTCACAATTTTCAGCTCTGAAAACAATCCTTTCTGCATTTTATGTAAATCTAACTACTATTGAATTATGGCTTTGACATAAAAAAGGATGATGAAAGTTTGCTTATATCTTAATGTGTTGTAATTTGATACAAAGTTTAACTGGGTCCAATCTCCTGTGTACTGTGTGGGTGGTGCATATAAATACTTTGTTATCTTACTTAAGTAGAAATTTGGGTATCTATACTACTTTACTAGACTTTGAGTATTTTACTTATTTTACTTCTCCTACATTTTCATGTAATTATCTCTACTTTCTACTTCTTACATTTTAAAAATAGCCTTGTTACCCCCACTTTTTCCATTTTCAAAAAATAAATAAAAAAACAAAAAAATATCGAGATGATTCGCACCATATAAAATTGTATTGTGGCTGGATGAGAAGTATAAACATATACCATTCTGACACCCTATTGGTTTTTACTTGATCCATCGCACCTGCACCTGCACCTGCACCTGCACATGACACAAACACCACACATTGTTGCCAGATTGGGCGGGCATTGGGATTGGCACTTTCAGCCAAACAGCGATCAGCAGGCAGACGTGCTCACTCATGACTGACAGCCAGGTTTTTAGCGTGATAACTCGTAATGTTAGCTGTATATTCAAGCGATTGCTATGCCAGTGGCATCAATATACAGTAAGCTGTATCTACAGTAAATAATGGGAGAGGGAACCAACTCTCAAAGGTGGATTACACCTGTGACTCGAAGAGTCTTCATAAATATAACCATGACTCCTGTCCATCGTCATATAGACACAAGACATCTGCAACTAGCAACCCTGACAGCTGCTGAAAATGGTTTGAATCATAGACCGTAAAAACATATGGACTTCATTCTCTTCCGCTGAGGTAAGTGAAGGTCCGAATATGGTGCTGACATCTTGCGCAGATTTGGAACTGAGTCTAAGCAGTAGTGATCTCAAAATCGTTTAGAGGCACGATATCAAAAGGCGGCCCACACTTTCGCAGTTGCTGAAGAATTCATTATGTCAGTGTGAAATAAACAGTTATGGATATTTAGAAATTAAAGCTATAGCTCATATCTCCTCCTATCTCCAAATCCTGAAAAAGTCTCTCAGTGCCTCATTATCAAAAACTTCACTCAGAGAAGCTGTCAATCTCAGCTGTCAATCATGACGTCACACCACCCGTTTTATAGCATCAAATAACTAACTTAAAGGTGCCCTAAAATGAGTTAAAACAATATTTTAAATTGTTCTCTGATACTTACATTGAGGGTATGTGGCTTATTTAAGAGCACAAATTGTCCAGGTACAGTTTTATGGGTCCATTTACAGCCCTAGAAATTGTCCCTAGGATGTAATGCCCGCTGTTTCTGGTTTATTTGGAAGGGTCATGAATAGTAATATTGAGCTCTGCTCTGATTGGCTTATTTCAGCAGCTCACACAAGTTCAGTTGTTCAGCAAAGCGGCGAGTCCTGAGTCCTGACCGTACTGACAGAACACAGACAAATGGAGATTGCTAAAATGCAGCTTACTTGTTTATTGGTGTTTTCAGATCATCCGAGCACACTTGCATGGTTGAACGATGTACATGTTTAGGTATGGGTACATGTTTAAACACTGGATAGTATGGGTTTTATGAACTATACTGGGACCTATAGGGCAACACAAAGTTAAGTTCATTGTTATAGTTTTTTTTGTTGCCAGATTATTGTACAGTATCAAAGAATGACACATGTTGGTGGTTGTGTGTGTGCATTCATGTGTCAAATGCCTGTTAATTACAGTGCTTTTTCCTATCCCTTATACTGGGCACTTGTTGCACTTAAATTGGTTTCTTACTGTTGTCAATTAAAATGATAAATGTGTTTTTCTGAGGTATTGTCATTTTGACAGTTTCTACCTGGACATATAGCCTAGTCATATTTGATCCGTTTTCCATGGAAACTGATGATTTTTTTGCATCAGTATGTTTTAAGGAGAACGTTATACTTATCAGCATTGATTGATATGCCAATAAAATGATATCACATTATTTTGGCGGTTAAAGGTTTTTTGGGGTGGGTTTTGGTGAGCTTTTGGGTTGGAAATCATTGACCCAATCTGGCAACACTGATCGCACATTTACATTTACATTCCAATAAAAGTTATTGATAGCATGCCTCTGAATTTTGACTTTTTGCACCATTACAATACTTTTAGACAACTAGTCAGTAGTACACATATATGGTTTGTTAATGTATTTCTATTGTACAAAGCGTTTTTTCAATGGGCATATATGCGGCTGAAACAGGTAGCCTAGTGCTTCCCACATTTCTCATCCAACATTATAGTCATGGTGTTTAGAAAAAAAATTTGTTGAGGAGGTGGGGTAGTGCACTATAGGCCCCTGTGGTGCAGCCTAAGCTTTTGTCCTTAATGGCATTTTTTTCCTTACATTACTTCTATTTTTATACTTTAAGTAGTTCTGAAACCAGTACTTTTACACTTTTACTTGAGTAAAAAGCTTGAGTTGATAAAACCCTTTGTAAACCCTATATCTAAACTTCTTCCTGAGTAATGAATGTGAATACTTTTGACACCTCTGAGGTAGTGTACCTTAGTAGTAAAAATGTGAGTTTTGTGGCTTTTAGTCAATGTCTTTCAGCTTTGATGTCATTTATATGTCAGTGTAAACCTAAAAAGTGATGAATTAACTTTTTTAATGTACAGAAGCATGCATTTCAGTTCCCAGGAATCGTATCAAACATATTAATGACTCATGTTGCACTAATGCAGTGTACATTTAAAAAACAAAGCAAAAAAAAAAAAAAAAAAAACAACAAAAAAAAAAAAAAAACATACCAACAACACTTTTGCTTGGAGCGGTGGGGATATTGGTCTTATTGGTTTATTTAAAGAAATACAATTATTAAAGGTTTAAAATGGGATTATGAGATAAATAAAAATACATAGGAATGGTAATAGTTCCAGTTCTTAATGTAGTTATGAAGTAAACTATTTGCAAATAATATATACAGTATATATATATATATATATATATATATATATATATATATATATATATATATATATATATATATATATATATATAATTTTGATTTACATAAATAATGTCATATTTTTTATTAATCTTTTATCGTAAATATCGTAAAACAGTTATAAAATATTACATGTTTCACTGCTATAACTAAGGCTTTTTTAATTTATTTTTTTGGTTGGCCATCTCACTCATTCTTACATTGACGAGCACTGTTAGACCGCTGAAGCAGACCAACCAAAAAATGTTACATTTGACTTTTGTCATGCTAGCAACAAACAGAGCAGTGCATCCTTTGTTTAGTAGCCTGTCTGGAAACAAAAATAGCCCTGGGACGTTGGCTCATTCATACCAGAGTCTGATCCCGAATCGCAATGAACCATTTATTCATGTAATCCTATCCAGTCTCTTGTTTACAAATGAAGCCGTAATGAAATGAAGGAACAAATGTGCAATGTCTGCCATGTTAGCTGGAAATTTATTAAAAATAAAGTATTAGAATCTGAATGTGGCTCATGTGGTATGTTTATTGCTTGGAAGTTCGATCCGGTTTAGCTCTATGTAGGCATGTCATGTCAGGTATAAGTCGGTTAGCGGGCCTTCAGAATCAAGTGTTGTTCATCTTCTGTAGAGGTGGTGTTTCACCACAAGCTGACGTCAAGCATATTGTGTGTGGCATTCAAAAAATAATTGAAAACATTGGCAATTGCAAATGCCTGAATGGGAAAGACAACTGTGCTCATAAAGACATTTTATTAAGAGGCAGGATGATAACCAAAGGGTTCAAACTCACTTGGTCTATTCCTTTAGTTATCATCATCGTGTCCTTGAGCAAAATGCTTTTCTGTAAAGTAACATGGCCATGTCATTGAAGCAAATCCCACCGGATAACAAATAAAGAATTTCAAGGCTGTATTCATTGTGTCCTGCGTATTCTACAGGATACGCATCTCACATATAAAGCAAAGAATTGCCGGTCAAGGGCAAAAGCACTATTTCCAATCAAGGACCAAGTGCACTTTATTGTAATCTCTCTTCTCATTTTAAAGTACCACAATATGTTCTTTTATTCAAGCTATATTAATAAGGAAAATTCTCTTTAAAGAGATTCAGTACCCTGCATGCATAAGTAATAGTTCTTGGGAACAGGGTAACGAAGAAATAAGGAGAAGCTGTGGGTCATGCTCCAGGCTTGCTAACGGAAATACTAATCTCAATCTCCTAGGCCCTCTGTCATGGACAGCGAATTATTAGTTGTAGCCATGAGTCTAGAATGAAGTCTGGACACAAAGCAATATCACCCTGGGATAAAGTAGAGTTGATGTTCCCGATTTAGAGCCAGCCTTTAATATTCATATCTTGAACATACTCCTCTAGCGAGCAGATCTTTATACATTTTAATACGTATTAGCTTTTGAGGCAAGGAAGACCAAATTTCTTTTGGTGAGAAATTGGTAATACAAAAGATGCATCTGTGTCGGTCTGCTCTGCAGTATGAGATTTGCATGAGGTCGTCTCAGTGAAAACGGTTTGGCGATGTGATTTTCTCGAATGAAATGAAAGACTTGTATTCAAATCATCCTGTCTTCTCACCTTCAGGCAAGGGCTTGTCCCAGTTTGCTTGTGCCTTGATTCCAGGCAGATCATCTGGAAATTGAGGCTATTTAATTATTAGCTTATTGAAACCTGAGTCCGACGCCAGCGCAAATGGAAATTCTCTGCTTCTTTCTGCATGACAGACCTCTGTTCGGGCTAATAATATATGCTCACATAAATATGCATGATCACATTCTGATTGGACAATTAGCCTCTTTCAATCAGGGGAAATGCCAAGTAATGATTTTGATATGTGCAAGTGAGTCTGAAACCGGAGCCAGAGCGTCCATTGAGATTTCTCTCTCTCTTCTCGCGCAACGAGTCAAGCTGTGGAGTCTATTACAAACACTGTTAAACTCAATAAGAGGAAATATATTCATGAGAAACCAAATAATGAAGCAAAAAAAAAAAAAAAAAAATCTTAAAAATCACAAGCGCAATCATGTTCCCAGGATAATGACGGCCAATGCACCTTATTACGACATCTTACATATCTGTTATTCCCGCACCTCAGCCTAAACTCTGCACATTCTCATTTCCGTTCCTGTCTTTTAATCCTATCTCTCCATTTTCTGCAAATGGGCCGAACTAATAGACTTTTGGGGCCATAACTCTGTCTCACTCTTCAGTGCCACTGATGATAATCTTGTTCTACACGGAATTTATTGCACATCTGGTTGCGAAAACACCCAATTAGAGCCCTTCTCTTCTGCATGCAGTCAAATGAGAGAGCGCACTGAACCAAAACACAACATATGGCGTGTATGTATGTGTGTGTGTGTGTGTGTGTGGGTGTGTGTGTGTGTGTGTGTGTGTGGGTGCGTGTGTGTGGGTGTGTGTGTGTGCGTGTGTGTGTGTGTGTGTGTGTGTGTGTGTGTGTGTGTGTGCGTACGTACGCATGTGTGTTTCTATTTGTTTATCAATGGTACACACAGTCACCAGCTGTCTGTCAAGCTTAAACTTGATCAAGCAGACATGGTTTCTTCTCAATGCCCAACAGATATTTCTGTTCAATATCTATCTTTACACTACCTATACCCCTAAATTTTTTAAGATCTATCTATCTATCTATCTATCTATCTATCTATCTATCTATCTATCTATCTATCTATCTATCTATCTATCTGTCTATCTGTCTATCTGTCTATCTGTCTGTCTGTCTGTCTGTCTGTCTGTCTGTCTGTCTGTCTGTCTGTCTGTCTGCCGTCCGTCCGTCCGTCCGTCCGTCCGTCCGTCCGTCCGTCTATCTATCTATGTTTTATTATTTATTATATTGCAACTCTAATACATACCCTTAGATATTAAATCAAAGTTTAAGGGCTTACAATTTGGTTATGGCAAACTTGACATCATGCATTTTGCACTAGTCTGAAAAGCTTAATGAAATGCATTACACACATGTGAATGGGTGGTTACAGTCTGTCTTTGCTTTCCACCCCCACAATCTAAATGGTGATCAACCTGTCAATTACCAAACACCTCTCAGACTGTGTGCATATGTTCATGAAATACAAACAGGGACGTTTCAAACAGACGGAGCGGAAACATATGGCGGGAGAGCTACCATTAGTCATTATATGAGCTTAAGAATGATCTGGATGTACTTTTATTTTTTTTAGAATATGTTCAAGGTGTGCAGATGTTTCTATCATATGGCCATTCCAAATTGAATCAGATCTGCTCAGCTATAGTGTTGCAGACTTATAACATGAGTGATTTGATAGAATGAGATCAGATTTTACAGTTGAAAACAATGATTTGTATATATATATATATATATATATATATATATATATATATATATATATATACATACACATACATTACACTAGAGCTGTACTAACGGTACAGATAGCTCACGATTCGGTTTGTATCATGGTTTTAGGGTCACGGTTTCAGTACGGTTCTGTGTGTACTAGGACTACTGTCAAATAAAAATAAAGAAAATGAGAAGCATGAAATTTAAATACAAGCAGAAGCACAAATACATACTATTGAGCAAAGATACTAATACAACAAACAATGCTCTTCAGGTTTTTCAGGTAGGTCTAACATTAGTTTTTAGGTAGAGAAATTGAATAAGTAATCAAATGTAAAATAATTGCATATATCACTTCTTAAATGAAAGAGTAATCCTTATTAAACTTACACAAATTCAAGAGCATGTGAGTGATTTCCTTATCTTTTGTTTGAAATTAAACAGACAGCAGTAAAATCCACTGCCCCTTTAAGACCTAATGCAGGATATGTGTCGTCTTTCTCGACTGTATAAAGTTCACTTAAGGCATATTCAGACTATGTCTGCTTGGATACTCATCAAGATGGACATGTTGACATACTTTTTGAGTGAGTTTGTCCGTTCAAGCACAAGACCTGAAAGAGAACTCAATCGCTGTGAGACGTGTGCGTGCTTTGGGACGATGATTTTTATCGCTGTTGTAATGTATCACTGAGAAGCTAGCACGTGTATCCTTCGACAGAAACATAGCCTACATAAAGCATTATTTTCAAGTTACAACACATTAAAGATGCGTCATCAGATGTGAGATGAACCGCGGTGCGATTGCGTAACACATAATTATATCTATATCTATCTATCTATCTATCTATCTATCTATCTATCTATCTATCTATCTATCTATCTATCTGTCTGTCTGTCTGTCTGTCTGTCTGTCTGTCTGTCTGTCTGTCTGTCTGTCTGTCTGTCTGTCTGTCTGTCTGTCTGTCTGTCTATCTATCTATCTATCTATCTATCTATCTATCTATCTATCTATCTATCTATCTATCTATCTATCTATCTATCTATCTATCTATCTATCTATATATATATATATATATATATATATATATATATATATATATATATATATATATATATATATATATATATATATATATATATATATAATGTCCCTCTCCCAAATGTATATTGTAAGTAGAAAAATTGTGCTTCATGGCTGTAATGCAAAAAAAAAAAAAAAACGACAAAAAAAGAAAAAAAAAAAACGTGTGCAATCCCCATGATAAATCCTGTAACAAGAAAATTGAGCTTGTCAAGCGATTGCATGAGTCTTTAAGAGGTTGTATTGGATATACAACATTAAATGCACTTCAGCGGTCAGCAAACACACAGCCATTTCTTCATAAACCCAGAGATGGTGCATACATTTTAGCTTGAGTTTGACCATGATGAAGAACATTTGTATTCTGATTGGTGTTACAGAGGGTCTCTTTGGAGGGTGAATCAATTCAGATTAGCACATACTGTAGCCACACACACACACACACACACACACACACACACACACGCCTGTGAATTACCCTAATGGAAAATACAATCTGATCGAGCTCTCTCAAAAGCAATATGATGAATGGACCTGAAGCTCTTTAGCGTGAAAGTACACAAGAGTGATTGAGGTCCGATCCATAACAAAGACTGTTGTCAGGTTCAGGGTTTAAATTACAGGAGGCTATTAGCGAAACAAGCCACTGCGTTAAAGCTACACTTCCTCTTGCCCTCCCTTTCACCATCTAACTCAAAAGGAATAAGTGGGCAGTATCAACTTTGCAGATATACATCAAGCGAAATGAGTTTGCAGAAAGCGAGGACCCAGCTCACGCTCAAACAAACACTTCAGTCGTGCCCCGCATTCAAGGGGAGAAATCTCTCTTTGAACTGCACTTGTGAGTGCGTTCCTTAATTCTGATAATGGATTTAATGCAATCAGTGTGAACAAAGGCATCAGTTTGATTCTTTATTTGTTGGTTAAAAGGAGAGAACGAGAGGTCAGACTTGAAAACGTTCAGTGATTACAGACAGGCAGAGTGTTGTCCTGGTGACACGTTCATTAGTCCAAGCTGACCTCCGAAGCTTCTTGCCATTAATAACAGGCATCGCAAACCAAATTGGCATTCATGTATGTGTGAGATTCGACTCACTCTGGCCTCTTTGAAAATGTTTTGTGTCTCATTTTAGCTTAACTGTATGTAAGAAGGGTATAGTGTATGAATGCAGAGGCTGGTATGGGAGACCTGCTGCATTCCATATCTGCTAATTGGATAACCAGAACTGCAGATTGGCTCGTTGTTGTTCTTAAACATCACAGGAATCTGACCTTGTTGACAGCTGAGCCAATCAACAGAATTAAAAGATTACATTTAATTGGCTGGGCTGGTAATAAAAAAGAAAAGAAAACTGTGGCAATATGTAAATTAAGAACATTGTGGAAATAAAAATATAATAAAAAGAGATCAGTGATCAGGCAACATCACTTTTCATAATTAATCCTCCCTTGTGCCTTGAGAAGAGCAAGGTCGTTGTTCAACCACTAGAAACATCTACCTAAATGAACACCACAGATCAGTGCTCCATTTGTAAATGAATAATTACCGGATCCAAAACAACAATTAAAAGGTGCTGTGACTGACACTGTACTACTATACTACTTCAGTTTCCCCGGAACATACACCTTAGTGTATTTTTCAGTCTACATTGAGACCAACATCATTCAATTGATCGTGATATTCTCTCAATGACGACATCGTTGCCTGCCATCGATTTCTGTCCTAACTCCCGTTGTTTGTATTGGAGTTGTCCAGGGGTGCAGTTCCGTCTTCTCTGGAGCTCTTTTGATTAGAAACACTGTCAGCTTTACTCGTGGATATGAAACATGAACATATGCTGCCTGTCTTTTTGACATTTTGCTGATACACCCTTAAAAATAAAGGTGACAGGAAGAACCAAAAATGGGGTTTCACAGTGATGCCATAGAATAACCATTTTTGGTTCCCCAAAGAACCATTTTGTGAAAGGTTCTTTAAAGAACCATTTTTGGTAACACTTTATTTAAGGTTCAGTTATTAACTATTAACTAGCTGCTTATTAGCATGTATATTACTAGAATATTGGCTGTTTATTATTACTTATAAAGCACATATTAATGTCTTAGTTTGCATGACCTTATTCTACATCCCTTAATCCTAAATGCTACAAAAAATACCTTACTAAATATTAATAAGCAGTAAATTATGAGTTTATTGAGGCAGAAGTCATAGTTAATAGTGAATATGTGTTCCCCATTCTAAAGTGTTACCCCATTTTTTCTAACCATTTTATAGTCTAAAGAACCTTTTTGCACTACAGAGAACCCTTTGTACAATGGAAAGGTTCTTTGCATATTAAAGGTTCTTGGGAATATGATACCCTGCCAAAGAACCATTTCATCTTTATTTTTAAGAATGTATGCAGGGTGGGTGATTTGTTCCAGAACCACTTTTTGTTATGTTGGTTGAAAGTCGCTTCACATCTTTATAGCAATCACTTAGTTAAGTGGTCTGAATGTATATAGTCTGTGGAAGGCTATGGACCATAAACTGTTTCGTTCAATCATTGCATTCAGTCCGATGGTACAATGTCTTACCTGCCTGTCAACATATGCCTTTTCATCCCGCCACGCACTTTGCTTTGTGTGTTTTGAAGGAGGCATGGTTTTGGAGATGCTCTGAAGGGAGATCTTATGCTTTCAAAACTAGCTCGCTATTGCTTGCCTCTCTGAAAAATGCCTACCCTACAGTCATGTAGCATTAATTAGAGATAAAACAAATCCCAATCACACAGCATGACAGAAAATGGAAAAATATTCTGCTGGAAATCACTTCATGGCTTAGGCTTTCTCTGAGTATTGGGTCATTTTCATATTCTTAACGGTGATAAGTACAATGTGCATCTAGACTGTAATTTGAAAACTATTTTAATTAAAATAATTTGTCAGTTATATACAGTACACTCTCTCCAAATGCAAAACAGTAAGCACCAACCAATGAAGGTGATTTTGAACTTAAAAGGATTTACTTTCATATGGTGTTTGCATTTAAATGTGTCTTTCCTACAATTAAACAAATCCATTCACTTCTTTTTTTTTTATCCACAAAATGTCTAAACACTCTCAATAATCAAGCCATTTTAATTTTCTAAGCGATATGATGACCAATGACGGAATGTCATATTGGCATTTTCCACCCTCAGCCAGTTTTACACTGTCCGCCAAGGCAACACTTGTCTTGTGTCTAAAGAATAGGGGTGTGGGGTGAGCAGTAGCTCATTATCATTTAAAGAGACGGCCTCTGTCAACAGAGCTGTTTCTGAGGTAAAAATAGTGTTGTTGTTTTGTTTTTGTTTTTTTGTTTTTTTTTGGGGGGGGGGGGGGGGGGGGGTACATGAAAGTCATGTATACGGTACATGAAAATCCCTATATGTGAATTGCTTTAACAAAACAAATACAAAACCACTTTTAAACTATACAGTACTTACAGGTTTTCAAAAATTCACAACAGGAATAAGCCCAGTGTTCAAACAAAACAGTATAAAAAGCTAAATGCAATTATAAAAAAATTCAATAATTGTGTCCAAGATGCAGTGGACGACACATATACAACATTGGACAATACTCAAGTTTTTATTATAATTAAAAACGTATAATTACAGTCCACATTGTATTACATTACACTGTAGGACCATGTAGCTAATAAGTAGCCTATCTAACAAATAAAAAATCAGAAAGATTTATCACATGCACACACCGGTCATGTTTAGACTACTTAATCCTATTGTATTTGTCATTTCCCCAGTTGTAACCTGGTTTCATTGCTGTGATATCTGATATCTATTTATTTATTTTTTTAATAATTGCATCACAATAAGAGCATTGTGATTGTCACTAACATTTTAGTTACAACTGAATTTTATTAGGTTTAGTGACAACATGTTGCAGTGTTTACAATTTCTGGTAAGCTACGCTTTTTTGTTATTTCAATTCAATTAATGTGATTTGATTTAATATTGACTCATTTGCATAAATATTAGGCACACAAGATGTACCTAATCCCAAGAAAAAAACAACTCACCAATGCTGTAAACATACAGAGAGTCCTATCAGCTGGCAGTGTTATTCAAGGTTAAAAATAACTCAAATTACATATAATGCGTTTTTTTTTATTACGATAACAATTTTATTTAATGATATAAATCAAAATATAATAAATATGTAATATGGTACACTACACTTAGCAAAATACTCTCTATAGCTTTTTTCCCCTTATCTAATGTGATATCCTATTATGGTCATTAAATGGCTTTCCTGAGGTAAATGTTATGTGACATTAATGTTCTCCAGTTGTTTTATTGACCCTTTTGTTAGATTGATTGGTCGATATTATGTATGAGGAATATACATTTAGGTAAGTTGTAGGCTACTGTTTCTTTCAACATTGTTTATTCGTGTTTACTGTTAGCTAGTAGAGGTGATCGGTCTACGAGCAGCTAGGGATCTGTCACATAACATTTACAAGCGCCAAAATGGCATTTATTGTTTGAATTTCGTAATAAAAGTGACAGAATCTGAGAGCTGAATTTTTTTTTTAAATATATCATCAGTAACCTGCTCTGTCGGTCTCGTTTCGTCTTTGCTTCGCGTTTTTTCTCTGCGTGAGAAAATGTATGTGTGGCGTGGGAGAGTGAAGTGTCAATTGCTCATGTCTCACGGTGAATGCGTGAGAATCGGCAGTTACGGATACAATATATTTATATATATATATATATATATATATATATATATATATATATATATATATAGGGGAGAGCAGGGGCGAAAGTACCATTTTTCAGAAAAACGCACTTTTATAAGAAAATATTTTAGACAGAGATATACATTTGCACTGGGCAATAACTCACAAGTGTGGTCTATCAATAGCAGGTGGTATTTTGTACAAATACAGAACGACAACAGTATAATATCACTTTGAACATAAGATGAAGATTGTTACTTTTGACCCCATCAGTTGGGACGAAAGTAACACACAGGTGGGTCAAAAGTAACACAACAATATAAGCTAGATTGTTCTGTGTTACTCTTTTTTTATTTTTAATAAACATACCTGACTATGACCTTGTTAATGTAACTGCAAACATATTTTGTAGCTAATTTATCTTTGCAAAAAAAATATTAAATTACATTTTTATTTTTCATTTTAAGTTTAATCAAATGTTTCAAATATATCCTGACAGTACAAACTTGTAGGTTTAGTATATTTTTTTGTGCAATTTTGATCTATTTGATCATTTTTTTCTTCAACAATATGAACAATATAAAAATCAAATTAGCATTATATGCATTATATATATATACACAAGTGGGACAAAAGTAACAAGTGTTACTTTCGTCCCGACAGGAAGTCCTGACATTTAAACACGATTTACTTTTATACTGATAAACTCTGAAAAGACAGACCTTCAGGATGTGTAACAGCAATACATAAACTGTAGATTGATCATTACTGTGACACATGAAACGAGAAACACAACTTGTAATTATATATATATATATATATATATATATATATATATATATATATATATATATATATATATTAAGCTGTTCTTGTCTTTACTAAAATCAAAATTAGGCTAATCAAAGGGAAGAGTGCTCTTACGAATCACAACCGCTGATTTTGGATAATGAAATAGACTTGTTGTTTTTGCTGATGCTGAACCGTCTTTAGAATAAAATACATTCATTACAAATGTAATTTTAAGTTAAACGTGTGTTTAAACTACACCTGGGGAAACTCACTTCACCTTCATGGGCTCTGGAGCAGCTCAGTCTCTCCAGTCGGTTTGTTGGGCTTTACACCGCAGCAGACTCACTGTGTGCCAGCCAGACTGAGCGATCGCCGCTCTGCACGTTTGAAAAAGGGACGTAGCTAAGTATTTGAGGGGCGGGGGAGGGGTATTTTATGTATTTTAATTTTAATACATTTAAAATTAAAAATTAAATGGTTTACTTTTGGTAAATCCATTGGACATACTGGCGGGTTGTTTTTACATGTACAGTTTTTAGATATTTAACTTTAGGGGGGCAGCTGGGGGCAAGGCTCTAGAGTGGGGGGGGGGGGGCACCTGCCCCCCTTGCCCCCTGTAGATCCGCCCATGGTTATACTCTACATGAAGACCCTAAAGAATCATACCATCTTGTGGAAAATGAATAAATATGTTGAGGGCCAACAGCAAAACATAACTTCAAATATTTTTTGCATAAACCTGCGTCTGTAGCGCTTGCTAATTCCAGATTGTTTAAAAGCAAATACCGGGACGTAGAAATCCAAAATCTGATTCAAATCAAGCATTGCCATGTTGAATGCTAGTCACTGTAGACAAGGATTGAAGGGTCTTGTGAAGAAGGGTCTTCATAACGCTGAGCATTTGTTTGAATGAACAAGACTGCAATTGCAAATCTTAGAAACAATCATAAAGGGATTTTTTTTTAATGCAAATTACTTTTATGCTAATATTATGTCCTTATGGAATGGCTGGAAGGACTGTATTAGTAGAAATTATATTTTCCATGGTTATATCTTCTGGGCCTGCTTAGCACCTGCTCTTTTATGTGTTACACATTGTGAAATATCTTTGTTTCAGAAACCTCTAATTATCACATCACATAAGGGTTAAGGAAGATTAAAATAGCAGATGCAACATTTAAGTGAATCAAAGACATCAGTTTGAGAGAGAGAGAGAGAGAGAGAGAGAGAGAGAGAGAGAGAGAGAGAGAGAGAGAGAGAGAGAGAGAGAGAGAGAGAGAGTTTGCCATTACAATTAAATAATTAAATGAACAAAAAATATATTTTATATATATTTTATATCACCAATGGAATATGCATTCAAAATAGAAGAAGGTAGAAGACTGGCCTATGGCCTCCGCCATATGCTCTCTAATGCAGCAGAAAACAAGAGTGGAACTTTGTAAATAAAGTCACATTTGTGTCGTCTGTAGAATGAACTCCTCTGGGACATGCTTTGCAATCAGCTTCGAAGCCAGGGTGAATGCGGCAATGGGAAGTCCCAACGGTCCAAACAGGAAGTCACCGTCAACACCTGGCATTACAAATTCTGACCCTCCCATAATGCATCCTAGGTAGGCATCTTAATTAGCACACGGGGATGAATATTTATGAACACGTTCAGGTACAAAGGGGTAAAACAAAATGTTAGTTAAGTGCTGTTCACCTTCTACAACCAATCCGTCAATCCAAATGTACTCCTAATCAACCATTCCATTCATGTTTTCCTGCAAGAGAATCTCTGCTGGAATTTGTGGATTTTATTTTATTTTTTGCAATTTTTTAACGATATTGGGATGAAATATGCGCCATTTTGCAGAATGGGTTTAAAATGTGGTAAAATATGTCAAAGGGGACTGAGGGCATTATGAAAATTAGCTAAAATATTTCATATTATTCATAATTAATGAAAATGCATGCAAGGGATGCAATTTAGAAATCTGCATAATTATGTGTTCCCTTCAGTGTCAGCCTGGAATAAGTATATGCATTAATATTCAGTGCATTCCGGAAATACAAAATGATCAGGGAAAAATCAAATGTTATTTGAGTCCAAAAAGCTCAGCTGCACAGTTGAACTCTGGAAATGTTTTGTATTCCAGTCAGCTTTACTTATTCTGTTATTTATCTAATCTTAATACGATAAGCTTTAGTATGTCAGTGAACACCAGAGCATACCTAATGAGGTAGTTTAAATGCAAATGATTGTCAGATGAAAGCAAAATGAAGGTAAAAAAAAGCTTATTTTTTAAAGAAGGTCTGATGCACAACTGTGCTTTGCACACACATGCACTCTAACTTCATGAAGCGTGTGCACTTATCGTCATGTTTACCAGGACAGTGCAGAAGAAGCTGGGGAATAGCTTTCTGTTTCTTGTACCTGTCCTGCATAGCTGGCAACTCTCATGATCTGAAAGATGCCGGTGATCAAAAGCATTGAAGTGCCCTTGATTCCAGTCCCCTACAGACTTGCTCTGTCTTTGTTATTCATCTGATTCCTCTAGCATTTGAGATTCCTCAATTAAAACTTTTTTTTTTTTTTTTTAAGATCTCACCCTCTTTTAAGTGTGATCCAAATTCCTTCTTATTCCTCTAAGCCAGAGAAAGAACTGTGTGGAATGACAACATTTTTAATCAAAAGTGTGTGAGATTTTTATGCACGCGAGCACAGCAAATTTAAAGATCATATTTGCTTAAGATTGTCAAACAGATGGATTTCTGAAGGTTTGTTTGTAAATTGTGTGGTCACTGCAGGTTGCAGTTTGTATAACAAATGAAACATCACCAGTACTCATCTCACACAGTCAAAAATCAACAGCAGAAATGAGAATTGGGTCAGAAGTATAGAAAAGAGTAGAAAATGCTTGATTTAGTTTTTCTCTAACTTTACCTGTTTTGCTACAAGTTGTCAGGTAAATGAGAAAGAAATTACTTAACCCTCTTGACTTATTTTAATTGAAATGAGCTTGTTGAAACCACTATAACCTGCTTATATTAAATGACAGTAATTAGAAAAAGAAAGTCAATAATCTTTATGTACTGGTGGTAATATTTGCTAAGTGGAGCAATAAACACCTTAGTTTCTCTGAAACATGAAACATGTTCTTAAAAGTCTCTGAACTAATTCCAGATCCATTTGAATCAATTAAAGAGAATTAAATGACTTCTCAGCAGACTCATTGAATTATTTATTGCATTTAATGATCCCAGCGGAATAAAACATAAGTCCAATTTCTCATCCTGAATAATAAGTGATTAACGGGTGGGGGCCTTTCATTAACAGTTACTGGAATTTGGCATTCGATATGAGATAAGTTTTAGAATATTTTTGAGGATAATGTCTTCACTCCCTTTACCACCTACAGTTCTGCAGTCTTCACTGCATGTGCGATCAAAATGGAGACAATGTATGAATTTACTACAACAAACATCTCATTAATTTCATAGTTAGGGGGCTATTCCCACCCTTTATGTTATTTTTTTCTTTGTTTGATCATTTTTCCATATGCAAAGCTAATGGACTAAAAAAAATGGATTCTGAGAATATTAGAAAAAAAAAAAAAAAAAAACGTTACAAATATTTTTGAAATAAGCCATGCCTGTAAATATGATTTTAAATGAGCTGATGGAATGCAATTATATCCAGTGACAATTACACTAGTAAAAATACAACAGTACATCTTTAATTAAACGCAAGAGACATCTGTTATTTAAATGCAAATGAAAGTTAAATATACAATAACATATTTGAACAACATCACCTTACGTGCAAACTCAAAACGAGCCATTGTATAATTCTACAGTGTTGACTGTTTAGCTTCCAATCATAGTAATTATCGAATCACTGAATTATTGTGCAATTGCAAAGTGCATAATAGAGTTTTATTAAGTTTTAGAGTCTTTGGGGATACACTGTTGTGATGAAATACTTACTGTGTGTACATACTGTATTCTGCTGGCATATGGTAATGCATATTGCATTTTAATATGCACATAGCATTAGGTGTGCCTATGCACATATGTGTATTGAGAATCCCTCCTGCAGCTCTCTGATTAACAGCAGAAATTCGCAATCCTGACATGATACCCTGCAGGCCTCTATGTGAACACTAAACAGGACTGGGACAGGGGGATCAAGGGACTTTGGGAATGTAGAGGTGTCTCTGTTAGCTTCCCTTTCTTCTATGTGAAATGCTCATGGGGACTTGCCTGCCATTCAGCAAAGCAGAGTCTCAAATCTACATGTGCTTATGTTAAATATACAAAACTCCATCAAATATTGTATTAATATAACAGGGTTCAATGCGATAAGATAATTTATACTGAGGAAAGGAAATTTATACTGATAAAGGCAGGTATGTTAGCTATATGGAGATGTAAGTATATGACTAATAATCAAAAACCTGGAAAACACACACTCACACACACACACACACACACACACACACACACACACACACACACACACACACACACACACACACACACACACACACACACACACACACACACACACACACATAAAATGATCGATTTAAGATTCTGCACAAAAGTTCAATAATAAATCTAAGTTATTTGTTACAACCAAGGTATGCAGCAAAGCATTTGTGAAGCCACAACACACACAACCTTGAGGCGGATGGGCTACAACAGCAGAAGACCCCACCGGGTACCACTCATCTCCACTATAAATAGGAAAAAAAGGCTACAATTTGCACAAGCTCACCAAATTTGGACAGTTGAAGACTGGAAAAATGTTGCCTGGTCTGATGAGTCTCGATTTCTGTTGAGACATTCAGATGGTAGAGTCAGAATTTGGCTAAACATAATGAGAACATGGATCCATCATGTCTTGTTACTAGGGCTGGGCAAAAAAAATCAATTTTTCGATTAGTCGGTTTTTAAAAATCTAGTCGATTCAGAATCGATTCTCACAGGCCACGAATTGATTTTTTTCCATATTTATTTCTGCTAACATTGAACATAAGATTAACGTAAATCTAATTACTAGTCTTCACCACTGTCACCCATTTGCCTTGCGTGATCTTACACGAGCAAGAGCCGCACATCATTTATCCATTCAGTGTTTAAATGGCAGCTTCCGGTGCGTTGTTGCCTTTTATAATGCTGAGGTGAAATGCTGTATTAATACAGAAAATCTGCAGAACCATTTGATGTGACAACTGCTAAAATAGATCAAGTATTTGAGTATTTAATGTACTCAGGTGTACCTATAATAATATACCAAAGTTTAATATACAGGTTTGTGGCTCTTCATTTCTTTTTAATTACCCACTTACGTTCACTGTTCTTTTTTTATAAATACCTATAGTATTTGTATTAACTCTATATTCATTTGAGTTGAATCGAGAATCCAAAATCGAACCGAGAACCGAAATCGAATCGATTTGAGGGCTTGTGAATCGAAATCTAATCGAATTGGAACATCTGAATCAATACCCAGCCCTACTTGTTACCATTGAGCAGGCTGGTGGTGGTGGTGGTGTAATGGTGTGGGAGATGTGTTCTTGGCACACTTTAGGCCGCTTAGTGCCAATTGGGCATTGTTTAAATGCCACTGCCTACCTGAGCATTGTTTCTGACCATGTCCATCCCTTTATGGCCACCATGTACCCATCCTCTGATGGCTACTTCCAGCAGGATAATACACCATGTCACAAAGCTCGAATCATTTCAAATTGGTTTCTTGAACATGACAATGAGTTCACTGTACTAAAACGGCCCCCACAGTCACCAGATCTCAACCCAACAGGGCATTTTTAAGATGTGGTGGAACGGGAGCTCCATGCTCTGGATGTGCATCCCACAAATCTCCATCAACTGCTAGATGCTATCCTATCAATATGGGCCAAAAATAAGTTACCTGGTTGCCTTAACATTTTGAGTTAATTTAAATTTAAATTTTGAGTTAATACAATGAACATTTTTTGAGATTCGACAACCTTTATTAAAAAATGATTAAAAGATTTTGTAAGCATGTTGGGTAATTGTATGTTTTATTTCTGATGACGCAGTGAAACATGCCTAATAGTGCTATTTTCATAATTTATCAATTTTTTAATGTGGTTCAGATACAAAAATATTTTGAGTTTCTATTTATTAAACAAATGACCTTCATTGTATCAACTCAAATTTTTAATTTCAATAAACTCAAAATTTTAAGGCTTACTTTTTTAAGAAAAAAAGTAAAAAAGTTACTTACTTTTTTAAGTTAAACCAACAAAAAACAACCACATTTTTTTTTACAGTGTATGAAATATGAGCCTCTAATAAATCCACTGTGGGGGGAAAAAACCTCAATGTAAATTGAAGAAAAACTTATGGATTGTAATATAAATATTTTAATAATTATTAATAATATAAGTATTTTTATTTTTATTTATTTTGTATGTTACCCAAAAGTTGAATTAAAAAAAAACAAAACAACCAAAAAAAACATACAAGGATATTCAGAACATAAAGAACAGGCATTTGTAGAATTTCAAAGGGTCAGGATGTGAAAGAATACAAATCAAAATGTATTTTTCCTATCAGTCAAACCTTCTTGTCTATCTGGCTATCACCAGATCAAGCTCAATTTAAAATTTATCATTAGTCTGGGGAGTCTGCTCTGTATTTTCTACAGCACAAGAGATGTGATCAACAAGCATTATTCAAATTACTCTGTACGCAATTGGATAATCCTTCAACCAATCAACAGGCAACGACCCATTGTTTCTCTATCAGTTATTGTGTTAAACCCGCCAATAGCGCACTAGGTGGATAAGCCAGTCTTTGATTGGTTCCCACAAAAGTGTAACAGAAGCAGGATCAAATCAAATCGTCGGCAGATCAGGCTGGGTTTACCAAGTCTAACCTTTTTTAGCTCTCATATCTTATAAAATGTCATATTACATACCAAAAGACTAATTTTCTGAAACTTAAATGCTATACAAAAGTAACTGTTACACAGTTTATTTAATTCAAACTGTTCAGACTGTTGAAGCGAAGTACTTGAAATGGCCATATCACTAATGTGCTTCAGATAGCAGTAAAGAGCACTTGTGAATTACAGCTTGAATTATGGCAGTTGAGGTGTACTATAGCAATAATTTTTAAACGGTAGATATGAAGTTAGAGAGGTTAAAAATTTGCCATTTTTAGACGTGGGGTAATTCCAAATGTAATGGGAAAGAATACAACTTTTGGCCGTAGGGTCTGTGTAGCATGAACTTTAGAGGAAGCTGATCTGCCAGTCCAATGCACCAGGGGATAAATTAAAGTCTTCACTACCAGCCCATACTAATGCTGGAATTCTGTCTGGAGATGAGCCTAGTCTCATAATTAACACTCTGATTCAGAGAGCTCCAGGCACACACACACACACACACACACACACACACACACACACACACACACACACACACACACACACACACACACACACACACACACACACACACACACACACACACACCTGCTCTGAATAAACATTATACCGAATCAACCCATTTAAAAACGACAGCCCAGTGTTGTTTAGGTGAAAGAAACGATGAATGAAGCTACTGGGCGAAATGGTTATGAAAAATGATAGAAGAGGATTTTAAATTTCAGAGATGTGCTTTCGTTGAGGCGTTCTGGCTGATGCAATTATACAAGCTGTAGTCCGTATTAGTCAGTAATCTGATTTTTACATTTATTTGAAACCATAATAAGATATTCTACAGAGATCACGTCTCCCTCAAAGAAGGGCACGAGGATTATGAAGAGTGGTGGCACCAAAGTATGGAGCTAAATGAGTATCAATAAAGATAAATACGCACACTACATTCACATATGCACACACAGGATACACAAATGCACAAACATTTCACAAATGCACACACAAATTTAAAAAGTACAGAAGATTCACAAATGCATACAAAATTCATAAATGCACACAACATTTATAAATACACACAAAATTCATAAATACAAACAAAATTCAGAAATGCGCTCAAGATTCAGAAATGTATTTTTGATGCACACACAACTATATCTTGATTTTTCAAACTGCTTGCGGTCTGTGAACTTCACTGCATTTGTGTGTGAATTTTGAGACTCCCCTGACTTGGCTCGACACACAAATGCCCTTTTTAAACAGGGAATGATCAGCAACTTATCAGATATCGCCCCTTGTTTTAGCCAATCACAAGAACGCACCCCACGTGGGGATTGTTAACTTATAAGCCAATCACATGAATGCGTTCACACTTCGGTAAACAGGTGGTGCGGGCGAGCGCGAACACAGGCACGGGCTAGCGCGTTGGAGGACTCCTTTTGGCAGATGCCAATGGCAATAGTAACTCACGGTCGCAAAATGACGTGCAATTATTTAAACGAACACAGAGAGCAAAACCTTTTTTTTTTTTTCATAAGAAAAAACAATCTGACATATAGTCACATGTTTGTCATTTCAAAACACTGCCATTCAAAATGACACTGCGTGAGCTAATAGGATATATATATATATATATATATATATATATATATATATATATACATTACAACTTGAACTACATAACATTATACATGATATTTAGCATAGTATTATGACAAGCCTTCTAAAGCTGACAGTGTGTTTCATTATGCCCAACACTGTGTAGTTGGTTAGACAACAATCTGGTAATATGAATTGATTTTGATAATGCTATATGTAGTTTTGGTTGCAGTGCCTCATTTTGCAAGACATTTGAGGAATTTTGCAGTTTGGGTGCGGGATTTTGTGAATTGTGTTAAGTATTTTGATAAACCAGCCTGGTTTGCAAAATTGTGTGTTAGCAATTGAAAAAAAAACAAAACATGTAAATGTAGTTTAATGTATCAATTTTGTTTTTCACCTTTGTTTTTAATTGAAAGGCCAGTACAGGTGCAAGAAATTGCAAACAAATGGGTTGGACTCTATCCCATGCCCCTGTTAGGAAGAGCATTGCTCATCGTGCAACAATTCTTGAGTGATTTTTTTTGTTTTTTTGTTAACTAACTGCATCTGTGTGGTATAACCATCTCAGTGTGTTGGCAGTCTTTAGCTCTGAACAGCTTTTGCGAGTCACACCAGCCCATCTCCTCCAATTTCACAGCAGTTTTACCCCAGGATAAATAATGCCCTGTTTTCAGAGCAAAAAAAAAAATCACATTATGATTCATCAGTCCACAGTTTTTTGATTAAAACTCCCCCCACAAAACATTTCCATTTGCCTCGTTCTCTCGCCAACCCCCTGCCTCGCTTATTTATTCCATAGCTGGTGAGTGCTAACTTTTTTTTTCTTTTCTCCCTCACTGCTTTCTCTTGGCATAATTTGATTGTGTGAAATGACCATGGAAAAACTATTACAACAGGTCCTTAGCTGTGACGAACACAAACAGGCGGCAGGGCTTGTTTACAGAAGGCCTGACGGTAATGTCTTTTTCCTGAGGTGTTGGAAAAAGAGCATACGCAGCCAGTGGTCGTAAAGAAATTTCAAAGAGCTCCATGTAGGTATTCAGAGAGCTCTGATACACACACTCCCACAAAGAGAGACACAAATACAGAAGTGGCAGGAAGAGTAAGGTCACAGATGTCTGCATCACCATTTGATTTGTGAGTGTCGGGGACTCGATTTCTTAACATAAAAGTATGCAGAGGAATTGCATATTTAAAGGAATTGCATATTTAAAAAAATAATAATAATAATTAAGGAGACTAAATAATTTCAGAAAACATTATTGTAGCACAAGGTGTCAATTGATCGGAAACAAACCAAAAATATATAAATGGGTATTTATACCAATACAAATATCTTTGTGTTTTTCATTTATTTATTTATTTATTTATTTATTTATTTATTTATTTATTTATTTATTTATTTATTTATTTATTTATTTATTTATTTTTATGTATGAATAATCATCCTGGTTATTGAATACTTGGTTATCTCACTCAGATATACACCACAATAGGGAAGAAAATACTTCTGTTTCATTGTAATTGAGTAAAATCAAAATTCCCTCAAATAATGAAAATATTATATTACTGTTTATATGTAAATTAAATCCTAAAATCAATCTGTTCATCATATAAAACTATCATGTCTCTTTAGAAAATGTGAACTAAATCAATTCAAATGGATTCGATTTACAAGCTCTTTTTGAACTTTTTGAAGCTTTAAAGTGGAAGTTGCGTAGACTGTCAATGGAGGGAGATAAATCTCTCAGATTTCATTAAAAACATTTTCATTTGTGTTCCGAAAATGAGCAAATGGTGAAAGACATGAGGGTGAGTAAATGATGACAGATTTGTATTTCTTTCATTCAGAATAGTTCCGAAGTATCGTTACTCGGGTACCTTACACCACGTTAAACTAGCTACTCTATAAAGTGCCCATGAAATACAAATCTGTCAAGTTCTGTAAAAGTATTCAAATTCATTTAACTGAAAAAGCCAGACTTGATGGGAACATGAAAAGCACAATGCCCTGTCTGGTGTCCTTTGCCTCCAACTCCCCCCACCCCTCTTCCATTCCCTTTATACCGCCAGGGTCAAGGCTATCCTCACCCACGACATTTCTCTCCACGTCTTGTGGTTTTGAACTACATCCAGCGCCACGCAAGACAACTTCATCAAAGCGGTGCAGGGCCTAACGTGTCATCCCACTGATCAAAAACATACAGTTCCATTTTCACCCCTCACAACTGAAGAGGAGAAAAAAAAAATCTTCAAAGGACAGTCAGCTTCTTTCTATCGCACACGTAAGATGGTTTGTGATGCTGCCAATTTCTCTAATAATTCCGCTCTGGGGATGGAGCGGAGAAGAGAGGATAGAAAGAAAGGACGGGAGGGGGGACTGAAAGGGGAGAATGCAACATTTTGGTACGAAAAAGAGGTAATATTCATTAGGTTCATCATTAAGATAAACAGTGCTTAATGACACCTGCTTAAATTGGCCTTGGCGCTTAATAACGAACCATTTAATTTGCTGCATAGCTATCTGCTCATCTCCCCTCGGGGTACACTAACTTCAGAATGAGAGATCGACTGGAGAAAGAGGAAGAAAGAAAGGGAGTTCTGCATTTCAGTGAGTAATTAAAGGATCCCTTAAGAAGGAGCATCATTCAGTTCAATTTAATAACATTAATTGCACTGTATCAAAGCCATTCTTTCCGTATTTCATCCATTTTCTCTCCATTTACAGATTTTCCGTATACTCCCATTCCCAAATTGTAGTCTATCAGGGAATGCTAATCAGACCCATGGCATAAAGAAAGAACTTGATCACTATATGTAGTCAGTAGAGTAGATGCTTCCACACTGGAATTGTCCTGACATTTTCATCTAAGAACAGGAAAAATAGCCTGACTGTAAAATGAATCCAGCCCTTCTCCAAAAGATTAAACTTCAACAGTTCCTGTAACACTAAAATTTAGATCAACATAATTTTAACATCCTGGACAAAGTGATAAAATGTCATATATGATAGCTATTTTTCTAAAATAAATTTCTCAATCAGTGTAAATTACATACTGTATAAATTATGCTATGACATTTTATGTGCATACTGCACATCACGCAGGGCTGCACCTCAGAGAGAAAATGATTATGGCCACCCTGAGGTCAGGAACAAAAGAAAATTGCGGCGTGTGATGGACAGGCTCGGCAATGTTGCATGTTATCCAAATCCACCTTTACATAAAAGATGGATGTTACCTACAGTGCTTTTGTGATTGGAAACAGGGGCCTGCCGAGCTGTCAGAGAACTAATGACACAAACCCCCAAACAATTTTCCGTACAGTCACTGAAGAATAAAAAAATAGTTTTGAATAACTTTTGACTTATTTTCAAATTAGACCTGACACTCTTCATTTTCCTGTGAGGAAAATAAATTAGCCATGTGTTGTTCCTGTGTCCTCAAAAAAAAAAAAAAAAAAAAAAAAAAGAAGAAAAAGAAGAAAAAATAAGAAGAAGAAAAAAAAAGTTGCAGTTTAGGAAATCTATCAAATGACCCTAGTGAAAAATGCACATACTCAAATATGTTATGCTAAATATACTACTGGTACATTGACATATTTATGTGGTTAATATAAATATCCTGCAATTCTACTTTTGGTACAAAATTGGTATACTTAAAGTCTGCTAAATTGAAACTAATTTTGTACTTAATGTGCTATAGTTATCCGGAAATAGGCCTGAGGTCCAATAAAATATACACGTATATTTGATTCTGCTAAAGTAGAACTATTGCACTACTGTAGGTAAACTTTAAATATCTTGCATTTACTATCCTTACTAATAGGGATATTAGACACATTTAATATTAAAGGGATAGTTCACCCAAAAATTTAAATTATGTCAACATTTACTAACCCTCTAGTTGTTCCAAACCTGAACGAGAATCTTTGTTCTGCTGAACATAAAATAAGATATTTTGAAGAATATTTGTAACAAAGCAGATAGAGCTACCATTTACTACCATAGTCCTCCTACCCCCCCCCCCCCCCCCCCCCCCCCTTAGTGTGTAGTCAGTGGTTGCTCTATATGCTTGGTTACAAACATAATTCAAAATATTTTCTTTTGTGTTCAGCAGAACAAAGGAACTCGTACAGAGGAACAACTCGAGGGCGAGTAAATGATGACAGAATTACATTTTTGGGGTGAAATCTCTTCAAGAAATACGCATTGTGCAATAAAAAAGTACTCCAAATAAAGTTTAATTATCATATTCATATCAGTCTCAAGCGATGTGTCAGTAAAGGATGTATAGTATAGTAAAATAGACATGGTATAGGTTGATTTATTTATTCTTCTTCTTTTTTTTTCAATAGGGGTCTGAGACAACTGTGGTTAGATGTTCTACAAAGCCAGATTTAAACAAGATTTAGAGATTCTAGAGATGAGAGAAGTGTGACTGTAACCGTTTTCCTGCTGGTAAAATGAAATGTATTTTATGAGCACAGTCACCAGTTCTCTCAAAATTCCTTACAAAGGCTAAATCAATGCTGTTTGCATTGACTTCTGCTTATTGTGCACTGTGAAAGTATAGCCGTGCAGTACTCCATAATCACGATTAATGTAAATTATTTATGAATGTCAAAAGAATATATTGCTGTCTAGCTCATCATACCAGCAATAGCTATTAATATAAAGATTAACGTCTTTTTAATTAATCTTGTGTGACCGTTTGTGCTTTTAGAGAACTTATTACTTTCATACTGCATTGTTCAGTCTATGTAAGAACTCAGAGCTTAGTTTGGTTTGTGTGTTTTTGTGTGTCTGAAATATTGATTCCCCCTGCCTGTATTTTGAGCAAATGTTTAAAGAAGGTTTTGGCAATTATGGTAGGCCTACATCATTTTACGTGGCTTTGAAAAGGTGACAATTTTGTTATTTATGCAAGTGCTGAAGGTCAAGGTGATTTGTTTATTTAAAAAAAAAATCTAGCATAAGATAGGCAAAACAAACAAAAAAACAGCATAATGCTTTTGGCTAACAGTAAACATGTAGTGTCAACTTTGACCAGTGTGGGCACGTTTACTTTTTCTTATGCTCATAAGGAGTCCTGCAGTGTAAAGTGAAAACAAGAGAGTTAAAGGCCCGCTCACACCAAGAATGATAACCATAAAGATAACAATAGTGTTTGTTTTTTCTTTTTCTTTTTTTCTCAGTATTAAAGAATAACAGAGTTCACACCACAGCAAAAACTGAATAGAAACAATATAGTTGGAAACACATCTTTTGACAGCCAATCAGAATCCATTCTGCTGTAACGAGCTCGAGCATTTAAAGCGACAGACAAGCACACACTTATAAAAAACAGACTGAATATACATACAAAACGACTGAATGGGAAGACTGAATCTGTTATAGGTAAGCAGCTTGGTGTGACAAAATCAACTTTGGAAGAAATTATTGGAAAATGGAAGACATACAAGACCACTGTTAATCTCCCTCGATCTAGGGCTCCACACAAGATCTAACCCCTTGGGATAAAAATGAACACAGTGAGCAAAAATCCCAGAACCCATTGGGGGACCTAGTTTATGACCTGCAGAGAGCTGGGATCAAAGTAACAAAGGCTACCATCAGTAACACACTATGTCACCAGGGATCCTGCAGTACATGTCCAGGCCTGTCTGAAGTTTGCTAGAGAGCATTTGGATGATCCAGAAGAGAATAGGGAGAATGTCATATGGTCAGATGAAACCAAAATAGAATTGTTTGGTAAAAACTCAACTTGTCATGTTTGGAGAAGAAATAATGCTGAGTTGCATCCAAAGAACACCACACCTACTGTGAAGCATGGGGGTGGAAACATCATGCTTTGGGGCTGTTTTTCTGCAAAGGACCAGGATGACTGATACATGTAAAAGAAGAAATAGGGCATGTATTGTGAAATTTTGATTATTTTCCACCATAATTTGCAAATAAATTTGTTCAAAATCAGACAATATGATTTTCTGTATTTTTTTGTCTTATTCTGTCTCTCATAGTTGAAGCGTACCAATGATGAAAATTACAGGCATGACACGGAGAGTCTTAATATAGATGCTATAACCATATTATTATTCCAGTCAATTTGCAACTGATACAACCACTCAAACAAGATATCATTAAACACCCCAAAATGCAGATTACTAGAAGAATATTACATCTGAA
Source organism: Pseudorasbora parva (assembly GCF_024679245.1). Classification (NCBI taxonomy): domain Eukaryota; kingdom Metazoa; phylum Chordata; class Actinopteri; order Cypriniformes; family Gobionidae; genus Pseudorasbora; species Pseudorasbora parva. The sequence continues at coordinate 18,450,836 of NC_090182.1, forward strand.
AAAAAGAAAATACAATAAACATTACTTTAATGCTTTGTAGCTACTTGTTATCAAGTTATGTTACGTGCTTGCGTGACGGTTTCAAAATTCCCATTTTAAGAATGTCTGTAAAGTAATTTATTTTGTAAAACATAACATGGTCTCCCCAAGTAATGTCACAGACAATATTTTACCCATAAATCCAATTTGCAATTCTAAAAACCCATTCAAAATTCCAGAGGGAACCCATGACTAATTCTCCATCGAGTTTTGGGGACTCTTTAGACACTTCAAAAATGAGTTTTCACCTTGCCCTTCAGGGCTTCATATTGTTTATGAGATTTGCGATGACTCAGAGAATATTTCTGTTCCCTGTTTTTGTGTTATTTATAGTTTAAGATGAATATGAAGGTGATTATAGCTGAATAACAGGATGCATTCAAGTCTAAATGTCTATATTGTCTTTTCTCTTCATACTTTGCATAGTCTTTGCTTGCTGCATGTTTGCTTATCTGATGAAGACTGTCTTGTTTCTGTCATGAAATGAGAAACTCTGAGGAGACTCCTGGTAATGCCCCTGCGTATGAAACAATCAGACAGATGATAATAGCTTTAATAAGGGGTTGAGAGAGCAGGAGATGCGTAGGTCGACCTCTTTCTACCAGGCTCCGTGGCGTAAGATTGTTCTTGTCCCTTTGGGATGGAATCTAATTGTTTACGAACTACATTCTACACTCATAACATCTCATTTGGGACGCTTCTCATGACTGGTGAAATTAAAACATAATAGAGCCTTTAAGTGTATCCGTACATTTTATTTACACATAATGAATTACTTTGATTTGGTGTTTTCAGAGGGGGGAGTCTCTGATTAAATTTTGCATTAATGAATAAAGTTTGCTGTTGACTGCGCCGGTCTCCGGGGCTTGAGACGGCAGCCGCTGCTGAAATATAATTGATTTCCTCCGTGTTTTTGTTTTATTCTTTTGTTTAGTTCTTTTCCCTTCAATAGGGAGAACAAGGGATCGCTGATAGTCTTTAATATTACCCCACCCACTGTGCTGTGAAAAGCACTGGCAAAAACAGAGATGTGCGTACACACACACACACACACACATGTAGAGAGAGGAGAGAGAGAGAGAGAGAGAGAGAGAGAGAGAGAGAGAGAGAGAGAGAGAGAGAGAGAGAGAGAGAGAGAGAGAGAGAGAGAGAGAGAGAGAGAGAGAGAGAAACCCACAAATGCTTAATGTGACGATTCATTGAAGGAACATTTCCGCTTTCAAAGTCTGTTTTCAGGCGAAGAGGCGGATGGCCCCAGGTGTAATGCTATATAAGTCCCATGCTTTCAGAAAACAGATTTGTACTGTCACACTGTCATGGGTATTGCAAGATGGTATGACCTACTTGCACCCCACTAATACTGGGATCAAAACAGTCTTCAGGGTAGAGACCCATATTTCTGATCTCAAAGCTGCTGCCCTCTATTGTGAACTATGCATACATGTGTGTATGTGTCTCTGGTTTAGAGATGAATCAAAGACTGTCCTCATGAGCTGTCATGATTTATGTCATAACCCCACTGTCTGATGATTTAGTATAATTAGAGACAAGAATGATGAGGGAGTTTAAAGAGTTGTGGTGGCACAATGGCTTTAAATCCAGCCTGCTAACTAAAAGGTTGTTCTATGTCAGGTAGGAGGGATTTCAAAACTGGAGAGTTACTATGGATGCACTTTTTTTGGGCTTCAGAATCTCAGGTGACATTCCCTCCCACTATAAAGCTTGCAAGATATAATTTTCATTTTTGGGTGAACTAACCTTTAAGACAGGTCTATTTAATTTATTTAGATTTTTAAGAAAATTCATTTCAGAAATATTAATATATACTTAAATTCTGTCTTAAGAATAATCTTAAGAAAAAAAGATAAAAACACTCTATTAAGAAAAGTTTTTGGGAATACAAAGTACGCTTTGCTATATTCTTCTTACTTTCTGTTTTATTCTTAAAGGGGTGGATGCATGCGATTGAACTTTTTAAAACTTTAGTTAGTGTGTAATGTTGCTGCTTGCGCATAAACAGTATCTGCAAAGTTACAGTGCTGGAAGTTCAATGTAAACAGAGATATTGTCTTTAAAATATGGCATTTTATTGCCTACAAAAACGGCCGGTTTGGACTACAACAAGCTTCTTCCCGGGTTGGTGACATCATAAACCCTTGCTAGTCACCGCAGATGTGACTTCTGCCCGTAATGGTAAGGGGTGTGGCGTTTCCGGACAACCTGTGTCTGGCACTTCAGCCAATTAAAAATACATGAAACTACATTTGGCCATCTAACCAATCTAAGACCATTGCATTTTTCAGAGGGATGAGCTTCATAGAAGCAGGAAGCAAACAAGCTGTTCAAAGGACAGTGGAGACGGTGTGGAATAAAGGTAAAATATAAGAAAAATGTGCCGTTTAAAAAAAGAAAGAAAAAAAAATAGAAGTATTAAGACATGTTATACTGTGCCCCATAAAGACAACCAAGCCTAGAAAAATACCACGGAACCACCCCTTTAAGAATGTTTTGGGAATCTGGTCCCAGGTCTGTGGCTGGGTGAGTAGCAGGGGTCTTATGCCTTCTGTGACTCTTGACAAAAGTCTTTATTCTCTTCCCCATGCATAAAATGAACTTGGAGAAGTGGACAAGCGCCCTTGAGTGTTTGCGGCAACGCCTCTGCCAATTCCTACCCTTTCTTGCAGGAGAAATCCATAGCCGATTAACGGGAATCTGTTTGCAAACACATACCGCTCTGAAGATGGAGTCGCCACTAAGCGCCACAACTGTGGCCTGGCTTAATCTGAATTCCAGGAAAGCTTCAAGGAGGAATATATCACATGAAAAAAAAAAAAAAAAAACACGTAAACCCTCGGCAAGGTTCTAAACTCTCTTTCATACACAATAAATTATTCATGACTCTACGAACTGCAGTCAAAGTCAATGATAAATGTGTTGGAGTCGATCATCCACACTTCATTAAGTTCCCACCTTCCCAATAAGACTATTAGAGTGGAGAGAGAGAAAGCGAGGGAAAAATACACAGGTAGATTAAATACAGAGTACTGTTATAGACAAGCGTTTCAGACCCTTTTTCAAAGAACCAGTGACGTACAGCAGAAAATCTAAAAATGCGTTTTGTATGATGTGGCTTTACTTTGCGAATGTTTAGAAAATGAAGACAAACGTAGTAGCAGATAAAGCTTGATGTCTGAAATATTATAAGGTGCATTGATGAAACGACTAAGTCCCATGAGACATCAAAGACTCTTAAAGTGACCTGTAATCAAAGTCCACTAAAAGCATTAGTTTTTATATGTTTGTCTTTCTTTGGTCATTTCAGTCAGTGCTTTGAGGATGGGATGTTCACTGTGGCTTTCCTATCTCTATGGTTCATCCCAAACAGATTAAAGGAAGAAAGAATACGACTTTGATGTTTCTCCTTACATCTGTTTGAATCTGGTTGCATTGAATAATGTATAGGTGATATACAAGCAAAAGTGCTGGTCAATCCACACAGTGAAGAGAGTTTCACTCTCCGGAGCTTCTTAAAACCAAGTGGCACCACAAAGATGATGACTGCATTATTAATTTTTCCTTAACATTTGAGAGTGTAGATATGCAAAGTGTAAACAAAGCAGCGCTTGCCATTTTGAATATAAATCATGCTAGGCTGGGTTTTCCAAAAAGCATCGCAAGTTAAGTTGATCATAGAGAACAGTGGTGGCAATGGACTGGCAATACTTTTGGGAAACGCAGCCCTGATAACTTTCTTTCATTTCTGTCTGTGTCATCTTGACTTCTTTGCTCAAATTCATCACTTTTGCTTTTATTCTCATGCACTGCCCATTCCCTGAACGCTGAATCTCTTTCATCGACTAATAATAAAACTAACATGCTGAACCCAGAGCCGGCGTATGGAAGACACACAAGCTAGCCCGACAGAAGCTCACACCATACTGATTTGAATGTGGTTGAAAACAAGGCTGTGAGGAACTTGCAGTCTTTATAATGGCAAGAACTGTATGACGATGAGGTAATTTAACCTCATTTATTTTTTCTTCTTCATTGAAAGACGGCTGAATAATCACAATGTTGTTAAACAACAGTTGGCTACAATCCATTGAGCACACTTTACTTCTACCTCATAATAGTTCCTTGATTAAGATTTTTTAGGATGAGTTGTAGCTGACTTTAAGGGGAATAACATGACTATATACTATATCCTGTATGTCTATGAACATTTTCTGAATTACAATTGATTTTGGTATTTTTGAGGGGAAATGAAATAAATTTTAAAAAGTCACCATTATACAAATGGTTTTAATAAAAGAAAATTATTAAATGAATGTGATTTTTAAAAAGACAATCTATTATTTATATTTATATCTAAAATTATATTTTTCTTATTAATTTGTCCTTTTTATGAGAAGTAAAATACTTTTTACATTATAATATAAACTAATTACTATTATTTAAAATAATATTCACTTTAAATACATACAAAACTAACCCTTAAATGCACACCTTGGGTCTTTAGCGACCCAGGCAGTCATTCACTACCGTTGTGCTCATATATATATATATATATATATATATATATATATATATATATATATATATATATATATATATATATATATATATATATATATATATATATATATATATATATATATATATATATATTTTTTTTTTTTTTTTTTTTTTTTTTTTTTTTTTTTTACAAGAAAAATAATTATAATCTGCAAATCTTGAAATGGCTGAGTGATTTACTGCAAAATGCAATCAAATATTGGTGTCACTGCTGGCAGACCTGGTGAAAAAGCTGTCTTCGATCAAAATATTGATTTTGGAGATGTTGAAAATGATAGTTTTGATATGTTTGAGATCATGAACATGAGCCAGATGCTGCTGAATGTACTTGGAACCGAGCTCTGACGAGTACAATAGTGATGGTTTAAAACATCTGTCCAAACTGAACCCTTCCAAGCTCCAATGAAATGTGCTTTATTTTATTCTTCTGTAATTATTACTTTAATATCTGGAGTTTTATATTATCGTGGCAGGTAGAGATCGATCCGTGTTAGATATAGAACTGGGTTGCTAAAGACCTGAATATGTAATAATGATTGGAGAAACGGTCATGCATTAAAGGTTAAATATTGTGTAAAAAAAATTGTGTGTGTGTGTGTGTACTGTACTTTAATCCACAAGATTTCACTAAATTGAATCTTTTTTAAATTTTATAACAGTTTAGCCATTTAAAGCCATTTTTTTAACTCACATTAATACAAAAGTGCATACTAACCTAGCCCATGTGTTTTAAACTATTTCGTTTTTCTTCTTTTTCATATCGTGTTATTTATCCATGTACTGTTTTTTTTTTTTTTTTATCCATCTCTGTGCTTCAGTGAACATTTGGAAACATGAGGACAAAAATAACAAAATGAGCAAAATAACAGCCTTGAATGAATAAATATGAAGAAAAGATGGTCATGGATAACTCATGTGATGGAGTGAGTAGTGGAACTCATATCCGGACTTGTTGCGATTGTGAAGTTTATTTCCTTCAACGCACTGAGATGTTTTAATAACAGACTGGATAAGAGCCCCGTTGCCTGGCAACCGGCTGCTGTCAACATGCAGCCTGTGTTACCGTGGGAACAGGACGACTGGTGGGAAGAGTGGGACACAAAGCTGAGGTCCACCAAACAGTGATCAGCTGACATTCGAGGTCAACATCATGGCTCTCTTAGAGATCCGCCAGGTCAGAAACTTCTTCTGCACTTGAACACAAACACTCAGAGATGCCTATTCAGAAAACTCGCTCCTTTATAATGTCCGCTAATGGCTTGTGTGCATTTTGGATTACACGTGTGTGTATGTGTGCATGCGCATGCAGGCCTCTTACCTTCCCTTTTTCATACCCACATGCTTCCATTGTCTGGGTCGTGGTTAGCTGGTGCTCCAGTGGAGTGGTTTAAAGTGCTGTTGTGAACGGAATGCGAGAGGTGAGGGAAGCTGGGGTTAATTATTTGCTGCATATTAATGGCCAGCAGTGGCGTTCAGTATGGAGAGTCAGCCTTCTTCACACCGCCTCCAAAAATGTGACATTTCCAAAGAGCACAGAGTGAGAAATGTCTTTTTTTTTCATTCTTTTTAAATGGTCACGCTGGTGCGCAAAATCAGACTAAATTATTTGTTTAGACTAATTTGTATTGATTCGGTTGTTGAGTTTAATATTTAGTCATAGTAGTTAAAAACTCACTGGGTGGGTGGGTGGGTGTGAAGTGTACCAGTGGAAAATGTCACTCACATATGACTTTAGATAACATAGAATATATTGCATGCGTCAATTGGACTATGTATATGGCACTTCTGCATCCTTTTTTATTAAGTTTCAATCCATATTTATTGTAATTGCATGGAAAAGAAAGGCCAACACAGTCTTTCTCTTTTGTATTCCACAGAAGAAAGAGTCATGCAGGTTTGAAATTACATGAGTAAATAAGGCTTTTGTGTCAACTACCCTATTTTTTTAATTTCTTAAAAACTATCCTTTGTCCATCCACCCACAGTCTGTCGATCCCAGGAAGACAGTTTGTTATGTCAGTAAAGCATATTGGTCTTTAACAGATCACTTTAGTTGTGTTCCCCGGTGGTTCTGCATTTTCATTGTTCAGTCAATTTTCTTTAGTCCTGGTCAAGGTCACTTTCTCGCTCTCTTTCTTTCACCTGAGGTTCTTCATAATGTATATAAATACCCAAAAGGATTGTTTGATTAAATTCTGGCGTTTTCTACCAGCACACATTTCCATTCAAATTGTTTTAATGCTAATGCTGGTATGAGTGAGAGAATTGCAATAAATGTGTGCCACATGCTCTTGTCATAGTTTAAACGTACAAAGATATCTAATACTTTCTGTATAATTACGCATGCAGAAAACAGGCTAGAATGTGCTTGGCCTAATGAAAGTATTTATCAGTGCTTTATAAATGTCTCGCTGATGAATGCCGTCACTCACACAGACTGCTAATGGAAATATCATGCACTATCCTGTTGTTGTGCCATAGCAGTGTCGCACTGATCTGAGAACTAGGGCAAGAGTTTCTTGAATAATGCCAAATATGTCAGATATGTTTTTTTTCAAAGACATATGTATTGCGTTTTGTTGTTCCTAAAATTAACGAGAGTGGCCAGATTTTTTCGGAAGAAAGTAAGTCAGACAACATTTAGAATGACTTCAGTCGTATTCATGTTTCTACAGTACTTTCCTTTCTTCTCTTCTTTGCCATTCTTTTCTACCACTCAGCCAGATGCCCACTACGTTTTGTTGCAAATCAGTTGTTCTTTTTTGTTCACTTTCTGGCTTCTTCCTTTCGTCTCCACATTCCCCCTGACCTCCTGTTGTAGAAGCAGACGATTGTTCCCTCTTCAGAGCTTTAAGGCAAGAAAGCTAGAGAGCTGGGGACAGCAGTGCACCCTCCATGTGTGCTCTTTTCCTCCCTCACTACGTTTTTGCACTTGCTGTTATGCATCATGAATAAAAGAAAAATGATTATGACTGAGGGAGTGTTGTTTCACTGTTGACCCCTGTCTAACCTTCTTTTGCTGTTCCACTTTGGACACAGTGAGAGAATGCAACTCCTAAAGTGCAGCTGACATGAATATGATTTTGCTATCTTTTTTCTTTTTCTTTTTCTTTTTTAGCATTATTGTCAGAATATATTTGTATATTTATATTTGAAGGGTCACGTGACCCTTCAGAAATCATTCTAAAATGATGATTTGCTGCTCAAGAAACATTTATAAGTATTGTCAATGTTGAAAACAGTTAGGTGAAACATTTATTTTAGGATTCTTTGATGAATAGACAGTTCAAAAGAACAGTTTTTTTTTTTTATAGAATAGAACACTTCTGCAACATTTTACTGTTCAAGTTTCGGTCAGTAAGATTTTTTTTTTATTATTACATTAATGCATTTACACAAAATTAATACATTTATTCAACAAGGATCCATTAAATTGATCAAAAGTGACAGTAAATACATTTATAATGTTACAACCGATTCTGTTTTTATTTTTATTTTTTTAAATGCTGTTCTTTAGAACTTTATATTCATCAAAGAATCCAGAATTTTTAACTTTGATAACATTAATCATAAATGTTTCTTGAGTAGCAAATCATCATATTAGAATGATTTCTGACACGTAACGCTGGAGTAATAGATGCTGAAAATTCAAATTTGCATCAGAGAAATAAATTAAATATTAAAATGTATTCAAATAATAATAATAAAAAAACAGTTATTTTACATTCACAATATAACTGTTTTTTTTATCAAATAAATGCAGCCTTAATGAGCATAAGAGACTTCTAAAAACATAAAAAAATCTTACAGATCAAAAACTTTTGAATGGCAGTGTCTATAGGTAATATCTATTTTGCAAACACACACACACACACACACACACACACACACACACATATATATATATATATATATATATATATATATATATATATATATATATATATATATATATATATATATATATATATATATATACTCACTTAAAAACGTTGGGTTAAAAATAACCCAACACGTAACCCAACTGTGGGTTGGTATAGCACCTTCCCAACGTTGGGTTATTTTAACCCAATGCATTGGGTTACAAAACAGTTGGGTTAAAAGTAACCCAACAGTTGAGTTACATTTTTATTTTTATTCAAGCCATTATTTTAATAAATAAAATACCCATTGTTTTCAAATACAGATTTTTTTATTTGTATAAAACAATACATGTGCTTTAAAATATATATTTTAAATGTCAAACTAAATATTGGGGAGTAAATATTTATTGTAAATATACATAAATGTGTAAATATTAAATTCAAAATACACAGCACACATAATACACAAAAATGTACATAAGGTAAAACATACATAAAAGGTGTGCATACAAAACAAAAATTAAAAATGAACACAACAAATATTAAATTAAAAACCTATACAAATATGGACAGAATACACAAATTCATAATATTAAATTCTTCCAGAAATAAACAACTTTATTAAAAAATCTACATTGTACACTGTATGCCTTGATGTGTTGTTAACATATCTTAAGTAGCAAAACAAATACAAATTATGATAATCAAAGTTTTTAATGAGGCAGCAAAATATATATTCAAGTTTGCATGCTACAAAATCTCCCAAATGGGGCAGAGGTCTTTGGATAGTTCATGTCATAAATAAATAAAAAATCTGAAACATACAGCCAGTGCTTGAAATAAGGTCTTCTGTTCAACTGCCTCCACAATGAAAATGAAAAAAATCAGCGAGGTCTCTTTGTCCCCAAGCATCGTCATGTGGATCCTGGCTTGTCTCACTGTTCAGCTAATGCTCCATGTTAGTTCCAACCTTAAAAGAATTTTAAAAAAAAGTTCAGTTTGCTTGCACTGTGACAACATCAGCAGTGTTAAATTACGTAAAAGTTACAATGAAGCAGTGTTGTACTGAATTAAACAAATTGTCACTAATTAGTCATTACATCTGCTGTTCATTTTTCACCAATCAACATACTAATCCTCATGCCGTTTCAAACCCGTAAGACTTTGGTTCATCTTCGGAACACAGAAAGGCCTAGAAAGGCAGTAAAGACATTAAAGTAATCCATGTGACTCCAGTAATTCAACCTCAGTTTTATGAAGTGACAAGCGTATATTCTATCCCTTAACCATAATTTACCACTTTATTTACAAAACATTAATCTCAACACATGTTCACGAGAGCCCCTTGACGCATGCGTGTTGTGTTGAAAAGAGTGCAAATGTTGTGTTGTTGTTGCAAAAAGCACTCGTGTCGCTTCATAAAACTGAGGTTAGACCACTTGAATCCCATGGATTACTTTAATGCTGTCTGTCCTGGGTCTTAAAGTGGTAGTTGCGTAGGTCGTCAATGGAGGGACAGAAACCTTGCAGATTTCTTTAACATTTGTGTTTTAAAGAACAACGAAAGTCTTACAACAACACGAGGGTAATTCATGAGATAGTTTACCCAAAAATGAAAATGATTCCATGATTTACTCACCCTCAAGCCAACCTAGGTGTGTATGACATTCTTCTTTCAGACAAATACAATCTGAGTTATATTAATAAATATCCTGGCTCTTCCAAGCTTTATAATGGAAGCCCATAATTTGAAGCCCAAAAATGCATCCATCCATTATAAAAGTGCTTCACACGGCTCCGGAGATTAATAAGAACCCATTGAAGTGAATTGATGGGATTGTGGGATTGATAAAGTAAAATATCTAGCTTCCAGTGGACCGCCTTAAGTATTCAACTTCTGAAAAAAGCGTAACTGCTGTGAGAATAACGTCGGACGTAGCGTAAAAAAGCGTAAATGCCGAGACGATTAAGTTGGACGTAGCGTAAGCATTTTGAATTGCGAGAGGCGTTACAGTTTCTTTGTAAGTTGAATAAGGAAGGCTGTCTGTCGAAAATTTGTTATTTTAGTCTATTAAGTTTTAAATATGGATATTTTTTCTACAAAAACCCATCGATTCACTTCAGAAGGCCCTTATTAACCTCCTGGAGCCGTATGGATTACTTTCATAATGGATGGATGCACTTTTTTGGGCTTCAGATTTTGACCATTATAATGCTTGGATTAGTCAGGACATTTATTGATAACTGATTGTGTTCGTCTGAAAGAAGAATGTCATATACACCTAGGATGACTTGAGGGTGAGTACATTATGGGATATTTTTTGGGTGAACTATTGGATAATCTATTAACAAGTAAAATCACTAAAGGAAATAATAAATGGATGCACTTTATCAAAGCTAATTTGATAGTGTTGCTTTTACTTACAGGCTGATGGGTGAATGTAATTAAGCTTCTCTTCATTTCAGCATATGTTGGACACACCATTTTGTCCATTTGTGAGGTATGGCGATGATGGCAGGATGGCAGGAAAGGTTTTAAAGGCAATTTCTCCATGATCATCTTTGAAAGACAAGTTAACAGAAAAAGAGAAAAAAAAACAGTGTTCACCTACCAAATGTGTGGACCTGATTTCATATGCACTTAGACACAACCAAAACAACTTATTAAAATTAAAACATACTGTATGAAAATGAGAGAAGACAGCTGAAAAAAATAATAATAAACTGGTTGTTTCCTAAACAACCTGGTTCTGTAGTAGCCCCTGCACTGCACATTGGCCTATCTAATGTTATTCAACTTACCAGCTTGTTAGTAGAGACTCCAAACCCGGAAATGTGCGTCAGATAAGGAAGACATCGAACTTGTGTACTATTGGTGATACTCCAGGACTAGAGTCAAGAACCACTGAGATCCAATCCTTCCTCTGCATTAGAATGAAGCAGGGGAAAATAACCAGAAAAGTAAACTAGTCTTTAAAAAATAATTGTGTACAACTTGTTTCAATATCGTACTCACCTTTAATTAAATGGCAGAGGTTCAACTGTTCTAGTCTTTGCTTCACAAATGAATCCATTGGTCTAAAACACAGGTATATAACAAATTTAGTACAACATATTTAAAATATAGGCAAAAACTGTCAGCTTCATAAGAAAACGTACTTTAGTTGTATGATTTAGCTACTCCTGTAATACGTTTAATAGTAACATGCATAATATATATTCATATGACAACATTCATTATGAATATAGGCCTACCACATTTTTGCCAAATTATCATAGTTGCAGTTTGTGTTAACTTACTACGGTAAAACTAACGTTAGGTAATTTGTGGGTTGGAAAACATTCTAACTGTCGTGAACTAACGTTACAATTGTTAGCACAATATTTCAGTTTTCTGCGTCAATGCTGTTGTGAATATCTGCACTCATTCATCTCACAACAGATATTTAGAGTAGTAAGTTATACTGTTGGATATTCGGCGACTTCAAACGCTTCTCCCTGGATCTCACAGCGCTGCTGTGGTGTCGTGTGACCGGGTCTGAGCTCGCGCTGCACGGGCCGAGCTGATAATGCTCCGCGCGGCATCAGATAGTGATTTCAGACTAGGCATAAGTTACTTACTTTCTGTATCGCCGTATTAAGTTTCTAAATAGGTACACTAGAATAATGTTTTTACTTTATTACTGCTAGCGAGCTAACTGGGATAGCTATGGTTTATTTCCAATCTATCTCATTTTTCCAGAGAGCATTAACAGGATTTTTTTAAATAAAATTCAGTTTTCGACTATATTCAACGTTTCAGTACACAATACATAATGTTATAAGAGTTGTATTCATAAAAAAATGTGATTTGTCTTACCATTCATTTCATAATCAGGCTGCAGCAGCGTCTTCTGTTGGCAGTAGCTGGACGGTTTGCCGTTAAAATTTGAACCGTCACTGGGGAAACCGTATTTAACCCAACGGCCGGGTTATTACTAAAAATAACCCAACGATGTTAAAATAACCCAACGTTTTGCAAAATAACCCAACATATTGACCCAATATGTGTAACCCAACGGTTGGGTTAAAAAAATAACCCAACGTTTTTTACTGTGTATATATAACAAAATCAACACATTTTATTCATAAGCCCGATATGCCTTCATAACATAGATTCTCAAAACTGAGCTATGAAATCTATGAGCCGGCAAATGAGGGTTGATGATGTGATGCCCATGTTGTGAAGTCCAATTGGTGGTGATGGGTAATTTGGATGAAATATGTGCTGTGACCCAAAGCAAAAATTGTGTAAGCCAATGTGTTGCTAACACAAGACGCTGATTCATCCAGTAAAATAACCTGTTTACTGCGATAGCGCAACAATCAGGTTTGCACACTAGTTATTTTCCACCATAGCTGAACACACTGCTTTAGCAGCTGGAACTCAAACAACTTTTGTTGTTTGTTTTTCCCCAGTGTCATGCTGTGTTTAGTCAAGTGTTCTTTGTAGTGTTATCACTCACTTGGTAAACAATATTATCCAACGGCACTTTCCACCATTTGAGAAACAGTGCCAATTTTACTCCCAGAATTAGCTTAGATGCAAAAAAAAAAAAAAAAAAAAAACTAGACTTGGGTTTGTGAGCACATGCTGTTTTGAGATGTTTGCTGCTGTTGTATGAATTCGGAATAACAACGGATGGTGCTCTTAAATTACAACTGCCTCACATACCAATTAAAATAACTATATATAAGCAACATAAAAGTTTTGAATAGGGTTTTTTTCTTGAGGGCCTCTCGGTGTCACCAATATGATTACTGTCAATTCTTGAAAATTTGCACACCCCTTATACATTTTATTAGCAGTAGCTGTGTTGCTCATACATCCTGTCTGCCTGTCATGCTTGTACCATTATTCGGTTTTGAATGGTCAGGTGGTAAATTGCACTTTAATATTCAAATTCTTACAGTACTGCAGGTCAGACTGGAATATGTAAAAAAAAAATGTTTTATGTATTTAAATGTAGTCTCTTATGCTGAATATGCTCACATATTTCTCCTCAGTATTATTTGATGAATACAAAGTTCAAAAGAACAGCATTTATCTGAAATTGAAAGCTTTCAAAGAAACTGTTTATAACACTGATAATAATCATAAATGTTTCTTGAGCACTCATATTAGAATAATTTCTGAAGGATCATGTGACACTAACGACTGGATGCTGTAAATGCATCTTTGATCACATTATATTCTTCTTTACTTGATATTCTTATAGAAAACAGTTATTTTAAACTGCAATAATATTTAACTATAAATGTTTGTACTGTATTTTTTAGCAAATAAATGCAGCCTTGTTGAGCAGAAGACATCTTTTAAAAACAAGAAATGTCAATGGATTTTTTCTAAACGTTAAACATAGTGATTCTTTTTGTTTACAAAAACAGATTTATAAATGATTGCTGTACTCCTTCCAAAACATGCAGCACGTCAGATAAGATATCCGCACTAATTCTCACTGATCACATTCTCAAATCCATCCATTCATAAAAAGGTTACCAGGCAACTGAAAAGCAGTTTCAGGGTGATTTTTTTCTCCACTTTGTAATTTGAACCCTGGCTAACAAGCTAATAGAGTCTAGCCGATGGTGCATAGAGCTTGTGCAGCGCTGTCAAAATCAATCCGTGAATGTATGAGAAAATGTAACATTTTGCAGTTTACTTAGTATTTGTTTAAGGCCATTTCGCAATTTCAATCATCATAAATTGACGTACAGCAACAAGTCATTTCATGAGCTCTAGGGCCCCCCACAAAACTACAGTACCCCACAAATATAGCAAAACCGTGTGTGTGTGTGTGTCCTTGTTTATATTACAGTACATTGTGGGGACCAAATGTCCCCATAAGGATAGTAAAACCTTATGAGATCACACACTTTTCAAAAGGCTTATAAATCATACCGGATGAGTTTTAAAAAAATGTAAAAATGGAGAATGTTTCCTATGATGGATAAGTTTAGGGGTAGAGGCACTGTAGGGGGAATGTACAGTTTGTACGGTATAAAAGCCATTATGTCTATGGAGAGTCCCCACAAAGATATTGAACCAGACAGTGTGTGTGTGTGTGTGTGTGTGTGTGTGTGTGTGTGTGTGTGTGTGTGTGTGTGTGTGTGTGTGTGTGTGTGTGTGTGTGTGCCTTGTTTATATTACATTACCAAATGTCCCCATAAGGAGAGTAAAACCTGAAATCACCTTCATTGTTGTGACCAGCCAGCAGTCCCCACTTTTCAAAAGGCTTATAAACCTGGGGTGCATTTCCCGATAACGTTGTCTCTTAGCACGCTACGAAGTCTCTAAAGGTATAACTTAACTGAAGGTATACCATTTCTAGGTGTGTTCCCCAAACTATACCTTATTATGTTGCTTAAGGTAAACCTTCTTAAGTGTGACGTTAGCAGGTGCTGTTCGTGGCGGCGTTGCTGAATTGGCTTATATCGATGGCTCAAGAATCGATTATTACTCTATGCAGGGGCTGTTTCACTGCGTTATGTGAAAAAAGTATGTTCTTTATAAAAATCATTCAAAATTGCACCTACATTTTACATAATTCTGAAATGAGTGCGCAAACCAGCAATCTCATGTTCAACCGCATCATGAGCATGCGTCATTTAAATTATTGCAACATATTTTCCATAAAGTGTCTTGATTTACTCCACAACCAGGGATGATTGCCCATGCAGCAGCTGCATCACATTATTGTATAAATAACTAATTTATATTATTAGATGTCCTAGTCAATAAAAACGCAACACGCAAAACATATAATCAGCTGCTACTATGTGGAGAAAAAATAAAGAAAGAGAAGAGCTGCCAGCAGCTGATTTTAGGGCTGAGGGGGTAGCTGTGTCTCAACAAAGTTGGTCCAACAAGATCTAAAAGCTGCTGAATTGCTGTCGTGGTAGGCAAAATTTATTTTTAATAGCAGCATCTGACATGGTAGCCAGGGGACTAAAGTTTTCACATATAGTGCACATACACTAAATGGCTCCGCGGATGGCGCCGTCTTTGATTTAGCATAATTCTATTCGCTGCCTCGCTGCCAAAGTTTGTCTAAACTCCCCTCCACAATCATTCCCTTTAAATAGACTCCTAAGCCTTTCCTGTCTAATGGTTTGCCAGCTGATGTACCTTTGGATAATATCATTAAAAAGCTAACAACCATTAGTGTTTGTAATGACATTTTTTATGACAATTTTAATAAAAAATAATAATAAAAAAACTAGCGTAATCGAACACTGGGTGTATATTACAACTTCGGAATTACTTTATATTCGTATAGACTGACATATAAAGAAGCTTTTTTCACAGTGGTGGCCACTAGTGGAATGAACTGTTAATAGTGATAAGGTATATAGCTAAGAGTGGTCCAGACCAACATTACGAAAGTATGACTTAAAGAAGGAATTCTTAACTAAGTTTGTTTCGGGAAACACATATTAATGTTAAGGGATGCCTTAAGGTATAACTTAAGAATGATGTAGAGTTAAGAAGGTTTCGGGAAATGCAGCCCTGGTCTCACAGATTTCCATGAAATCAACACGGACACTTAACTCAAAAATCTGTGGTAGTTTCACGGAATCACTGAAAACTCTGTGATGGGTTCACGGAAGTGATGCCTATGTAAGTCAATGACAGGCAGCATCCGTGGTCCACACACGGAGTCCCTGTTCCAACACCTTAGATTCGTCAGTTTGATTCAGTCAGCATAATTTATTTGCATTTATTTTTCTTTTTATTCAGACACATTTTGAACACGTAACTCAATCCTTTCCCTAAACCTACCCATTTGTGTATTATAAAAAACAAACAGGATATAACAGGCAGATACACAGATACTGCAGATACTGTTTATTCAGAAACTACAAATATTCCAAGTGTTCCGAGGCCAAACGATTGATATGTGTGAAGAAAATCCCCAAAAATGATCAGTAACATCGAGTCCATCTGGCAAATATTAATACATTTCAAATATTGCCGCCGGAAGAAATGTCACGTCAGCTTTGACAGTATTGGCTGTCGTGTGTCTCATGACCAATTGCGTCATTACGTCAGCTTTTGATTTTAAAATGCCATTGGCTCTCGTGTGTCTCGCGACCGATCGTGTCATGCTGAAGAGTCGTCTGTATCTTTTGAATCATGAGAAATATGAACGACTGCGTGTGTGGAGCGCGATCGTCATTTCAACAATTAAAACATTAAGATCAACTACATGAAGATATTGTATGACTTCAGAAGACTTGGAATGCAACATGAGTTAATACTTCTAATACTATAGTTAATACTGTTTCTTGTCCGTTTTTGCAATAAAAAACCGTGACTGTACATTTATTTGCTTGTTATGTGTTTTATATTGTTGACAGTGGGTAGGTTTAGGGTAGGAGTGGAGTTAGTTGCTCCGAAATATAAAAGTAGGCTATACATAGTCATAAAATCATGTCTACTTTTAAAAATGCAAATAATTAAATGTGTGTTGGGAATCCGTGTGTGGACCACAGACGCTGCCTATCATTGACATACATAGGCATCACTTTTATCACATAATTTTCGGCGATTCTGTGAAACTACCATGGATTATTGAGTTAAGGGTCCGTGTTGATTTCACGGAATTCTGTGAGACCAGGTTTCTTATAAATCATACAGGATGATGTTTTTTGAAAATGTAAAAATGCAGAATGTTTCCTGTGATGGGTAGGTTTAGCAACCCATTCTCACTCCCAAGGCGTCAAAAAAAGTTTAATAATTTAAGTTTTCTGAGGCCAAACGATTGATTTCCATGAAGAAAATCCCCAAAAGCAATAGGCATCTCAATCCGCCGAACATCATGAACACATCAAATTTCAAATATTGCCACTCGTTACGTGAGATTTCATAGTGAAATTGTATTTGCATTTACATCTATGGAGAGTCCCCACAAAGATAGTTAACCAGACGTGTGTGTGTGTGTGTGTGTGTGTGTGTGTGTGTGTGTGTGTGTGTGTGTGCGCGCGTGTGCATATGTGTACACACTTAACCATGTTAAGGACAACATTGTACAGTATATCATTTGTATGTAACATTCTTTTTTTTCTGTTACGGGTTAGACTAAAGTTTTTTTTATATATTTTTAGACTAAAGTTTTTCTATATAAAAACATTAGCAATGAATTGAATGCCCCTATTTAAAGCCAAGTAAACGTTGTTTACTTAGAGCTATGCTGTTATTTGAAAGATTATTAACTGCTATGTGTATGCTTAAGATACGAATGTGATAATGTTCGTTTGTGTAAGGAAGGAAGAGGACAAGGGGGTCGGTTTGACTGCTGACGCTTCTCTTTATTTCAACAAAACTCAGTCTCTTCACACTGCTATTGCCAGTGTGTATTTCTCTCAGTCACTTCCGGGTTCCGGTCAAACGTTCCGCTTCCGGGTCAACGTGTCTCACAACTCACTGTCCGTGGGTGTGTGTGTGTGTCGCGTCAGCAGTCCCTCTCTCTCTCCTCGGTCTCCGGTTCCACCTAGGTTTTATCCCCTCTCCGCGCTCATTACTGGAACGAGAGACAGGTGTTATTAATCTGCTTCCAACCCACTCACTTACCGCTCGTCCCGCGGCTCTCTCTCCCGCTGCAGACCTCGCTGAACCACGCCCCCCTTGCCACATACCCCCACCGCCCGACTCAGGCCGGGGAGCCGTCCGGCCTGCAGCAACCCCCCCCCCATTTCTGGAGAGGAAGTCGGCCACAGCCATCTGAGCACCCGGCCTGTGGACCACCTGGAACTTAAAAGGCTGAAGAGCTAGATACCAACGGGTGATCCGCGCGTTGGTATCCTTCATGTGGTGGAGCCATTGGAGAGGAGCGTGGTCCGAACAGAGGGTGAACTCCCGCCCCAGAAGGTAGTAGCGGAGGGTGAGAACGGCCCACCTGATGGCAAGGCACTCCTTTTCGATGGTGCTGTACTTAGCCTCTCTCTTTGAGAGCTTGCGGCTAATGTACAGCACCGGCCGCTCTCCCCCCTCCACCTCCTGGGCCAGGACTGCGCCCAGCCCCCTGTCCGACGCGTCAGTCTGCAACAGAAAAGGGAGAGAAAAGTCAGGGGAGTGTAAAAGCGGCCCGCCACATAGAGCAGCCTTAACTCGGGTGAAGGCCTGCTGGCACGGCTCCGTCCATTGGACCGTATCTGGTAGCTCCTTTCAAGTAAGGTCAGTCAAAGGGCTGGTGAGGTCCGAATAATTTGGTATAAACCGTCTATAATATCCCGCCAGCCCCAAGAACTGCCTTACCTCCTTTTTGGTCTTGGGTCTCGGACAGGTTGCAATTGCGGCGGTCTTGTCAATTTGGGGACGCACCTGTCCATGACCCAAGTGGAAGCCCAGATACCTTACTTCCACCCGCCCAATCGCACACTTCTTCGGGTTGGCCGTGAGCCCCGCTCCCCTCAGCGACCTCAAGACCGCCCGGACATGCTGCATATGCCGCTGCCAATCGTGACTGTAAATCACGATATCATCCAGATAGGCAGCAGCATATGCGGCATGGGGACGCAAAATCCTGTCCATGAGGCGCTGAAAGGTAGCGGGCGCCCCGAACAACCCGAAGGGAAGCGTGACGAATTGGTGTAATCCAAACGACGTGGTGAAAGCTGTCTTTTCTTTGGAGAATGGAGACAAGGGGATCTGCCAATAGCCCTTCGTTAAGTCCAATGTCGAATAAAATCGAGCCGTGCCCAGCCGATCAAGCAACTCGTCAACCCGCGGCATTGGATACGCGTCGAATTTCGACACTGCATTCACCTTGCGGTAGTCCACACAGAACCTGACCGAGCCGTCGGTCTTAGGGACCAAAACGATCGGGCTCGCCCAGTCACTGTTGGACTCCTCTATTACTCCCATATCGAGCATTGCCCCTAATTCTTCCTGAACTACTTTTTTCTTGTGTTCAGGCAAGCGATACGGCCGGCTGCGAACTACCACGCCCGGCTCGGTCTCGATATGGTGCTGAATTAAATTGGTACGTCCCGGTAGGGGCGAGAACACGTCGGCGAACTCCGCCTGTAGCTTTGATAAATCAGTGAGTTGGGACGGTGAGAGGTGATCTCCCCCAGGGGCCAGTGCGACTGATTGTGCTTTGATGCTCGCCTCTGGCCCGAGATCATCCTCTCCCCCGATCACCGTCGCCAACAACACTGATTCCACCTCATTCCATTTCTTCAGGAGATTGAGGTGGTAAATTTGACGTGCCCCGTTCCTATCGGATCGTATCACTTCATAATCGAGATCTCCCACCTGTCGTGCGACCTCAAACGGCCCCTGCCACTTTGACATTAATTTAGAGCTCGATGTAGGGAGTAATACGAGCACTTTCTCTCCCGGTGTGAATTTGCGTAGTTTCGTACCCCTGTTATATGACCGGCTCTGGCGGTCCTGGGCTTGCAACAAATTCTCCCTAGATAGCCGCCCCAAGGTGTGGAGTTTTGTTCGCAAGTCCATGACGTACTGAATTTCGTTTTTGGCCAAAGAAGGTCCCTCCTCCCAAGTTTCTCGTAGGACGTCCAGCACCCCCCGTGGCTGTCGTCCGTAGAGAAGCTCGAAGGGGGAAAACCCCGTTGAGGCTTGTGGAACCTCCCGCATGGCAAATAAGAGGGGTTCTAACCACCGATCCCAATTTTTGGCGTCTTCCTGTACGAACTTACGGATCATGGATTTAAGAGTGCGATTAAATCGTTCGACCAAGCCGTCCGTTTGTGGGTGATAGACGCTTGTTCGAATGGATTTAACGCCCAATAATCCGTAGAGTTCGCTCATCCTGCGTGACATAAACGCCGTGCCTTGATCAGTGAGGATTTCTTTCGGAATCCCCACTCGGGAGATCAGACGAAACAGTGCGTCCGCAACACTCTTCGCGGAGATGTTGCGGAGAGCCACTGCCTCCGGATATCGTGTTGCGTAGTCCACGATGACTAACGCAAAACGATGTCCGCGTGCGGATCGCTCTAATGGCCCGATGAGGTCCATCGCAATTCTCTCGAAGGGGACCTGCATTAATGGAAGGGGGCGCAATGGCACTTTTGGGGCGGCCAGTGGATTCACCAACTGACATTCAGGGCAAGACGCGCACCACCTGCGCACATTGTCATGAATGCCTGGCCAAAAAAATCGGGTCATTAAGCGATTCAGTGTGGCCGCCTGCCCCAGGTGGCCCGCTATCGGGTTCGAGTGAGCCGCCTGGAAAAGCATTTCCCGGCGGCTCTTTGGTACTAATAACTGGGTTGTATCCACTTTTGTCTGAGTGTCTTGGGTCACTCGATACAACCGATCCTTAATTATGGCAAAATAAGGATACGTGATGGGCAAGGCGGGTTGGAGAGACTGACCGTCGATAGAGCGGACCTGCTGAAATGCATGTTTTAGGGTCTCATCTTGAGACTGCTCCAGAGGGAAGTCATCGCGGTCCGAGAGAATCAGTCTCTCGACCCCGCTCGGTTCCTCTGAAGCTGTTCCCAAGGGTCCCGTATCAGTCTCGCCAACCTGCACTCGCACCGCGACGTTCCTAGCCTTGTTTTCCCAAGCGGCATCCGCGCATAACGACCCCAATAACGCCGAAAAGGCGGGCCAATTCGTCCCCAGAATTAGCGGATGCAGGAGGTGGGGACTAACCGCCACCTCAACACTATGCTTTTTCCCCCTAAACTGTATCGTGACTGGGACAACCGGATATTCCACCACATCCCCGTGCACACACTGCACCTTAACCATGCGGCTTGTATCCAATGCCCCAGGCTGCATCAGGCTTTGATGGATCGAGGTTTGGTTGCATCCTGAATCCACCAAAGCTTGATATGTACCCCCCTTGATACTCACAGGAATTTGGTACTCTCCTGCTTGATCGGGGGTGGCCCGTGGGACGTTCGGGATCCGGATCATTGTTCCGATGTCCATCATCGGACACCGGTCCACAAAATGATCCGGATCACCGCACCGCCAACAGGCCAGCCCAGGCCTGCCCGCCGCCCCTGCGGAGGGGAGTGGGTTGGAAAGTGAGCGCGAGGAGGGTGTGAAACCGGAGCCATTGTCGCCACCCGCCCCCAGCGGCCCCGCCCCCCTGGGCGGAGCCCGCGAACTCCCGGACGGTCCTGGGCCCATCCCACCCCGACCTCTGGGGGGAACGTGAGGAGGGCCTGGAGGACGGGACCTGGGGAGAGGGACAGGGCGAGAGGGAGAGACAGAGGGGGGAGAGAGAGAGTGAGAGGTTAGTGAGGGCTCGCCGACCCCCGGGCACGCCACCAGGTGGTCCTCCGCCAGCTGGATGGCCGTCTCCAGCGACGTGGGCCGGTGGCACTGGACCCACTCGGCGGTCTTTCTTGGGAGCCGAGTGATGTATTGCTCCAGCACCACCAGATCGACGATATGGTCCACGTCGCTTCCGCCGGCCAAGAGCCATCTGCGGCACGAGTCCCGGAGCTGTTGGGCCATAGCGAAGGGTCGGCCGGCCTCGCCCCATTCCAGGGAGCGGAGCCTCTGGCGGTGTTGCTCCGGGGTCCGACCGACCCGCTGTAGGATGGCCCTCTTGAGATCCTCGTACTTCAGGAGGTTCGCTACCGGCAGATGTTGGGCGGCCGCCTGGGCTTCTCCTGTTAGTAATGGTATGAGGCGCACCGGCCACTGTGCCCGGGGCCAGCCGGAGGCCTCCGCGGTCTTCTGGAAGAGGTCTATGAAGGCCTCCGGATCGTCCTCTGGCCCCATCTCGTGGAGGGGCACGTGGACCGGTGCGCTAGCCAGCCCGGCGGCTTCGGCGCGAACCTCCCGATCCATCCAGCTCCGGAACCTCTCGCGGTCCTCTTGCTGGCCGCGGACAATCGCCTCGAAGCGGCGCTCTTGGTCTGCCCGCAGGTCCAGCATTGCCTGATGTTGGTCTTGGTGGAGGGCCGCGAGGGAGGTGATGATGTCCGCAAACGGCGAGGCGGAGGGCGTCTGCATGGCGGCGGCTCGGTCCTACTTCCTTCCCGGGTTTCGGCACCAGTGTGATAATGTTCGTTTGTGTAAGGAAGGAAGAGGACAAGGGGGTCGGTTTGACTGCTGACGCTTCTCTTTATTTCAACAAAACTCTTTATTTCAACAAAAGTCTCTTCACACTGCTATTGCCAGTGTGTATTTCTCTCAGTCACTTCCGGGTTCCGGTCAAACGTTCCGCTTCCGGGTCAACGTGTCTCACAACTCACTGTCCGTGGGTGTGTGTGTGTGTCGCGTCAGCAGTCCCTCTCTCTCTCCTCGGTCTCCGGTTCCACCTAGGTTTTATCCCCTCTCCGCGCTCATTACTGGAACGAGAGACAGGTGTTATTAATCTGCTTCCAACCCACTCACTTACCGCTCGTTCCGCGGCTCTCTCTCCCGCTGCAGACCTCGCTGAACCACGCCCCCCTTGCCACAACGAATTCAAAGCTATGTGGCACAATGCCTTAATACATCCTTATTCCTTTCAGAGGAGCATGTATTGTGTTGATAGACACCCACATCAGTGAAGCAGCAACTGCAGTTAAAGGGGGGGTGAAACACTCAGTTTCAGTCAATCTCATGTCAATCTTGAGTACCTATAGAGTAGTATTGCATCCTTCATATCTCCGAAAAGTCTTTAGTTTTATTATATTTATAAAAGAAATATGGGTTGTACCGAGTCATTCCGGAAAAAAACGAGCGCCTGGAGGCGTATCGTGTGGGCGGAGCTAAAGAATGACAAATGCGCACAAAGCGGTGACGTCCTCAAGCGTGGAGAGACCCATGGCTATGGAGCTCAGCTAATAGATATATAATCCAGAATCATTCGGAGGCTGAAAAAAATTGAACAGGAGAAACAGCAACAGCAGGACGTCCGTCTCTGTGGTATGTACTGTATTTAGTGGCCTGTCAACATTTGTGTGTCTTTACTCACAGTTTATGAGGACATGATTCGGTTTATGGACTATTGTATGCAACTAAACCTTAGCAGTAGCAAGCAAAACGGTTTTGCACGTCAGACTAGTGTAACATTATACATAGAACAGCAATGGAGTCAGTTAGTGCATTTGAATGATGAAGCATGCGATCGTGTCGTTTACTGATGTTTACTCACGTGACGAGCCAACAGCATAGACATTTGAAGCAGTTTTACTCACCGGCTGCTTCCAAAGCAGGACCGAACCTTTATCGCTGGGACCGCTCCGTCAAAAACACACTTCTTTGGTATGATTTGGTGAAGTCTTGACAGCAGTGAACGGTGGAGATCCACTTTGCGATGCGACTGAAGCGATGTTGTGAAGCTTCCCGTCATTTCTGCGTTCAAATCGGTTCAAATGCAGCGCTGCCTTCCCGGAATGCTGTGCTGAAGCGTTGAAGTCGCTTGATGTCACCCATAGGAATAAAGTGGAGCGTGGCGCGAAGTGTTTATGCGTGCATTTTCTCTCTCACTCTAGTCACACGCGCGCACGCACCCTACCGGGAGAAGAGCCCGTACAGCCCATACAAGGACCTTCCGCTCTATCGACATCAAACCGACCCATACTAAAAAAAAAAAAAAAAAACTCTACGAAACTTGTGAGAAACCGGAAGGAGTATTTTTAATACAGAAATACTCCATCAAACGTCCAACATTAGTTTTTGAAACTTTGTCTATGTTTAGGATGGGAATCCAAGTCTTTAACAGTGTAAAAAGATCAGTATGCATGAAACAGCATTTCACCCCCCTTTAAACTAAGAAATTGAAGAACAAAAACAGTAACACAAATAAACTCATTTTTTTCTATATTGCTCACGATGAGCACTTGTTTTTCAATAAAGAAAGGCGACATGTTTTTGAACGAAGAATGAGAAAAAAAGAAAAGCAATCAAACAAGCACACGCAACATCTGTAGACACACATCCACCCGTTCCACCTGCGCTAACGTACACATGTGGCCCGTCACTTGCTCTCCACACGTCTTTGATGGCAGCGTATGCCGTGATTGATTCTTGATGGGCGGTACAGCGTGGCTGCTGTTTTTAAATCCCGATCAGATTTGCTTACGTTGGCATTTTTATAGCCCACGACCAACAGCTGACACCGCAGGTACCTCCACTGACTGGTTGTGTGTGTGCGCGAGCCGCCACAAGCGCTCTAAGTGTTCCCGTTTAATAACAGACGGTGATAATTTAAGATGCATTGGTGGAGAACAGAGCACAAATCACGGCGGTGACGGCTCCGTGGAGACAAAATGGAAGGAAGGGCAGTAGAGAGATAAATCACACTAGGAGGGAGGGGAAAAAAGAACAGGAGAAGCAGATAGGGATGAAAACAAGGCCTTCCTGCTGCGGTGTGTTTGTGTGTGCGTGAGTTCGTATGATCAGTGATGAACAGACTGAGATGTCTCTAGTGAACGCTAGTCACAGCACATGCTCCCTCCAGTACAGTGTTTACAATGATCATTACTGCTTCACTGCCATTATAATGATGACCACAGAGACTAGTCTGGTTGTCCCTTTGAGACATCTCTCTCTGTCTGGCAATGACCCACTCACACAGAACCTAGCAGGCCTGCTGGTGCTTTGGACCTCGGAAGTCTGTATTACCTGGTGTTAGCATTCCTTTTCACCTTTTCTACAACAAATGTTTTTAAAATTATTTAAAATACAGTTAAATGTATATTTAAAGTATAAATGATAATTATATATATAAAGAGAAAACCATAAGTATAATGCTATGTTCACTTAAAGAAAACTTACAAGTATACGCGCAGTATAATCTACTAATAGTTTACAGAGATTACCCTTCAAAGTTTAGTATATATATATATATATATATATATATATATATATATATACTAATACTATATATATGTGTGTGTGTGTGTGTGTGTGTGTACAAATACCATACCACATATTAGGGGGCGTTTTTTTTTGTACACATATACATTTTAAAAGGGTTATGAACTGGCTTTTTTATAACTCTTGTCTGAGGTCAACTTATTACATTTATGTGACTTTTACATTCAAACACATAATAATAAATAAGTAATATGCTATTTTCTACCCTGGTTTTTTTTAGCCTCTCTCATGGAATACTCAATTTTTAAGGGCTCATCATAGCAGTAGCCATTTACTTCCAAATCTTCAGAGCGGCACAGCTCTGAAGATTTGGAAGTAAATGGCTACTGCTATGATTGGATAAGCTATTAATTGGAATGCTATTTTTTTTTATTCCTTGGCCGGCCCGATCAGATATAACTGCGTTACCGTGCATCACACACACACACACACACACACACACACACACACACACACACACACACACACACACACACACACACACACACACACACACATCTTATAAATATATAAATATATATATATATATATATATATATATATATATATATATATATATATATATATATATATATATATATATATATATATAAATTACTCACACTAAAACATACAGGATATTCTTATATTACCATAACCTTTTATACATCAAATGCTCAAGGGAAATTGATTGATTTCTTAACCCTTAAAGACCCTAGAACATTTTTGAGGCGCCTGATTGTTATATTATAACAACACTGAAACAAAGATTTTTCTTCAGAGAAATATATTATAATTTGAGCATGAAAAACAAACGCAAACAATACATCAAGTTGTGACAACAAACCGTGAAATAAAATATACTGAGGCTACTTTTACATGTGGGCGGCTATTTTCATAAACGGACATTTCAACTTCTCTGCACATAATCTTCTCAAACACAAATTGAGGAAAATATAATAGTGAAAATGTGTAAAACACAAACTACATACAAATAGAGAAATATACTGGCTGTGCTCTGAGAGAGAGCGCTTTGCACGCGTTTATTTCTGTTTGGTTTCATGATGCATGCAAATTCACACCCACGTTCATTTTTCAGAAACGTGATTCGTGGTTCAAAAGACCAAACACTGTGTTTATTGTTTGAGTTGATGAAAGTTTCAACGAATCTGGACACAGGGGGGTGGGACTAATAAAAAATAAAAAAATTCTGTTTGGCTCAGGGGAACAACCCACGTGTGTTTCCTGGACAAATCAATGCTGCATATTTTGATGACGCATACACGCTGACTACGGAGCCTCTGAATGATCAATCGCGAAACATATTATACCTATGGGAAGCGGAGATTCTCCTCTTTATGGTGCAGTTTACAGCATACAGATTGGATTTGCGGTTTAAAAGTTATTAAACATTTTAGAACGATAGTTATTTTTAGCCGCGGGCGGCTGTCTCGGTCTTTAAGGGTTAATTCATCACCCCTTTAAGCACATCGCTTTTTTTTTTCAACCCACAACACATTCTACAAGTTGTCACTTTTTGTGTCTCTTCAACATTTTCCGACTCCAGTTTGAACATAAAAGGCTAAACATGAGATAATCGGAGCTGCTTACATTTCAAAGAGGGCACGGAGCAACAGCTCATTTGCATTTAAAGGGACGTGCACAAAAACGGCCCATTTTGCTCACTCTCAAAAGGTGACCATTTTTAACATGCTATACAAAAAATATATGTGAGATA
The DNA here is from genome assembly GCF_024679245.1 of Pseudorasbora parva. NCBI lineage: Eukaryota > Metazoa > Chordata > Actinopteri > Cypriniformes > Gobionidae > Pseudorasbora > Pseudorasbora parva. The sequence continues at coordinate 18,477,876 of NC_090182.1, forward strand.
TTTTGAGTTAAAACTTAACATGGACATTATGGGGACATTTTAAATTGTGAAAATGGGACATTAGCTATAGGACCCCTTTAAATGTATTATTATTATTTATTTATTTATTGGTCAAAATGTTGTTTTTGTTAGAAGTTCAAGTTAATACATAAAATCTTTTCAAAAACGGGCTACTGATAAAACACCTACTAATATACTGTTATATGTTTGCTTTCCAAAATACATGGATAGTTCTAAATAGCTCTCAATGGAGATGTTTTTATGCTCAAAAGGTGGTTACAAAATCTACCTGCATGAGAGTACCTGGGCTATGCTAAACAGTCAAAATGTTAACACAATTACACCATTAATGTTTTATCTTAAAAGTGAAATAAATAAAATAATAATAATACTTTTCTATGAACATTATCCATTAGGGTTATAAACATTTATTTTCACTTTAAAACTCAAAAGAATGCAATTCTAATGTATTGACGCTTCTTTCATAGCTTTGTGCTAATGCTGTTGAATTGAATAAATGGCTATTGGACGAATGTGAGCTGAAGGACTGGTAAGTGAGTGTTGTGTGTGTGTGTGTGTGTGTGTGTGTGTGTGTGTGTGTGCACTTACTCTGCCTGCTGGAGTGCGTACTAGTAAAGCATATCAGATGTGGCTGTTTGATCAGATGTTGGTGCGGTAAATAGCCAAACTTCTGCTGACAACTGCCATTTGTTTGTTGGACACTATCTTGTTTACGGGCCTCCACAGGGAGGAAAGAGATAAGGGTTTTAGAATTCATTAATGTGAGGCGTTATCGACGGTGTCTCTCGCGCATGTAGACAGTGAGAACTCACTTTAATTAAAATAACGAACAACAGCACTGCCTTTGGAGGAAGCAAACGGGATTGATTGGGAACTTTAGTCCAACTTAATTTCTCATAAGGAGCAAGCGGAACATCAGAAGTGTGCGCTTTGAAGCCTTTCCCACCCAGAAATGACTTTTCTGATGAAGTACAGAGGGAGGCTGGAAACAGATGAAATTCATATTTGAAGAAGTGTGGCAGGCAGGTGGAGATACCATGCAGATCAGTGAGGCAGAGGGAGTTGATTTTAATGGAGCCGCTCTCTCACTCCGCCTTAGAGGTGGCTCTCCGTCGCTCATAAATCATGCTGACCCACTCCTCCGCTCCGTGCGCTTTCTCTCCTTGTTGTAATTTATGGCCCAGCGGTCAAATTGCTACAAAAAAAGTCTTTCAATTTATAACTTTTAACCTCTGGACTGAAAACGAGAATTGACGATGAGGCAATTAAAGTGCAAGCGGGTTTTCAGCACACAAATACGCACATGGAGGGATGGCTTTCGTCAGTGAGACGCTGCTTGCCTCAATGACATTATCATATCGATTGTCACACACTGATGCCAAGGTTTGCTAATATTAGATTAAGTCCCATGTTGCCAGTCGCTCTATTAATGGGGCAATAACTAGCATTTCCCATTAAAATTTGATGAAAGATTAATAATAATGAACATTACTTACGGGGTAGTCATTACTAAATGTCACACACTGATATGCAGTATCGACTCTGAGGGCTTCAAAAGCACCATTTTTTATAGTGTTTAGCTCTAAATTGACGTTAATATCCTATACTTGTTTCACAAGCCAATATGAGCAGCAGACAGCAAATAAAACAGAGAGCCATTGCAGCAGACAAGAAAAGAAAAAGCTACTTTTTATTTGGCCTTCTAAAGACTCTGATCTGCTCAGCCTCAGTTGACATGCTACTAACAGGACCAAATCTCATCCGTCAGACACCAGTGGTATATAAGTGAGTGAGTGTGTGAGTGACGGATTGACTGAAAGAGATTCCTTCACACAGAGAAAAAAAGGCAAGGGTGAGGAGAAAGGTGAAATCACCTGAGGTGAGGAAAGGCGAGATCAGAGATGAGGCAAGACGAGAAAATAGCAGTGCAAATAGAAGAAAAGGAAGATAGAGATGGAAAGGAATGGAAAGGAATGGTCAAGAGCAGAGAGGGGGTGCTGTTTTTGATGGGTGGGATGAGACCACATCCTATTCATTCAGTGATGAGCAGCTTCTCATTATATTAAATTAACCTTAAACTATAAGATATGAGAACGATATAGACATAAGTTTAAGGGAGTGTTGAAATGACCAGCCCAGTTATATGTCGTGTTTGGGTTGCTGATGTCCTCACCAGGTTTCGTAGCTTAACCAGCAAAATCGTGTTAGTTTTTACTTGTATTTAATGGGAATTATGTGTAGTTGTATCATTTTGCATATAATGGGATACCCAATATTAATATCATGGCTAATTCGATAAGACAATAATTGTTATTTGTGCTATGGCCAATGTTAAAATACTATACTACTTTAAACATAAATAAATAAATAAATAAATAAATAAATAAATAAATAAATAAATAAATAAATAAATAAATAAATAAATAATATCAATCATTTTACATGTTACAACTGAATTTAGGCATCACAACAATATACATTATCGTTCAAAAGTTTGGGGTCTATATCATTTTCTCACCAAGGCTGGTCAGAAGTAAAATTATGATATTGTGAAATATTACACTTTGAATAATTGTCTTCTATTTACATTCAAAGAGCTTGATTGGTCGAATGGAATTCAAGCGTGGTTCAGGCAGACCACTGATCACTAAACGCCATCAGCTGACGCTCAGCCGATTTGTTACTCCACCTACTCTAATCAGCTATAGTATTTAAGTCATTCAAATACATGTTTCTCAGTTTGTCACACAGACATTTGCTCCCACCTCCACCTCCTAGCATCTTCATAATTGAGTTTTGGATTCTGTGTAGAAAATCTGTTATCATTGTATATCCTTCTGTAATATATGCTAAGGAACTTTTGGTTATTTGAAGGCTGGGGGTTTATGTTTCAAGGATGTAGCTGAAGCTGTCTATGGCAGCTCGAGCACCTTGGATACTAAACTTTTTGCCAAATTCAAAGATTTTCAAAAAATGTCATTCTCAACGTGGTCCTTACTAAAATGTATTTATTCCTTGTGATGGCAAAGCTGAATTTTCAGCATCACACAATCCCACACTTGATTTAAAGGAGCACTATATATGATTTTTGCAGTAAAATATCCAAAAAACACTAGGCCAGTAATATATAATTTGTTCAGTTGAGCTCTTACAATATTCCAAATGTTTCCAACTATTTGTACATTTTTAGAAAATTGCCATTTTAACCAATGAACCGGGACTTCTGAAGAAGTCACTTGTCAATTGTGTCATATCTGTGTTACCCTCGGTTTTCGGATTTATTCTGCAGAAGCGTTTTACTCTTAGTAGTGTGCAACAAGTGTCACAGCAGCTGCTGCGCGAACGCACAGAGTAACGTCATAACATCATTTTAAACACACTTAAATGTATCTTATATGATAAACAGAGCAGCAGGTACCTCATACTCATGACCGGAAAAGCAGAAATGGCACCGGCGACTGTGTGCCGTCATAATAAAAGTCTCGCTGCTTATGAGGCATGTGTTTGCCTAACAATCGCTCCAGCGGCCTTACTCAGCTCCTCAACACTCGGTCTTGCTCTGCTTCATACTACAGTAACGTTAATAACCGCATCCATCAACTTGATTTCTGCCTTAGTCCTATCCCAATTCTTTTCCTGTGAGGTGAAGACCACATGTCCCAAGATTCTGCGCTTAAACTTGGCGTCATCAAACTACATTTTTGTTTTGAATAGGCGCCCTCTAGCAGATGGAAAAGTTACATAGTGCAGCTTTAATGCAGAAGAGAAATATACATTTCTTAAAAAAAAAAAAAAAAAAAATCTTACATGTTTTAAATATTAATTTCAAGTGTTAGATGTTGGCAAAGGTAACCGCAATGTAAAAATGGAGAGCATATGAAAACATGAAACATCCAATGTGTCCAATATGGTACTAATAATGTTGTCGCTCCAAAACGCTTCATCATCACAAGGACAAAGCATAACGCAAATGACCATGTGTGTGTATTGTTTTATCTGTATATTTTTACATTTAAAACTTACTACAAAATGTCATGCCTTTGAAAACTAAAGAAAACAACATGATGCGCTATTCTGTCTCCATCTCCTTGAACATCTTTCTGACGCCCATGCACAAAAATGAACCAAAACACAGAACGCACAGACTGACAAGAAAAATATATCTATCAAAATAAGTTTCCAGAAATGCAGAAATAAGCTTGTCTGGCTATCACCAGATCAAGCTCAATTTAAAATTGAACATTGGTCTGGGGAGTCTGCTCTGTATTTTCGACTGCACAAGAGGCGTGATAAAAAAGCATTATTTGAATGACTCTGTTTGCAATTAGATAGTCCTTCAACCAATCAGACCACAAGAGGTGTGATCAACCACGACACATAATTTCTCTATCTGTCATCGTGTTAAACCCGCCAATAGCGTGCCAGGTGGAAAATTCAGTCTCTGATTGGTTCCCGCAAAAGTGTAACAGAAGCAGTAGAAATGAATGTACAGGTTTCCAGACCGAGTTGCCTGGCAAAATCAGATCGCCGGCATATCAGGCTGGGTTAACCCAGTCTAGAAATAAGCCGTCATTTTGTTTTATTTGTTCCTCTTTGGTACATTTATACATTTGGAATTTATATTACATTACTACTAGTACTGTTACTACTGATAAAACCAATCTCTGGTGGCCCCAAAAGTCTACGGGCCCATAGAATCATCCCACCCCGTCCCCCATTAGCTACGCTATCCAGCTATCCAGGCCTGGTCCTCTCTCATTCTTCACTGTCATCGATCCTACTTGTATGCGTCCACGCTCCTCCATGAGACCGGCGTGGCACGCAGGTGGCGCTCATCGTTACTCAGTCGCCCCTGTTCTTGCGGTCCCTCTGCCTTGTCCTGCTTGCCACAGTGTTCAAAATGTCCAGAGGTCATATTATACCAATGCATAACTGACACAAAACGTGTGATTTGACAAGCTGGATATCTCTTACATGTAGTCTTACCTAACATGTGATGCACAAGTGTTCAGCATATTGATTAGTCAGCAGACTTTGAGAGGTGACAGCATATACTGTTTATCATCCGGCCTTGATTGCTCAGCCAGATGGCTGTGGTGACGTGCAGTACACACATCACACACCAGCTCATCACCCGCTCTTTCTTTTTCACACACACTTTCTCTCTCACACATGCACACCCACACACCAACCCTTTTACACTTTATGCATACTCTGATGCACTTTCTCAATATGCCAGTTGTCACTGCAAGTTACTGTGGCAGCATTTTGCCAGCTGCTTACCCATCCGTTGTAGCTTTTATCTTTTTTCTCTTCATGGTTCCCTGTCAGAGGTCACATGTGTCAGACACTTCTCCATTAATCTTAATTTTGTCAGGTGTAATGCACTGTCATATCTCTCTTCCATTTCTGTCATTTTCGTAACAGCAGGGCTTGGCAAAATTTAGAATTTAAAAATTGTGATTTGAGTTGGAATTTGAATGGGAATGACATTGAGAGGAATGTACTAAATTGCAATACAAAATAAATAAATAAATAAATAAATAAAACAGAGAAATTTTTAATTTAATGTTTAATTATTTCTTTTTTATTACAATTAATCACACTTTTGATGATTAATATCACACTTATCGTAAAATTAAGAATATGCCATTTATCTCATTAAACACATTCATTGCATTATAATTGCTATATCCAACTGTAAACTCTCAGAACTGTATTTTCTGCAAGCGTTCAAGGATCATTGGAGACTCCAAAATTACACCAAGTAAACAAATATAAGAAGTTCCATATAATTATCCATATAATTATATTATATAATACATTTATACACCTAAGAACCCATGAAAAAACATTAGATCAAAAAATAATAAAAATAAAAAAAAAATACAAAATTTGCTGTGTATAGTATGTGTACAATGAAACAACTACGGATAAGATTGTTTTCATTTTAGACGAGTCAAGCTGCGATATGAAAATGAACTGTGGTTTTACTTAAAGGGATACTCTACCGCTTTTTCATGTTATTCCCTTAACTAAAACGAGTTGATACAGACCTCTCTCATCTCAGTGCATGCACTTAATCACTCTGACGCACAGTGACATTTTGATAGCACTTAGCTTAACCCACTAAGCCCAGTTCATTCACTATGGTACCAAACTGAGATCAAGTTAGAAGAAACCAAACACCTCCAAGTTTTCCCTATTTAAATACAGTTACACGAATTGTTGAACGACCAAGTATGGTGACACAAAATAAAATGTGGTGCTTTTCTAAGCAGGTTAAATAGGATAACTATAATGTATGGCAAAATAGCACTTTTTACTTTACACAGTAAAAAGTCATGCCTGAAAAATCCTCCCTCAAATTGTCATCCAATTATTAATGTGAATGCCGTCTTCCGTGTGTCCATGGCGTAAAATGAGGGTGTGAGGAAGGCAGAGACTTGAATATATAGGGGCGTGTTATTCTAATGATGATCGTTTTCGGCCACGGCATTTATCAAGGGCAAGTATTGCGTACACCTGGATTGCAGAGGTGCGGACAGCTTCATAAATCAGGCGGTGAGAGGAGTGTAAGCATAATCTTACGGCAACATATACGCCCGTTTCTACGCAAGATTGATAAATGAGGGCCACTAAGTGCACGCACTGAGACGAGAGAGGTATGTATCAACTCGTCTTAGTTAAGGGAATAACAAAGTTTAATATGAAAAAGCGGTGGAGTATCCCTTTAAAATAAACCAAGATAAATATGATTACCATAGTAACCCCAAATTAACAATGGCTTTGCTACTCTAACCATAGTTTAACAATGACAATGGTATTTGTGGTAAAACTGTGGTTATATAAATGGTAATCAATTAGCCAAAAACCATGGTTACTGCACTTTTACTATAATAAAACCATGGTTATTTTCCGTAAGGGTACACGCAACAGGACCACACGGAGACGGCAAAAAAAACTCCTAAATCAGCTGCTTTGACTGAATAAACCTACGATTACTAATCACAACGTGACAAATTATTATCCTTCCTGAGTGTGTGTGGAAACAACTGGTATGTACTGTGTGTCTGTAAATGAATACATTGTGTGATCAGTGATCTTGTGCATCAGACACTCACGTTTATAGAATGACTCCGGTCCGCCCTTGAAATTGTCCCCTTCAGAAAAAAATAAAAAAATAAAATAATAAATAAATAAATAAATAAATAAATAAATAAATAAATAAATAAATAAATAAATAAATAAATAAATAAATAAATAAATAAATAAATAAATAAATAAATAAATAAATCACATAATCCAACAGAGCTCATGTTTTAAAGCAAAGCATACAATGGAATAGATAATTCAGTAAAAACATAACGTGAGTCTCTATGATGTCTGATATAATCAGCCTGACCTTACATTAGCACTGTTTTGGACTGTTTGAATGAGTTGGATTACTCTATCACTGAAAATGGTAACTGTTGAGTTTAGCGGCTTAAAATGGCCTGATCACAAAAAGAGAAGCAGAACGGAGTTAAAGAGAATGAGAATGAGAAGAGAATTTCCTCCTACCAAGGCAACAGGTGCTGTATATGCTCAGTGTGATTGTGATAAACTCCTGACTTAACATTAACTCCCAACTTTGCATTAAAGGTAGGGTAGGTAAGAATGATCTAAAACACTTTTGTCCAAATTAGTTTAAACTTTCTATATGTCAATACATAATTAAAATGTAAGTACTCTGAAAAAGAGAGTGTAAGAATCGAGTGACTCTAGACTTTTTAATCTGCAATAAACACTGCTCATTATTTTCATTCGGGACGAAACAAGTGATTGGCTTGGGCGACTGTCACTCTCTCTCGCTACCATGGCTACCACCCCTTTTTCTACAGGGCCTGCCCACATGCGCGTGCCCCTAGGAAGAGCAAAAGCCTTCAAAATTCACAGTCCCGGATTTTGCTGTCAGCGAAGGCAAACAATGCAAAAAGGAAGACATGAAAAGGCAATGCACAAAAAGTCTTTGGATAAACAAAGAAATCAAACGCGAGTAAATATCAGCATGGCTTTTCAACGATGTCCAGAACTGAGGGACCTAAAGGGGCTGAAAATCGACTCATTGCTGGCTGTATTTCTGCCGGACAGGTAATCTTTCATTTGGATTATACATTTTTTTGGTTTATGTTTTCATGAAGCATGTATCACTAGCACATGTAGCTGCCTAATATAGCATAACATTACTTAGCATAAAGTTACAATATTAGACACTTAGCCATTAGTATAGATGATAAATAGTCAATATGGTTAGCTCAAGTTGATCGCTGTCGTGTTGAATTTCGCAAAATTTAACTTTAGATGACAAAATGCATGTATATAGATAACAAAAGCTAGTACACCTCATCTAGGAACTTTTTTTTAGAACTAAGTTAGCTTTAGCTACTACTAATCAACAATGCTTTCATCATGGAAACTCTTACATGCAAAACACAGTATATGTAATGAATCTTACACAAAAGTCATCTTCATCACAGTATAACTGATGTTATTGGAAAAACGTATCAATGCTACCCGTTTTTAGCTTTGCCTTATAAATATAACTAGCTCGTTACCGAATCAAACAAAAATATATTTTAAACTTTACCAGTATCGGTATTCTAGCTTGATAATTAGTACTAAAAGACATCTTATTTGTTTATATTCATACTGATAAAGTTAGATTTTTTTATTACAAGTGATTCTGCCATGATTTGACTACATGCACTTGCTCGTCTCAGGTAAATAATGTGTCTTCAAGCTGAGCGGTCGGTGAGCCGCGTTCATGTATTTTGGGGGCGTGGCTTTGGAAAGAGCCCAGAAGGGAGAAGGTGGAGTGAATGGAAATAATGAGCTGTCTTTAAAACAGTCCTTAGAGGTAATTGGCCTTGAAATCTAGATTGGCCTTGAAATCTAGAAATGCACTACAGCTAAAGCCACAAGTCTGACCATGTTATATTTCAAATCTAAAGATGATAAGTCTAAAACTCTGATTTTTATTAAATGTTTTACAAGATCGTTTCATGTGAATTCCTATTTTTTTTTTTTTTTTTTGCAGCAACTGCATCAAATGCTATGTGTAAAAAGCTTTTCTGACTAAGCTTAGATCATGTGTTGCTGTGCTTGCCTATACTTTTACATATATGAATACTTTACTGTGTATGGCATCATTGACACCATAAGATAAAAAAAAAAAAAAAAATACTGATAAAATATTTAAGAAATTGCATTCATGTTGTACCCACAGTTCAAACGCTATGCAAACGAAAGATCAGCAATCAAACAGACACTCAAATTGTATACTTTCTTTTTCAGAGTACTTACATTTTAATTATGTATTGATAAAGAAAGTTTAAACAAGTTTGGAAAAATTTTTTTTAAACCAATTCTTACCTACCCTACTTTTAATTCCATTAAATTATTGTACCATATTAAGACTTTAAATTAATCACATGCTTTAATGTGTTGATGTTGACACCCCTAGTTATTAGACATACAAAAGTTATGCAACAAATAATACATTTTTTATTTTTTATTATTGTATTTCACTGATATGGTAATAATCTGAAACCTAGCAGCCATAATTCATTATTTTCATGATCAAAAGCATCTGATAATGGGGATACTGAGCTGAATCAAATTACTCCCATCTGGTCATGTGATCTTAAAAATTAAGCCCATTTGAGGCATTCTGGGCAATGTAAATCACATCTAGCATCTCTCAGTTGGAATAAATTTACAAACCTTTTATTTACCTGTAATACTTTTTAATAAGAAAAAATAAATAAGTACTTGGACCTTTAATTTTAACAAAATATTCATATTTATTCCCTGATATTTATTAGTAATGAACAATTTACATAAGTTAACCTGTTAAGCTGCATCCCAACTTTTGAAAAAATCCTAAAAAATGGATACTCAGACTAAAACATAGTTTGTGAATCCTTTGCACTAAAAGCATACTTATGGTCTCATTTGAAAGCAGACACTTGGCAAATTATTGTAAAGTCAAAATTATCATATTTTTTTAATAATCAAAAATAGCTATATTAAGCTTTAAAGTTTTGTAAAGTTATTAGAAATGTGTTTGTATGAAATATCTTTATGGAAATAAAATTGAAGTTGGCCTTGAAATCTAGAAATGCACTACAGCTAAAGCCACAAGTCTGACCATGTTATATTTCAAATCTGAAGATGATAAGTCTAAAACTCTGAATTTTATTAAATGTTTTACAAGATCGTTTCATGTGAATTTTTTTTTTTTTTTTTTTTTTTTTTTTGCTGCAACTGCATCAAATGCTATTTGTAAAAATCTTTTCTGAGTAAGCTTAGATCATGTGTTGCTGTGCTTGCCTATACTTTTACATATATGAATACTTTACTATTGTTGCTTACTGTGTATGGCATCATTGACACCATAAGATTAAAAAAAAATAAAAAAATACTGATAAAATATTTAAGACATTGCATTCATGTTGTACCCACAGTTCAAACGCTATGCAAACGAAAGATCAGCAATCAAACTGGGACCTGGAAGTGCATTCAGATAGAATACTCAACATGATCCTCACCCCAAAACCAGCCATCTCATGAGAGTGACCTACTTATGTTCTCTTAGTTTTAACAGGGACTCACAAGCTGTCACCCCGCTTTGTGTCATTGCAAAGAGTTACGTTAGAATAAAACTTCCGACCACAGTTCTGTTTATCTCACTGATCTCACAGACACCATCTGATCTGTAAAAAGTTACCCATCGGCAAGGCAGGATTATATTTGTTTTATGTCGGATGTTCATAGCTGTTCTGTCTCGCATAATTTGGCTGCGCTTGCACGCGCTTATATGTTACTGCGACTCTGGACTCCCGAATGCCTATTTGAAACTGGTCTTGCTGTGAATTGACACATTCGCTGTGGTAGGCCGTTGTTCTGAGAGCACCATGACACCAGTCGTAATGAGAATACATGGTATTCAGTTGCTGAGACTCACTCTCCAAAAGTAGAATTGGTTTTGAGCCTTTGGAAGGTCACATTGCAATGCTGTCCCACTTTACTGACACAATTAAACATTGTTAGGATAGCTGCTCTAAAAAAAATTACACTCTGCCCCTACACACACACACACACACACACACACACACACACACACACACACACACACACACACACACACACACACAGTCACTTCTTGTTTTTCTTCTGCTGCTTTTCAATTCTCTTCTCTGAAAAGCTTTACAATGCCATTAGGTACTCACAAAAATAGAAAGATTTAGATTTAGTCTTAGATGAGTTGTTATTAAAACCCTATAAACTGTCAATTAAAATCCATAGAAATTTAGTTCATATGGAAAAACTGTACATTTTATTTCTGACAAATGGAGCAAAATGTGCTAAAGTAGCTGTGCTGCCTGTCAAAATATGACACTACACCAGACATTTTCATTGTAGACAGCTTTTCGGGTTATAAGGGAAAAGTTTTGACACATCGTTCTGCCGGTATCCAGTAGTTTATCCAGATAGTTTGGGCTTATTTAAGTTGTTTAAACTCTATTTATTTTTAATATGTGACATGAAAATATGGAATGTGTGATGTATTCTGACTTATTTACACTGGTAAAGAGAGCTTGATGCTCTTGGTAAACATGACCAAAAAAAAACAAAAAAAAAACAACAACAACGATTTGGACGTGTGATGGAGTATTTCTTCGCCAAATGCACTGGAATCTTACATTTTGGAAAGTTTTTTTTTTTTTTTTCTTTGTTTCTTCCTCGAGTATGGCCCTGACTGAGGTAATAAAGGGTGGAATTAACATGAGATTGGCAGTGACTGTGTGTGTTGTACCCTTTAAATATTGTTTGTATTGTTTGTTGTAATTCCTTAACTTCCCCCCCACATTTAAGATTTTCCTTCATTTATGCCACTATGCTTCCCCGTTATTGATGTTTTTCCAGCAATCCCTGTTTCCACTGGCGTGTGGTAGGGGGCGCTGTTACACATCTTCTGAAATATTACACCATCTTTGGATCCAGAAACAAGCAAAGAAGATCCGCATAAACCAGAAGGAGTGGATAGAATGAAGCTAATGTGATCATACATTTAACTGCATATAAATCAAAACTGCCTTAAGGTGCACTATGTAGTATTTTTGCAGGAAAATATCCAAAAACCACCTGGCCAGTATTATATATTTTATTCAGTTGAGTTCTTACAATATCCCATATGTTTCCAACTATTTGTAAATTGTGAGAAAATTCCCATTTTAACCAAGGAACGGGGACTTCTGAAGAGTCGCCTGTCAATTGCGTCATATCTACGTTTTATTATGCAGAAGTGTTTTACTCTTAGCAGTGTGCAACAAGTGTCAAAGCAGCCGCTGAGCGAACACACAGAGTAACGTCATAATATAATTTTCACATTTATGTAATACGATAAAGAGAGCTGCGTTATCTTATACTCATGACCGGAAAAGCAGAAATGGCGTTGGCGACTGTGTCCCGTCATAATAAAAGTCCCGCTGCTTACGAGGCGTGTGTTTGCGTAACAATCCCTCCAGCGGCCTTACTCAGCTCCTCAACATTCGGTCCTGCTCTGTTTCATACTACAGTAACGTTAATAATCACATTATTTTCCACCAGCAGTGAGGTGAAGAACACATGTCCTAAGATTCTGAGCTCAAACTTGGCATCATCAAACTACACATTTGTTTTTAATAGATGCCCTCTTGTGGATGGAATGTTACATAGTGTTTGATAAGATTGATAAGTGAAATTAGTGTGTGTGTGTGTGTGTGTGGGGGGGGGGGTCCTCCCTTCAGATCCATTTGAATAAATATTGTATACAACATGACACAGACAAATTTCTTTTTTTTTTCACTATTTTCCACTATTATGTGTGAGTTACACACTCAAAAATCAATTTATAAAAAAATAATTATCAAAAAGCGCCTAATTTTTTCGGGGGGTTATTACAGCTCAGACAACATATACTTACATGTTTATGACTTTTAGCAGTGTTTTATGTAACTTCAAAGGGTTTCCTGTAAAATGACACCACCATTTTGAAGTTTGACCACTGTATGTTTGTATGGGAAGCTTTTCAATTTGGGTAGGCCAAATCCAGGCGGAAATCCGAAAAAAGGTCCTGGTGTTTAAGAGGTAGGCAATAACTGCATTTTTGGTTTAGAATATATTAATATTACTGTTAACCCTTTTCTTTCGCTATTAATGTTTGCTGCTGCATCCTTTACGTCTATGGCTTATCTCGATTTCTCCAACTATGGAGAACGCTAATCATTTACTTACCTTCACACTATTCCAAACCCATAAGACTTTGGTTAATCTTCGAAAGACCAATTAAGATATTTTTAACTTCTGTTTCAGTCCATTTCTTGAAAGTTCAAGTAACCAAAACTTAAAAGGTCCAAAAAGGTTTCATAGAATGAATCCATATCAATTTAATCAAACACGAAATGTGTGCTGCGTTAATCGCGCGTTGCTAAATTTAGTGCCGTTAAAACAAATTTGCGTTAACGCCTTATTAATCTGTAATTTTGACAGCCCTAATGTTCACATATTTATTTAACAAAATATTATTGAAGCCATAAAAGTTTTGTGAAAATGATAGCTAGTTTTTTTTTTTTTTTTTTTTTTTTTAATAAAACACAGGCAGGGAAAGAGTTAAATTCTAATTTGTGTTGCAATTCTCTATTATGTTTTTTGCCTCATTTTAAATTATAATTCAGGATCGAAACTCTGAACTCAGCTTGGATGGCTCACAACCCTCATTCACAGATAAAAATAAATCCAATTATTCTTGACAAGTTTATATGTGTAAAAGGCTTGTTTGTGTAAGGTTAGTTTATGTGTTGCTGTGCTTGCCTATAATTTTACTTATATGAATGTGAATTTACTTATATGATTTTTTTTTTTTTTTTTTTGCTGGGAATTATAGTGATGTTTCGTATCCAGTTGTGTTTAAACTCTTTAGCCATTAATTTCTAACAGTTGATATCACAATATGTTATTTATTGGGGGGTGTTTGGTTGGTTCAAGTGGTTATAAAGAAATGTCTTGTTTTTTTCATCAATATATTTATGACTGTATGACTAAACACAATAATTAGTATTCATGCAGAGCAGGCAAACTTTACATATGCAACTATTTGTTGTCCAAAAGAGGACAAAGGGAGATGTGACTGAGTGAGCAAGGGAGCGATTGCAAAGATACAGAGACTAGTTTGTCCTCTATTTGTTGGTAATTAATGTCTTCACTTTGCCAAACCATTTTGCCAGATATCTACATGGGACCTTACACAAAGTTGTTGAAGGGGGATGCCTTCCTCAGATAAGAGTGATATTGAATTATCTGTGAATGAGATTACCATCAAGGGCTTCAGAGTTAATCAGCATATCGATTCTAATGGCGTTTAGTATGCTAATCAGGGTGAGGTGTGCCACTCCCTCTCTTTACAGGCACACAGAGGCCAGACAGAGAGGAATGGAGAAAATACATTATCTAGTGCAGTACATTGCACAGTACTTTCTATGACCTTTACAAGGTTGTGAAACAATGGCCTGACTTAACAAATATAGATGACTTCATTAAAGAGCTTAAAGAGAACATTTCCACACACGTCCTGGGCATGTAATTGATGGCATGTGAGCGTGTGTGTGTATGTGTGCATATGGGTGTTTCTTCAACTACGGGCACTTTTATTAAAACTAACAGATTTTCGAGATATATTATTGGAATTTTTTTGGTAAAATTATCCTTTGAAAATATATATTACATTTTAAATCATAATAATCTAAAAAAACGTCTCTGGTTACGACTGTAACTTTATTTCCATGAGAACAGGGAACGACTATGCCGCTGCGTCGGAAAGACGCTATGGTGGAATGCCTCCAGCGTGACAGGTGTCTGAATCACTATCCAATCACATAAATCCTATTGACGGAAGTGCGACGGAAGTATATAAGGGCATCAAGCAAACACAACACTATCCACTTCGTCTGAGGGGACAATTTGCAGGCAGCCCCCGAGGCATGGCAAAGCAAGGCAAAACAGTGTCTCGTTCCCTGTTCTCAGGGAACTAAGATTACAGTCGTGACCAGAGACGTTCCCTTTCAAGAGGGAACTCATGTTGCGTTGGAAAGATGCTACAGGGAACGATATACCCACGTCACCAGGCCGAGGGGAGTGCATGCCCACTGGAAGTGACAAATGTTAGGGCAAGCAAATTCAACTTAAATGCCTCAACCATTCCCCCTCTGGTCACACTAGGCCGTCAGTGACAGCGTTCCCTACGGTCAAAGCCTGAGCTATAAGCCTTGGGGGGCACCTTCGCTTACTGCATGAAGTCCTACACCGGCCGCTCAAAGGCCTGGAACCAACCCATTCAACAGAAGGGGTTCCTTTAAGGGAATGTGGCTAGGGGACCTGAAGGCACCCCAGCCAGTCACTATTCATGAAAAAGGGGAGGGGAGTTCAGCTTGATGGTTCCTAGGATCCTAGGATCTACCAAGCACATCTCACAAAGGCTCTCGGGAGGCCGAACATGCTTCCAACTGGGAGGCCCGAGGGGACTACAACCGACTGATCAGGCCCAGGTGGCTGTAAGCTCACAGACAACCCTCTCATGAGGGGAGCTCCTAAGCCTGCCCTGTAGGTAAACATGCTATATGCAACCTACGCAGGTCCCCGTCCTGTAGGGGCCACATAGCAGCGTCATCTCATTGTGCTAGGGCATGAAACCGAACAGTGGAACTCGCCCTCAGGGATGCCAGAGGAAGCCTACTACCTGTTAACAGTTAAATCTAGACATCAATGTAGCTGAAAGTGGGGACTCGCTCCTTCAGGGAGGCCTAGACAGGCCCACCACCTGGTAGCCACCCGCTAACTGCGTAGATGCCTCAACAGAGGAGTGGAGATCAGAACTCGTTCCTTCCAGCAGGCTTCGTAAAGCCTCTAACAAACAGCCCACAAAGCTGGCTGTCTGAGCATCGGACATAGGGGGCGGGGTTTTATGGTGCTAATGGCGCTGATTCCGGTTCCTGTCACAGGCATTCTTCCTCCTGTTCTGGGTGTCCTGCCTCTTCTGTGCCCTACTCTTGCACTGAGAGCGCGCACGAGAGGTGACGCTAGATCACTGGTCCTGCCACCGGTCCACAGACCTTGACGGACCAGGGACACCCACCTGCCTGGCCAAAGCCCCGGACCTCAGCAGAATACAAGATTTAAATGCCGCCGAGCGCGCCTTCGCCTCTCTAAACTTTCCCACCACTGCCTTGACGGAGGTGCCGAAAAGTTCAGTGGGCAAAACAAGGGCATCGAGGATAAATTATTTCTCTTTCTCCCCAATGTCTGTGAGGTTCAGACACAGATGTCTCTCCATGGCCACCAAAGCCTGTTTGTTTGGTGGCCCGGAGAGCGAGATCTGTGGTGCGGCAGAGCTCGGCCATTGCATCAGGGGGCAGGCCCTCCTCTGATCGAGGTCCTTCAGCAGGTCGGCTTGGTAAGCCTGCAACACCACCATGGTGTGCAGCACCGCTGCTGTCTGACCAGAGATCAGGGAGGAATGAAAGGCTTCCGAGAGCCAGGGGATTATGGTCGGAGAGAAACCGATCATCCAAACGATTCGGACGAAAGGCTTCTTTCCTAACGCGCCGCCATGGCAACTGAAGCCTATGAACGTACGTGTTTCATAACCTCCAGCATCTCTTCGTACACGGGGCAGGATGGTTGTTGCTCTCCCACGTGGAGAAGAGCGCACATTGAGTGCATGCATCTCCCCGTTATGGTAAAAGGTGTGACCTTTCCAGGCAATCTGCGCTAAGCTGCTGTCGAATCACAACACGGGAACCGCTGGCACAATCAGAACTCTTTACGTATTTTTGAAGGAGGGACTTCATAGAACAAAGACATCATCAGGCCGTTTTTAGGACAGAAAACAGCGAAATACAGATAAGTAAATTGTGTGAAAAATACTGTTTTTTTTACACGCGAAACATGAACTCATGTTATATTGCACACTGTAAACACAATCAAAGCTCCAAAAACACATGAAAAACGGGAACTTTAATGTACAGAACCCTAACCCATATTAAGATAATTTTGGGATGCTATATAATCATGATTGTGACTGTCAACGATTTGCAGACAACTATTTATCTGTTTATCTGTTTGTTGAACATATGTATATCTATTTATGGGCTAACTATTTATATCTATTTTAATATCATTTATCAAATTTATATTATAAACTTTAAAATTAATACACACCCACACACATACCTACACAAACCCTCTAATTGTGTATTGTATTGAAACCCAATTGCTTATCAATGACCTGTATCCAAGTGCCTAACTTTTACTAAAGTTTTTGGATAAAATTCTCTGAGCCCTTACTCTCTTACCGGAGTCTCCAGACCTCAATGCCTATCTGAACAATCCACAGGTCCCTCCTCTACACTCCTTCTCTAGACAATGGGCCACATCCAACTGGGAGCCCCAGGACAAACGTCGCAGTTCAGCCTCGGCATAAGCGGGACCGTTTCCAGAAGCCGGCCCCTCTTCCCTCGAGAAGAGGGCCAGACGAGAGCGGAGGGTCTGAACAGGAAAACGCTCGCAATTCGCACAGGAGGGTCCCTCAAGAACCTCCCGTGCGTGCTCCTCTCCCAGGCAGATGACACAGAGTGTGTCTTCAGGCATGAGAAACCTGGGACACGGATCTATGCACTTCTGGAAGTCACGCTTCTTCTCTGTGCACTTCATGATGCGGTACAAGATACGCAGATTCAAGACAAAACGAACAAAGAGGAAATGAATTTTCTTTCCCTAATTATGACAGGTTTCTGTGTCTTTTCCACCACAAACAACCATTTTACCATTTGATTAAATATTAGCGTTGTTTACAAACAAGACAGCAGTATCAGCGAAGAGTTTGCTTGAGATTAAATATGACACATTTATGTGTAGAAAGAAGAAAACATCTATTTAAATATGACTTACGAATAAAACTTTTTTTTTATTGTGTCATTTTTTCATTCATATTTTGTAGAGTGAAAGTATGAACATATTTAACTGTGTTTATTTATGACACACTGAAATGCTATTTACGAAATGTGCCTAGTAGCAAAACAGTAGTTTTATTCCATTTTATTACAAAACTGTTTAAATTAATTTCCACCACCCTAATTTACACAGTGCACAATTTGAGAAGTGGAGGAAATTATAATGATTTTCATGTGATGTTGAATGTGCACTGAACTGTTGGACATCGTTAGTGGACAAATTAATCTAGTGAAAGTGTGAAAAAAAAATTAGTTCATTAAAAAAAGTGCTGGAAGAGCCTATAGTTGAAGAAACCAGCATCCTGGTAATATATATATATATATATATATATATATATATATATATATATATATATATATATATATATATATATATATATATATATATATATATATATATATATATATATATATATATATATATATATATATATATATATATATATATATATATATATATATATATATATATATATATATATATATATACACATACACACACACACACACACACACACACACACACACACACACACACACACACACACACACACAGTTTATCTATCTTTGGAGGAGTAAAAGTTTTTAAACTGTACAATCTGTAGCTTCTGTCCCCCTACTCTAACCTTACTCCTAAACCCGTCACAGAAAACATTCTGCATTTTTACATTTTCAAACAACAACAACAAAAACATCATTTAGCATGTTTATTAATCCATTTCGCCCCAGGAGACTGCTTGCTGGTCCCCACAATATAGGTGATTTCAGATTGTACTATCCTTGTGGGTACATTTGGTCTCCACAATATACTTTAAACCTGTACACATACACACACACAAGCAGAGTCTAATTTGTCTGCGAGTCTGCTCAATAAAGATAACAGAGCTTCCAGCAGCTGAAATGAATTTGTCTTCCCTTCACATTGGTATCGCCAGCCATGTCCACTAATTTCCTCACACATTCCTTTAGTAAGCAGTGTCTCAGACCAATCTAAATCTTTATTACATATTCACAGAAACAAGTACGACTCCCATTAGATCAGGAAATACTTTGTAAAGCAGCATTTACCAGACTAAAATTGGGTTGGGAATGTATCAGATTTACAGTGGGTATATTTTAATACACTTGTGCTGACGTTCAAGGATTTCACAGCTAAAACTTGTACACTCAACACAGACACCCGTGCGGCGGAAGATGGATCGCAATGTTCAAAGACGCCTACGAGAGGGGTCATATGACAAAGGATTTGCTCTCTTTGAGCTAATAAGCGCAAGAAAGTATGAGAAATGAAAGCAAATGACTTTGAGGATTTAAAGGGAGGAGGGACGTCCTTAATCACAAACGCTACCCCTCCCCATGCCACTATGGGTCTTTCTTCTTCCTCCTCAGCCTATTGCTTTCTTCCTCATCCCTCTCTTAATTCCTCTCCCCCTGTGTTCCAGAGAGGGACTGAGGATCTCCCAGGGGCTTCTCACATCTGCTTTGATCAGGGTGTCAGCGTGAGTGTATGTGTGTTTCTCGTCGGTGTGCGTGTGTGCTAAATAAATCATTTACACTATGAGTACCCCGCTAGCTTTCAGGCCTCTCTAAAGACTTACATCATGCAGTGCCACAAGGACATTTTTTGAATCCCGCATCTGCGGGATTGACAATGGTTTGGATGGCCCCCTGTGGTGTTCCTGCTTGCTCTCTGTCATTAAACACTTCCTCTCTGGAGGAAAGACCCACGAATGAACAAATCTGATGTCATATCTATAAACATTGGGTAATTTGAGTTGTCTTTGATACTGAGCGTGTGTGTTTGTATCCAAGGATCTCGCTGTATTAGGGCCGTCTGGATGCGTTATCGAGAGACGTGTTACTGACAGGAAAGTCAGCAACATGGTGCAACACCTTGTACTCCTGTGCAAACAGACTTTGACTTCAGAGAGAAAATTGCTGTAAGTGGAATTTCCAGAGTTTTCTGTTCCGATGACTATAGCAGGTTATGGTTTGTTTCTTAATTCTTGCTCTTGTCAGTCAGAAAGTCAGCAGATAGACTCATCATTACCATGCTTTATTCTAACGCAGTGCTTAATTGGCTATAAGAAAAACAAGGAGATCCATCATAAAATGTGCCCATCACACCTTGTTGTCAAGCTTTGGCTCTCAGCACTGCTATTTTAATGTTGTTGGCTTAATATAAATATCAGTGGGTGTAGGCTGTCTCACTTTCTGGTTCCAAAATTCTATCTGATGCAAATGTTTCCGGTGTGCATAGAGTCCTGTTTTCTCTGTTGCCCATTTCCGATCAGTTTTATTTTATATACAGTACTTTTCTAAAGTTTGTGGTGGGTAAGAATTATTATTATTTTATTTTATTTTTCTTGAATTTTATGTTTCTTATAAAGTCTCTTATGCTCACTAACGGCGTGTTCACTCTTAGCATGTTTGTGTTCAATTGCTCTGTTAGTGTGTTTTTTTCTTGTCATAGTTGTGATGTTGCCCATCACAATTCATATAGGGATCAGAAGTGCATAATCTTCTGCAGATATTCACTTTTGTGTGTGATCGATGCATTCATGCCAATGTTTTGACTCCCCTAAACACTTTATAAGCTCTTCACAAGTTCTGGTCAAAATAGAGCATCATTATATGCACGCTACGCACATACAATGAGTGTATTTAACTCAGCACATAGCATTGTTTTAGATGTTCGGGAAGTTCCGTCTCAAAATAGGCAATGCGTCATAAAAGCCAAACCAGGTTGGGAATGTATCATATGCTTTTAGGTTCAGTGTTAAAAATGTAAATCTGACCTCTAAGGACCAATACCTTTTTATTTTATTTTTGTGGTCTGGACCAAACAAACCAAGTGAACCAAACTATTTATAAACTGCATTTGTGTGAACTGCATTTATTTAAAAAAAAATACAGTAAAAACTCTATTAGCATCCACACCAAAGAACAATAGAACTCTGATGATAAAGGAAGATTTTTAGTTATTTTATTTGTTTATGTCACTAATGAGAGTCCTAATGATCACATATACTTTGAAACTATTTGGTTATCTCAATTAAATATCTAATTAAACAGGGTGTGTTTAATGTAATTAAATCAAAACTGGCATGACGACTTACGGATATCTATTTACCTAATATGACCTGCAATGCTGCCAGAATTATAATCATACACTGTTTGTTCGTCGGCCAGAGGATAACTGATGGCATCCCGACTGAGCCTGGTTTCTTCCAAAGTTTTTTTTTTTTTTTTTTTTCTCCATTCTGGCCCTGAAGGAGTTTTGGTTGCTTGCCACCATTGCCTTTGACTTTTGGCTTGCTACCAATACCAATCTGGACACTATATGATAAATGAAATTAGCTTAAAAACATCACCGTTTGCAACAGAACGGCTGTACAGCCGAATCAAATTCTGTTGCATTATCTTCCTATTAACACTGTGAAGGTGCTTTGAAACAACTGGACTTGTAAAATGCAATATATAAATAAATGTGACTTGATTTGATTTTGATACTTGATTTGATTCAGTCCTGACAAATAAGTACAAAAAAATAAAATTAAAACAAAATAAACCCTAGTTGAAAAATGCTCAAGTTAAATGTTAAAGTAGTGAAAAGACCCACTTTGACTAAAAAAGAAGGTTGGCAAAGAAGAAAGATGTAGACTGTCTGTAGCAACTATTAATTTTCTCTAATAATTGGTGAAGGAATAATTTTGTTGTCAAGGATGTACAAAATAGGCTAACATGGACTGTTCCAATCACATTGCAGATTCGTTTATGAAATATGTCTACACCCACTGCAGCCGTAAGATATACAGTGTACTGTACTGAACAATACATAATAAAAGAGACTTTGAGAATGAAAGAGATGAAAGTGATTAACAGAAAATTGTTAGTCAATCTGCTGAAGTGTTATTTTGAATAAGTATGCTTTTAATAGTTACTTGGAAATACTGTGCTGTTTAAAGGGACGCATTTTGCAATATGTTGCCAAGTAGGGGTAAAGAGCCACTTCCTTTTGCATGATTTTTAAGCATTTCTTTTTGAAGCAAATTATGTTCTTCCATCAATGTTCAGTACAAATAAATAATTCTACAAAAAAAAAAAAGTTTTCTTTTATCCCTAATGTACGTCATTCCCCCCCCCCCCCCCCCCCCTCGCTCTTTGTATTAATTAAGATGTTTTGGCTAAAAATATCTGCTAAATAAATATAAATCTGGATTTAATTTGTATATATTGTTTCTTATGGACATAACTTAATTAATGATTTTTTTTTTTCATTAGCATTAACTTTCTCCCTTTAAAAAAAACTAATGCCAATTATTATGCATTCCTTTCATTACTAATTATTGTAATTTGACACATTTGAAACATACTTTGTTTTTCTATACTTTTCTATACATTTAAATGCATTAAGGATATCATGGTTAATTAAGTAAATTAGTCTGCTAGAGACAGAATCATATCTCAATTTCTTTTTTTATTTTTAATTTTTAATTTTTTGGCAGGCAATAATATATCTTTAAAGCATGAACCTGTGTTAATGAAGAAAATGAGGTAGATATGACTTGTTTTGAATTTCTTTCTTTCTACTTTGTTTTCAACCCAATGACAAAAATGCCCATGCATCTTCTGCCTGGTCTACTGCCAATTCTCAGGAAAATGCAAAACACATAATTAGTAGCCAAAACTGCATACACTTGACTGTGAAGTGTGTGTGTGTGGTTTATGACGGGCCCTGCACACCTGTCCATCTCATAGTTACATTTTTTACCTTTTACACCAGTTCATTGAATATTTATGTCTGACTGGAACATCTCCAAATTGCTTCTAGGTAGATGCTAATACATTTATTTGCTGGTCATGGTGATTTTGAACACTTAAGTTGTACGTTGGGAATTAATAAAGGGATAATTTTATGTCTATAAATGGTGAAACAATCTCTAATGGGCTTGTTTCATGGTCTGACTTTAGAAACTCATTTTATTCTCAATGGAATCAAAGTTTTTTTATTTTTTTATGTATATACTTTTTCATATGTATATATGAAACTTGCAAAAGAGAATAGCAACAGGACTTGGTACTGTATATCGTATTAAGTTTTAGGAAGCCTTTAGGACGTTTTAGGAAACCATTTTAGTTTGTGCTGCTGTGAATTCATCCATTTCTCCCAAATACATGAAAGTAAGTGACTGGTGAACTGGAAGAAGAATAGAGTAAACTTTAAAGTTACTTACACATCGTGTATCTGATTGAATTAAACTTGTCTCATTACAATGTATATTTTTTCTATTGTCGCTTCCATATACATCAGTGTGTATTTTGCAAACTCTTACAAACTCAAAATAAACATATAAATGTTTGATCATTAAACGTATAAATGATGATCAGACACAGACTGGGAGAAAAGGGAAAAATTAATAGGGAACTCAAATGAGATAATTGACAATACACAGCGGACACATAATTAACTAATGATGGTAACCATGGGGACGGATGAGTGGTGGGAAACTGAACAAAGGAAAATTTGACAAACAAAAACAGGAAGTCCATGAACTAAACAAAACTGTGACATTACACCCCTTCAACTAGATCAGCTGCTGAGGGAGTGGGCTCAGGTGGAGGACAAGGAGTAGGAAAAGGGTAAACGGTCTATATAGGAGGACCGAGGGCGAAGCTGATGGAGGAAGGAACCCTGGAGGAGGTAGGGTTGATGACTCAAGGGGGCTGACTGATGGAGGCGGAGCCAGTGGATGCCATGGTATAGCCACTGGGCCGACTCACCATGGCAACGCCGAAGATCTGTCGGGCCTGGCGACTGAGGCAATGCGGGGAACACAGCATGTCACTGTGGAGCTGGACTGACCAAGCCCGGAGATGGAGTGGGAGGGAGCGAGGAGCCCAACTAATCCAAGGGGATGGAGGAAGGAGGTGCAGCCGGATGAGTGGATTCCTGAGGCGAGTCGATGAGTGGCCAAGGTGACATCGGAAGGGTGAGGAAGACTGGAGGAACTGCGGGACTGGTGGTCCATGGTGGAGTAGAGGGAGGTAAGAGCCAAGGCAGCGGGAAAGGCTCGACAGGCTGAGGTGGAGTCCTGCTCGTGGAGGTCGGAAGCAAAACTGTGGATCCACCAGCTGGAAGAACAGAGATGAGAGGAGGTGGGAGAGGGAGGCTGGGTGGGGTTTTAGGAGACCCGGCAGTACCATTGTATACTCTAGCCTGGAGATGGGAGGCGGAGTCCAGGCGTGGCAGCGGCCATCTTGGCCAGAGACGAGGGCTCTGGTGTGGTGTCATAGACCTCATCAACGGTGAAGGAAGAACCACTCAACCACAGCACATATTTGAGATACTGAGCCAGAGAGCATGAGGTCCTGGTAGCTGGGGCCTGTTGGTGTAGAAGGTCATTTGACCCCCACCAAAATGCAGTCTTGTGGGTGTTTTTATCCCAGTTTACAAGGTTGGAAAGCTTGAGGAACTCCTCTACATAGTCCTATGGCAAATGGCCATCCTGGAAACCGATAAGAAGGCAATCAATGAGGTTTATATGGGTCAGGATGGTCATTCTTGCCCTATCATCCATCTTTTAGGCGGTCAGATCTTCTGTCAGGTATTGTTGCAGGCAGGAAGACGATGATAGTCATATTCACAATAAAAAGAGTATTTAATGAATAAGGTTCTTATGTGATCAAATAACCACAGTAGCAAAGATGGCAATATCTGACATCCTTGTCCTTGTTGGGACATTTTTAGGTCCCCATGAGGAAAACATCTTATAAGTCACACAGAAGGAGTTGTAAAGGAGTTTTTAAAAATGCAGAATGTTTCCTGTAATGGGTAGGTTTAGGGACAGGGGCAGTGTAGGGCGATAGGAAATATGGTTTGTACAGTGTGAAATCCATTACTCCTATGGAAAGTCCCCATGTGTGTGTGTGTGTGTGTGTGTTTAGGTGTGTGTGTGTGTGTGTGTGTGGCCCTGTAATCCCTACGCTATGGGGACAAAATGTGTGTGTGTGTGTGTGTGTGTGTGTGTGTGTGTGTGTGTGTGTGTGTGCTGTCGATGGATAAAAAAAAAAAAAAAAACTTCTGTAATTAACAAACTGTTGCAAAAGTGTTGTATTTATTATATCACTTTCTCTATTTGTGTACATGGATTTTTTGTTGTTGTTATAATTTGTTGATTATTATGATATATTTATCTAAATGTGTTCTGTTTTTCTAACTCTTGCAAGTGTAGTGATACAAATGAAATGATTAAAATATTGTCTTATAACAATGTTATACACTGATCACTGGTGTTATTAATTAATCATTTTATTTCTGCGGTTGTAAAATATATTACAAAGAAATATGTTCACTCATACAAACCCCTGCCAAATGTCTGTCAGATTATGTTCTGTTCCTGTCACTGGCTCACACCTGGGTTTGTCAGCACAGATGTGTGTATGTGTGTGTGTCGTTGTTTGCTTGCTTGCTTGTCTACCCTTTTCTCACTTTTAGCAGTGTCATTTACTGATCAGCGTAAAAACTAGAACATGCAAAAGTTATT
This sequence comes from Pseudorasbora parva, assembly GCF_024679245.1. NCBI lineage: Eukaryota > Metazoa > Chordata > Actinopteri > Cypriniformes > Gobionidae > Pseudorasbora > Pseudorasbora parva. The sequence goes on from NC_090182.1 coordinate 18,503,533, forward strand.
AATATAATTATAAATATAATGATAAAATATGCAAATAAACAAATATTTTATGGGAAATTACAGAGTCAGGGAGAGACAGGTTTGCTTCACTTTGTGTTGTTGTGATCACATACTATAAATAATATTAAGTAATAAATAAGGTCTTATTTATCACATAGTCATAATGTCTTATGTTGAAAGAATAAACTCTCACAAGGCCCTGTTTTACAGCCAGAGCTTAGAATAAATCAGGATTAGGACTTAGTTCAATTAGGGCCTATAAGTAAGCCTATAGCTTTTATAAACATACCGTTAAAGTGCTGATGTGCATCTTGAGACAAAACAATGGCAGTTACATTTTAAGGTATGTCAGTGCAAGTTGCTTTTAGTTAAAACATCTCGAGCATGCATGTTATTCTAAGACTAGCTTAAGCCTTGTCTGTGAAACCGGGGGCATGTGTTTTATTTTGAGAAATACAACTCTTCACTGTGATTTTACTTGCACATTATTGCATTCAATTTCAGTTAGGCTGGTATTAGTTTTTAATATGTTGTAATGGATAAATATAAAATGTAATTTTTAATGTTGTTTTGTTCCAAGCGTTCAGTCTCAAAGCATTATTGATGTAATTGTGGGCATTTACAGTATCTTCAAAACATAAATATCCCTACAACTTAGCTCACCCAAAAGGTAATATTCTGTCATCATTTATTGTCATTCCAAATGTGTAAGAATTTTTGGAACACAAATAAAGACATAGCTCTGGAAAAAAAATTAAGCGACATGGATTTCTGATGTTATCCATGTTAACATGGATTTCTCAATGTTAAGTTGTCTCTTAATTTTTTTCCAGAGCTGTATTTTAATTAAATCTGATGCTGCATCCCGATTTGCCTACTTATACTGTGCCTTAAAAGTTTTGTTGTGTGTGCGAAAAATACATACTTTTTGTGTGAAGCAGAAGAGTAGGCAAGCTTTGCGTATTTAACGAAGAGCTCTGCCACTTTGATATGTGCCTCCTGTCACCATGTTTAAACTGTACTGTCAATCATCTTGTCCCAGTTAAAATCCTCCACATTCAATTTGATTTAATTTCCTACCGTTTCAGAAAAAAAACTCTCCTCATGTGTTTGCAATTTGCATGATGCAATGATAAAAAGTTAATGACCAAAAACATATTTTACAAAAGTACAAAATGCTGTTGCTGAAGAAATATTATGTGGATAGCATTGAATAGATATATTTTTGTAGATACTATACTGATTATTCACTCCTTTATATAAACCTCTCTACTTAGCCATCAGACTAACCATGTTTGTAGTTTTTTTTACACATTTTATTCATGTTTGTAGTTCAAATCATGGGACGCTTCAAAAGTTCATGAAGAGATAGTAAGACTAATTGATATGGATTAGATTTACGATCTCTTAATTAACTTTTTGTGTCAAAGTGGAAGACGTATGGACATGAAATATGTCAGATTTAATTGAAATATGTTTAATTGGATTTCAAACTTTCTTTTTTGGGTGAACTAAGTGTAAATGTGTCTTGTGCACCGAAGGTATGATATGATCATAGGACAGGAGAAACATATTTTTTGAACATATATTTAATTTATAAAAGACTATAACAATAACAGGGGCAATATAAAAGAAAATACCGTAGAGCTATCATTTATCTGAAGTTAAGTACATCCAGGCTTAGTTTGAGAAGAAGCCCTGCGGAAAGATGACAGTCTCCAGGGCCTGTAAAAACCAGAGGGTCTTCAGATGGAAGCTCATGATGCTGCTGGGAGGCAATATTCAGAGATTACCCCCCTCTCTTTCTCTGAAAAAGTTTATAAAATGCTGTAGAACTTCACAAATAAATTATGGGCACAAGAAGAAAGAGTTTACAATTATAAGAAATATAGATTACAAGGACACATAAATTAAAGGCATAAAAATTTGCTGAGTAAATGTCCCCAAATATTAGCCAAGTCCAATAATACTTTTATTTGGTATAATACTCAAAAGTGACATATAAGGCAATTATTTGTGAATATTTATCCATTACATATATAAATAAATAAGTAGAGATATTCATGTTGTTGAGTTGCATGGTTTATTTATTTATAAGGTATAAGTTTTATAGCTTATACCCCCCCCCCCAAATAAAAATAATAATTAAAAAATCAAATAAATAAATACATAAATAACAAAGTTTTATGTATACGAGTTAAATTTGCTGATGTCTTCTGAAAAATTATGAAGACTTAAAAGTTTCAGTTTACTGAAAATTACAGCTTGCATCGCTAATGTTTTCTACTGAAGTTTTTTTTATGGTAATGTATTATGGTAATTGTTCTTTGGTACTTTCAGAACTTTTTTCTCCTTTTTGGAGCAAAATGCATTTAGTGTATAGAAAAGTGCAACGTGAAATGTTGTGGAAATGTTCCAGTGTAATATGCCCCAATTCAAAGGGCTGGATAATCATACAGTACAGGGAAATAACACAAATTGGCTGTCATAATGAAACTCAAAAAGAAAAGACAAACCACCAGTGGATGCTGACTGATTGGTTTATATTATGGTGTTATCAAGAATTCTACGCACATACAAACGCACGCAAACATATTTGATAATTCCTAACACAGCTCTAATGTTCCCTCGGCTTCTCTGGAGGTAAAAAAGAAAGCAAATCAAAACAGACTCTTCATATTTGTTTATTGAAAGAGTGAGTGAATGAGTTTGATTAAAATCATTAAAGCATGGCACACTGTTAGGGCTGGAAATGAAAGTGTGATTACCTCCGCCATGCGTGGCTGACTGTGAAAGAAGAGGCATTCACCCTGCCTCTGCTCCCTATTTACTAAAGAATAATGATGTGCTTATAAGTTCTCCAAACTGCCAATTTGTTGCTTCTTTTACAAAACATATTGAAAGCTATCCTGTAGTCCTGCTTATGTGTGGTCACGGCCGACAAGAATAAATAAATTGCTAAGTCAAATGATGGGCGACACATCATCCAGACAGATAGTGGTGAAATGAAGAAATGTCAGGGCTCACAGTTGACATGTGAATGAGTTGGGACAATGACCATTCGCTCATTATCCGTGGACAAATTGCTAGTAGTTAGCGCTGACCGTATGGCGTGGCATTTCAGCTTCAGTACAGACTCTATTCTCTAACATAGCATTTGCGACATTCCCTTAACAATGAGACATTTTGTGGAGAATAAGAAATGATATACAGGTACACAGAGACAAGGACTTTAGCAAGGTCAGGATGAACTAATATGTAATTATGTTTTACATCCAGTGTTCAGTGATTTCTCTAGTTGCTCTTAAACACAAGTGTCCTTGCTTACCAGACTGGCTTGATAATCACTTACGGGTGTCTCTGAGACACATTTGGAAATATAAACTGTCAGTAATGTATTCAGCTGCCATTCTCTGGAAAGGGTAAGTAGAGTTCTGTGTATCAGACATTTAGTTTTCTTCCATCAGCCTGATGAAAGAACAACTACTGTATGTCATGATAATTATGTCAGTGTGGAACAATAACACTTCCACTGCAAAATTGTATTCTCTAATATAGACAGTTTGTTCTGGAAATTTGCTACACTTTCTTGTTAACTGTGATTAATAGAAGTAAAATGCCATCTCCACCCCTCCTCATCCCCCACGGAGCGTCGACACATCCTCTGTGTAATCTTGTTTATTACCTCTTGTATAACTCGTCAAGCCCTCAACCACATTCACAATTTCATCCGGCTCCTGTAGGGTCAGGAGCAGGGACAGCTTTTGTAAAAGGCATTGCATTTTGTAAAAGGCATTGCATTCACTCCGTCCTTTGCTATTCTGTATATATACTTTAATGCCAAAAGTTTTGGGACATTAATAACGACTTGATCCACCCTTTGCAGCTATAAAACTGCCTTTAGCTCTGAAAATTATATACCCAAATAAAAAAATGTCTGCAGCTCTAAAGCCCTATGGTCTGTGTTCATATACGTGTTTTTTTTAATTTATTTATTTATTTATTTATTTTACTAGATATCAATTCACTAATTATAATGAATATACAGTTTCTGAGAAAACTACAGCAACTATTTACAGACTTTACAAAGTGTAAAACACTCATTTAGAACTATCTGCCATACAGTGAGCATGCTCCACTGCGGTGTTTGTATGTGTAAACTGGCAGAAGTGTGCAGGTGTCAATGGGAATGTGAGCATGAGTAGTATTCACCAATGCTGTTTACATATACTGCACAAGATGTTTACATGGCCGGAACTTTCATTTAATTATTGTAGCGACTGGATCGATCAAACACACAAACTTTACAATGTAATCTCCTTAATGACCTAGAAAGGCTCTGTGATGTCTAGTGTCCCCATTGTGAATTAGCACCCTGCTGCCCACTTTAAAGACACTTGGGCTGATTGTTCTCAAATGGGAGAACAGTACAACCAACAACCAACAGACATGCAATCCCCTATAGAAATGGAATTCTATCCACTAATTCACTGTTTATTCATGCATTTCCCCAGTACATTTTGTGTATCATTACTGTTTGTATATTGTATTTTTATATTTAGTGTTTTGCATGTTTGATGATGTACTTCAGCGCTGGGAAGATGAATCTGTATTTAAACTGGGTCATCAATGTAGTAGAAATGTGAAATTATTTTTAAATTTGGTGCCTTCTAGACTGAGAAAATACAGAATATGTATTTTTGTCTCATGGGGATGAAAGACTACAATTCCCAGAATGCCCTGTGAGGCCATTCCCAAAGCCACCTGGATTACTGTGACTGAGTTGGAGAAGACACTACAATTAAAAACTGAATGTGTCTGTTTAATATAATGAGTGAGTCACCGTGCGAGTGTCACAGCACGGAGCACTAACTGCAGGAGTCAGATAAATGAGCTGATGAGCTGAGGTAATCGCGACTACACTCGCGGCATACATTCACAACGCGAGTTCAGTCTGGCTTACATTGTTCAAGTTAAAAGACTTACATTGCTCACCAAAGCTCTGTTTACATGAGTGCCTGTAGCTGCGAGCTGAGTGTAATCTCAAAACATGCGGAAATGGCTCCCTCTGCTGGCTGTAGTCTTTAGCCTTTGGCCAAACATTCCTCTTATGATGCAAATATCGTCAATTTGCGTCATAGGAGGAATTGTCCCAGAAATAAAATGCATAAATCTCTTGTCTCAGGGGGATATGAGAGGGGAAAGCACAATCATTTGAATATACTCCAGGGTTTCTACTGATACAAAGCCATATGCTAATCGCTGAAGTAACCCTTTAATGTTAGCCCATCTAACTGGTGTCTCCTATAAAAATATTCTTCCTTTAATGGCTCACACTTTGGTGGACATCACTTTCTTATAGAATGCAGAGTGTGCAAGTTAAATGTATCAGAATATAAATTATCATACCATTTCCAGGTTAGTCCATTTATGCAAATGTGTCAGTCTTTCAAACAAAAAGATTCTCTTGCATGGGAATTGCACGCTTATTATTGGTCAAGTCAAAACTCAAAGGTGTGACCTCTGGGGAATTTAAAAGCCAACACGTTGTAGTAGCACTGGCTAGCATTCCATTCTCAAATGCTGTTCACGTGAGACCTCACCCGGCGTTGCCCTACACACATCAAGTCATGTGAGCCTTCTTTAACCATATCCGAGTCTCTGCAAGTTCACCATGACTTCTTCTCTAAACACGGAAGGAATTCATAGCAACTGCAACACCACCAGACCAAACTACCAAGACTTTATTCTGCAAATGTTTATCCAGACGCTCTTCAACAGCTCAGGCAAATGCAAGTAACGTACAATATGCAAACTCACTGTTAAGTTAATTAAAGCTGTGAACTCCTTTGTTCAAACAAAGGAGTTTTGTAATCATAACTGATGGTTCTCCATCTCCAATTGAAGAAGGTGGCCTGGTCTGATGAATCGTGGTTTCTTTTACAGTTTCTCACATGGATCTCCAGGTTCTTGTGCAACACTTACCTGGAGAACACATGGCACCAGGATGCACTATGGGAAGAAAGCAAAGCCAGCAGGGGCAATGTGATGCATTGTAAAGCAGAGGAGGCCCCACCCCGCAATTTACAGAATGTAAAGGATCTGCTGCTAACATATTGGTGCCAGATACCACAGGACACCTTCAGAGGTCTAGTGGAGAGAGTCACAGTGGTGCATTACAGTTTAAAGGGATTTTTCACCCAAAAATGTATGTTCTTCCATCATTTATCAGCACGGTCTAATAGTTGTTTCACTTCACAAGCGTAAGCAAGAGTTGTCACAACAGCGGCTCCAAAGCTACATATAACTGAGCATTTCTTTACAAAGACATCTCCTATATTTGTTTTTAGTAAGTTTGTCATTTATATACTTGATAGTCTTGAAATTTTGTTAACATGGGGAGGTGTAGGCTACAAAATTTGCATGTAAATGATAAACAAACACAACCAAGAAAACAACTGTTCACCAGACAGCAAACTCAGTGGATAACACACACACACACACACACACACACACACACACACACACACACACACACACACACACACACACCTACCCCTAAACCTACCCATCACAGAACCATGACATGTGCAAAACAACAGATTTAAATTAAAACTTGTTTTGGCCGATTTATAAGCCTTTTTTAATAGTGAGGACCAGTCCAATGTCCTCACTAGTGAGTCATGTTTTACTATATATCTGAGGACATTTGTGTCCTCACAAGTATTGCCAAACAAGGAACACACACACACACACACACACACACACACACACACACACACACACACACACACACACGCACACACGCACACACGCACACACGCTTGATTTGCTAGAGCCTATATAGCCTAGCTGTCTGTGTATGACATAAGAATCTAAAATAAGATTTGCCTAATATATATATATATATATATATATATATATATATATATATATATATATATATATATATATATATATATATATATCACTTTTACCAAAACTGTATAATTAAAAACATTCTTTTGATGATCTAGACATGCCTATTCTGTGCATTTTGATCATTTTTGTGTGAAATCATAGTTATTTTGTCCATCAAAAGTGCTCTTTCACTTTAACTGGGCTTTAGCAGCGCAGCAACCTGCCACTTCACTGCTGCTCACGGCAAACTTCTGCTAGAGGTGTGAAAAAATATGCACTGCTCATGCGCCACTCACGCTTGCTTTGTGAAACATCTGTTATTGTTTATGCATATATCATACCTAACTTTTTATAGATACAAAAACCTACCTTTTTATATATATGAGATCTGGTGACTGTGAGGGCTGTTTTTGTACAGTGAACTCATTGTCATGTTCAAGAAACCAATTTCAAAGGATTCGAGCTTTGTGACATGGTGTATTATCCTACTGGAAGTAGCCATCAGATGATGAGTACATGGTGGTCATAAAGGGACGGACATGGTCAGAAACAATGCTCAGGTAGGCTGTGGCATTTAAACGATGCCCAATTGGCACTAAGGGGCATAAAGTGTGCCAAGAAAACATCCCCCACGCCATTACACCACCACCACCAGCCTGCACAGTGACAAGGCATGATGGATCCATGTTCTCATTCTGTTTATGCCAAATTCTGACTCTACCATCTGAATGTCTCAACAGAAATTGAGACTCATCAGACCAGGCAACATTTTTCCAGTCTTCAACTGTCCAATATTGGTGAGCTTGTACAAATTGTAGCCTCTTTTTCCTATTTGTAGTGAAGATGAGTGGTACCCGGGTGAGGTCTTCTGCTGTTGTAGCCCATCCGTTTTAAGGTTGTGCGTGTTGTGGCTTCACAAATGCTTTGCTTCAGACCTCGGTTTTAACAAGTGGTTATTTCAGTCAAAGTTGCTCTTCTCTCAGTTTGAAACAGTCGGCCCATTCTCCCCTGACCTCTAGCATCAACAAGGCATTTCCGCCCATAGGACTGCCGCATACTGGATGTTTTTCCCTTTTAACACCATTCTTTGTAAACCCTATAAATGGCTGTGCGTGAAAATCCCAGTAACTGAGCAGATTTTGAAATACTTAAACTGGCCCGTCTGGCACTATCAACCATGCCACACTCAGAATTGCTTAAATAACCTTTCTTTACCATTCTGACATCCAGTTTGGAGTTCAGGAGATTGTCTTGACCAGGACCACACCCTCAAATGCACTGTGTAATGTAATGTGAAATTGAACAAGTGTTCCTTGTAATTCTTTAGGTGAGTGTATATTAGGGCTGTCGACGTTAACACATGAACGCATGTAATTAATTTAAAGTTGTTAACGCATTAAAATAATTGAATACAAATCAATTACAGAAATACGTGAAGCTGTGACATTAACGCAATTTGCATCACGCAGTCGATCATAGAAATCGGATTCGGGAGTTTATCACAATCACACTGAGCATCTGCACCTGTAATCCTGGTAGGAGGAAATTTCCATTCTAACTATTTAACCTGATTCTGCATTTGTGATTTTACAACTGCAATTTTCTGTTTGTGAGTTTAAGCCATTAAACTCTGGGAAAGTGTTCAATGATCCAGTAATCTAATTCATCCAAATAGTGCTAATGTAAAGAAGGCCAGGCTGATTAGGCTACATCAGAGAGAATAGACACTCACAGCGTGTTTTTAGTGAATTGTTCATTCCAGTGTGTGCTTTAAAACACGAGCTCTGTCGTATTCTGTGATTGTTTCTGAAGTGCGTAATTTGGTGTCGCAGGCTACAGTAAGCGCATGGGAGTCTGTTATATTGATGCACAGAGAACGTGTGCTCACTCTCGATCACTGATCTTGCGCTGCATTCATGTACATTTTAGTACATTTGTGTTCTTTCCACACACACTGAAGGATAATGTTTTATTTGTCATGTGTGAACGTTAGTGAGGACCGGTTTGCGAACAAATCATTCGTTTCAACTGCTTCACAAAATTGGACTGAACTGTTCCAATCAGTCTCTATAGTAAGCACCAATCCACACCTTTTTAAAGTTACTCACTTTTTGACGTGTCTGACTCTCTCTCTGTCTCTCTGTCTCTCTGTCTCTCTCTCTCTCTCTCTCTCTCTCTCTCTCTCTCTCTCTCTCTCTCTCTCTCTCAATAAACAAACATCCCAACGTTATTCAGTTAACAGTACACTGACTTAACCTACTGTAAAGAGAGATCTGATGATGATAATAAGCACGAGCAGAAGAGCCGATGATGATATACTGAGAATGGGTGCAGCGGAGGGAGCGACATTGTTGTGTTTAGTAATCGTAGGTTTTTGCAGTATTTAGTAGTTTCTTTGGCATCACTGTTTGGTTCTGTTCGTATCACAGTTTGAGAGGTCTACATTAAAATGTTAATTATAAATAACATGTCTAAAATGAAAACAATCGTGTTTTTATTGCTCTCCACACATAGATGAATTCTGTAAAGGGTTAATAGTAATGCTTTTGTTTGTTTTTTCATGGGTGATTAGGTGTGTACACATTTATTAAATTATTTAATTATATAGTCTCCTTATATTTGGTTTACTTTTGGAATCTCCAATGATCTGTGAAGCTTGCAGAAAATACAGTTTTGTGTAACGTTTACTTTGGTTATAGCAAATTATGACAAAATAAATGTGTTTATTAAGATAAATGGCGACTGTTTAATTCCATAATAAGCGTGGGTTATTGATGTGATATATATATATATATATATATATATATATATATATATATATATATATATATATATATATATATATATATATATATATATATATTATACATATATACATACATGCATGCATACATACATACATACATACATACATACATACATACATACATACACACACACACACACACACACACACACAGGTTAATAACATTGTAAATCTTGTATAAACACTTTACAGCCTTCTTGCACTCTTTGTATCTTAACCATCCTGTACTTGGAGAACCGAATGATCTGTGCTTTCCCTTTTGTGTGATTGTGTAGCAGAATGAAGCACAACAGGAGATAATCACAGAGATAATGTACAGCAAACGTGCAAGTGTGTGAGCGAGTCAGTGTGTGATTTATTCGTATGAGATTATTTTCAGTTACTATTAATCACTCCATGCGTCGTCATGTTTAACACTTTCAAATGCGGACGTGAATGATGCTAGCGTTCTCCTTGGTTGTGTCACAATACCGCATTATGCAGCCCACGTTGGCAGATTATTAAAAAAATAAAAAAATAATAAAAAATAATAATAATATATATATATAATTTTTTTTTTTGTTTTTTTTTTTTGCCATTTTAATTAAATATCATAACCGACGATGTGTCTGGACAGGCTGCTGTATTAGATCTTACAACATCTAACAAGCATGATTCCCTTTCATGTTTGGCAGCGTCCATAACCGCAAGGTTGAAGTCCAGGACAACACAGCGTAGCATTTGCTCTGGCACAGCTCATTACCTTGTTTCATTAACACAGACTCCCACGTCCATGTGAGTGTTGGCAGAGAGATTTGAGAGCGGGGTGTGTTTGACCACCTCGATTATGTTGTCTAACAGTATGTTGCATTATGCCACGCACTAGCTAGGATGATTGCGGCTGATCTAAATCAATTTGTTTGTTTATTTAATTATATATTTTTTGCTTTGTCCTAACCGCCTTCTTCCTAATGCCTGCTTTACCAACAAAAACACAATTTGGGAATCTGTAGGACTGGCTTTCAGTTAGCATCAGCATTAACTCCATTAGATGGCAGTGCAGCTTGTCTTTAGCAGGAGGCACAGGTGAATGGCTTGAGATATCTCAGAGTGCATGCCTTAATTTTACCACCAACACACATGCTGCACAGACATTCAATGTCTCGTGTGAAACATCATGATTTCTAAAACATCCCATAAGTGGTAGAATTCTCTATTGCTATGGCAACAAATCCTTTGAAGAGGAAGTCAAAAGAGGCTGTGCCAGTGATGGGTAGCGCTGTTTGAGTGTGAGAAGAGATGTCAATGCGTCTGAGCTGTGATATTTGTCATTGTTACATGGAGAGGACCGTGCAGAATTTTGATGAGGGAAAGCCATTAGTGGGTCGCAAGCAATTTTCTGTTGCAACTAATATTTTAGACATGATTGAATCGAAAAATATGAGGCATTGTTGTGAATCTGAGCGCTTTATTTCTATGTGGTGGTTTTCAAAGTTGTTCTAAGCACTAAGATTGTCAATAATTTCCACAACATTGAACCTCGTGGCTAAAATAAGTACCCTCCGTGATGTACCGGAAATTTTTCTCCTGACATAAATATACAGAAAACCTCTCCAACAGGATCAGTCTGTTCTGCTTTGAAGTTTTCTGGCGGAAGCGATATCATAACTCATTGTGCTTCTGCTTGATTTCTGTCAGGACACGCAGTGCTTATAATACATGTCAGAGGATTGAGGTGGTAATTAGATACTGATTGTTTGTCAGTTTGCCACAAAGACAGGATAAGTCGCCTCCTCTACCCTCCGGGCTTAACGGAGAACAGGAAACATGGCAGAGACAGAGGGAAAAGGATGGAGAGAGTTAGAGTTTCTGGAAGCAGTGAGACATAGTGAATGCTTCCTTTCGCACCCTCCCACAATAAAAATTAAAAAATTAAAAGAAAGAAAGAAAGAAAGACAGAATAATAATAATTCTCTCTCTATAGCTGATCAATCCTAGCTTCACAATACCAGACAGTTGCTCTAAATCTATTATTTAGAAAGAAGATAAATTCAACATCTGAAGAGACGCACGCACAAATAGCCTGGTGGTGTAAAAGTGCCACTTTAGGGATCCGCACTGAGTCTGTCAAGACATATCTAGCTAAAACCAGAGAAAATTAGACTTTTTCAGCACCTGCTTTCCTCTACAAATGGCTATTATTTCTGCACATTCACTTTAGTCGTTTCATTGGAATAAGTGAAGCATGGCTTTTTCTGTTTAAGTCACAGGTTCCCCAATCATTTCATGTGAATGGATTGCCCTTTCGACATTTTCTTCCTAAACAGAATATGTTCTATGTAATGCTCACAAACAGAACATCATTTTCCTTCATATAATGCACATTTATGTTTTCATTTCTTGTAGGGCTGAGCCGAATTGGGGGTAGTCTGAGTTCTAATAATTATGCGGTGAGGACAGAGAGCTGCTGATCTCCATTATGGGGCCATTATCCTCACACAGTGACAATCTTAAGAACAGGGGCTTGTTCTTAGCACGTCGCTAACACAGTTAGCTGGATTTGATTGTTGACGATTTCGCATGATCTTGGATTTTTTTATTCTTGGAAGCTCATCCTGAACTTGCTGTCATAGCAACAGGTCCGTAAGCTTTTACCTGCTCTGGAGCAGGCTTATTTCATGTAAACAGGATTAGATTGTATCTTTTTAAGCGCTGTTGATACTTAAAATCTGTCCCAGACACAGCTACTTTATTACAATTTATTCCTGACTTAACCAGGGGCAATAATAATTTTAAACAAGAGGCCTAATAATAATATAAAAATGTTTTTGAAAGTAATATTATTGTGCTGTGTTATACTATAGACACAACCACTTGAATGAGAGGTTTATCTGTGATAGAATAATTACTTTAATTAATTTTACTGGAGTCTTACACATGCCGTGCATTAAAGCCGTGCATTAATTTGAGTGATAATGGATATTGGAGTGGCTTGATTTAGTGTAGAAGACGCAGATAACTTGATCTTGACCCTTAAAGGGGTACTCAGCGCTGGGAATTAATCTGTATTTAAACTGGGTAATTAATAGAAATGTGAAATTATTTTTTGAATTTGGTGCTTTCTAAACTGAGAAAAGACAGAAAATGTATTTTTGTCTCATGGGGATGAAAGACAACAATTCCCAGAATGCTTCGCTGCCCTGTGAGGCCAGTCCCAAAGCCACCTACTGGATTACTGTGACTGAGTTGGAGAAGACACTACAATTAAAAACTGTAGTAAATTCCAAAACTAATTAAAAAAAAAATTAAATTAAATTTGTCCCATTTTTTAATTTTTTTATTATATGATGTCATTACGTTACTGTCTCGCCGTCAACCAACCACTGCATTGTTGTAATGCGCTACAAAGGCAAAATACCTTATCTCGCTAGTGTGGAACTGAGAAAAATAATCTTGAAGATTTTTTGTTGTCTGGCCAAATTAATTAGGACACAGAAAATCTTACAGATTTTGACTGCTAGGTGACACTGAATTATAATTTAATTAATTAATGATGAAATGCAAATATATAACAGATAGAACATTGACAGAACAAATCATGTACACATTTAAAATGCATGGGATAGGAAAAAGAGTTAAACAAAAATAGTGTTGATGGCTAATAAAAGGCTAAGTTTGGCTATCATGCTCCAATGACAGCACTGATTGGATTGGATTGGCCAATCATATAGGCTACAATAAAGTGATTATTTATTGAAACGTTTTTTAAATTTGATAAAACAGGTTTACATAGCTTAATTACTTTTACATTGATTTGAAAAAAGCCTAAAATTATGACTTTTAGATGAATGTGAATGGCAAGTAAGAAGAATGCTTTTGGATTGCTGTGGATTAGAAATCTCAGAGGATTTTCATTGCCATGGATTTTATCGGGTTAACAAGAAAAGGTAGGATATGGATTTGATTACAAACTGTTACTACTGATTTTTTTTGTGTGATCGCACGTTGTCACAGCATTCGACTGCACACTCGTGCCACTAGTAGGCAAGTCCAAGACTGCCTAACAGGCTGGCACTGAGTGAACATTCTGCATTATAAAAAGTTGTATGACAGTACACAGGCTACACCGTAACTTAAACACGGCAAGAGTACTGTAAATCAATTTGAGCATTCCAAAACAAAGGCAAAGAGTAGTAACTGGTGTTAGGTAAGGTGTTCTGCCTTGGTTTCTTCTAAGTTTTTGGAAGTTACTGTTAAGACAACTCATCATTTTCTCGAAAAAAAAAAACCAACAGCAGAATTGACTAATAATATTTATCCACGTGATAAATGAGGTCTAGAATTTCCCCAAAATATAAATAACTAATTTTTGACCCCCCCCAAAAAAAGTTATATGGCGTTTTGCCTTTTTCACGGCAGTGTAGTGCTCGTAGTTTCAAGTATCTTCAGGGATCACAGGGATGCCGTAATCTCAGACAATTTAATCCAGGTATTTTAATCCAATTCGCAAATTTATTTGAAGAACCAAATTAGCCAGAGATAGGTTATCACGATTAGAAGATCTGTCAAATCCTCTCAGATGTAATAAGCAAGGTATGAAGAATGGTCCTCAGGTGCCAGGTGTTTGGTGTGATCCTAAGCATTTCATCGGGTATGAAATCTTTTTTTGACTGCTTTAAACTGTCTAATGTGTTAATGTGTTACTGTCTATTTTTTTCAGAATATATTATTTAGAAAATATCTGAATGCATCTTAATTTGACAAAACAGTATGAAAGTGAACTTACTAGCATAGCTATATATTTATTTTGGTGACCTCTTAGTGAGAAAATAAGTTATAATAGGTGCGTGTAAAGTTCTGTCATGACAACTGTCAGAGTGTTTGGCATGGTGGTTATGACAATGTTGATATATTTGGTCTTGGCGGAATAAATCTGCTGTAATTGTTGCTGCTGCTGAAAAGCAAGTGTGGGATTGCAGTACATTCATGACAAGCTGTGAGCAAGTAAGACATACTGCTGCTGTACAATAGAGCATACGTGAATTACCAGTAACAGATCTGTTCAGGTGGAGCTGGGGAAGGTTGAGGGTCTCTGAAAATGTGCTGCATAGCAAAGGCAAATATTAACAGAGTATTTGAAGGTTGAGCATGCAAGCTCATTTGCGACTTCAACAGGAACCAATCAGTTATTAGTATCAGAGTAGTATTACATCCTTCATATCTCCAAAAAGTCTTTAGTTTTATTATATTTATGAAAGAAAGATAGGCTGTACCGATCACCCCACATCACATCAACCCACATCAAGATGTTAGGTCTGGGAACTCACCATTGGCATGGCTCAACTTGGGTGTGGGACAGTTATAACATACTGGACTTTTGATATTTAAACTACATCCATGTAGGTTATTGTAGATTATTATCAGTGAAGTTATGTTTGCGATAAGTAGTAATACGTAGAAAACTAGCCAGTGATAGAAATTAAATGTCCAATACGTCCAATATTAGTTGATGATATTGATAATATTAAGTACATTTATTTCTTTTAAAAACGTATTGGCTGAGATAAGAAGACTTACCTCTATACTGGGCTTTCTTTTGATCTTCTTCCTTTCTCTTTTTCTGTCCCTGTGCATCCGCGGGTTTAGATGCCTAATTTTTGATGAACACGCAAGGGATAAGCACTTGCCTGACCTAAGGCCTAAACCAATAAACAATACTCACCATCAATTCAAACTAATAATCAGGTTGATAAGTAATTAAATGTGTGGCTGAGGGGGCACCCTAGGATGATCATGTTTAATAAACGTTATGGTGTATTTCACTTTCAGATTCTATGCTTAATGGGAAGTAAGCCTAAGGGCGGCACTAGAGGGCGCTCACGCCATCCAACACATTTGTCACCCTAGGCAACCGCCAAACTCGCCTATCACAAATGCTGGCCCCATGTGTGGGATAAACAGTTGTCTTTCAAATTCCCTCTGCATGCAATTGGATAGCGCTACAACCAACCAGAGCACTGTGAAACAGAGCTAGTTGATAGATTATACTTTCAGCGTATCTGTTCGGCAAAATCTGAAAAAAGTTTTTAACAGTGTAAAAACGTACTGTTCGCGCTTATATCAACAAATCGTGCAGGTGCGAGTCATGTTATAAAATCACGGATTGGTGAGAAATAAATCATTGTGTTTGTTTGATAAAGACAAGTTGTAGTTGCCGCTTTCAAAGTAATCTCTCCCTCATGTGAACTGACACTGGGGCATAGATTTGATAGCGGAGCTGAAGCTCCTTAAATATGCAAATCTTATCCAATCCTAGCCGTGGACGTTTACTTCCAAGTCTCCAGTGCGGCACGCCCATCAAAACCCAGCGTTCAGAAGACAGCCTCAAAACCACTGTAGAAAATTAACAAAACACCTTCTAAGTAGGGACTGTTACAGAAGCTACAACCATCAAAACCCTTTAAATGCTATTTGATCACTTTGAACAAGCTACAGATTTCAGTGTGGAGCAGCAGTCTAAGTCAATAATACAGTATGAAGACCACAACCAAGGCTGCATTAATGCACGGGCCCCAGTGATGCCAGAACAAATTGTAACTGCATTTTACAATGAGTTGACTGTGCCTTTAAAATGACACTTTATCACTTTGAACGCATGTGCGTTTTTTACGTCACTTTTTAGTTCAAGGCAGCAGCACAAATTGTTAAATCTAACTGTAAAAACAGGTTAAAATGTTAACTTCAAGAATGAGTGCCATCGATGAGTTTGAAGTTTAGTGTATGATAAAGAACAATTATTATATCTCTCTATATGAAGCATAGGTATAACTTCATTCAAACCAAAGAAAGGAAAATGTTTTGCTATATTGTGGACAATAAACAATCTTCCAGTCTAGAGTGATGTACGTTAAAAAATATTTGGGCAGAACATAATGCAATTTAGGGGAAAACTATGTGAGTTGTCACTCTGTGGCATGGCATGGTTTTGAACAGCCTCTTGAATTCGGAGCTAGGCACAGATGTTGTATGTACTTACAAAGAAAACAATGTGTTGAATTTCAAAGACGTGGCAGGGTGCTGCGCTTCTCGTTCTATGTGCGACGGTCCGACCCTTCATTCACTGAACCCTGCAATTGTCAGTAACATTCTAAAAATCCAATAAAAATATCAATCATTGCTTACGGTTTCAGAAAATGTTAATAGATTGGCCAATATCAAACTCAACTAATGTTCTCACATAGAATTTCACAGTAATGTCTCAAGAATGTGAAAGTGGATCTCAAAAGAGAAAAATAGGCACAAAATCAAAATAAATGGAACATTTAAAACAAATTTATAGTTGAAATGGCCTAGTTGAAGATGCAGATGATGGTGGAGGAGAAAGATAGTCATCACCACTTATTGATAGGTCCTTATGCCAGCATATACAATAGACTATAGTTAGTCAATGTACACTCTTTTTCAACTTTATAGCACAGTTGAGCTACCAGTTAGTTATCCACCACTCACATTGTCTAATTATAAACATATAAAAATAGAAGCTTTTTAAACTTTACCAGTCACAAATGCAAAATGGTCCCACGACCAGGCCCTGCTGGTAGTCCCTCGTGTCAGACTTAAGCGTAGAGGGGAGCGTGCTTTTGCGGTGGCAGGGCCTTGTCTGTGGAACACCATGCCTCTAGGGATCAGAACTGCTCCAAACCTCTCTGTCTTTAAGTCTCTGGTCAAAACGTATCTATTCTTGTTAGCATATTGATTAATTATCTTAGACTGTTCTTATTATTTTACATTTGCTTCTTGATTCTATATTTAATCTTAGCTTAGTTGTTCTCTATGTGCTTATGTATGTTTTGCTGCTTTTATTTTTATTTGCTTGTTCTGTAAAGCACTTTGGTCTGTCTAGCAGCAGTTTAAATGTGCTATATAAATAAATGAACTTGAACTTAATGCATAATGTAATGTTATTTTTTAAAGCTCTCATGGTTAAGAAAAAAATCGACAATACCACAAGGAAACCTTAATATGACTCGCATGTCAATCAAAAGTGACACTGAACTATCCCGACATTTTCCATCATGAAAAAGCTTAAGGAAACCTTTGTAAGGAAATCACTATGATCTGATGGCCTGACACTATCGGCATTATCAAAAATAAAAATAAATAATAAATACAATTCTGACAGTTTTGTAAATAAAACAAAACAAAGGCTAATTTTGAACTCATGTAGGCAGTAGTTCTAAAAATAATTTGGACTATGTGCCAATATGTAGTTCAATGTGTAGTGTGCAGTGATATATATATATATATATATATATATATATATATATATATATATATATATATATATATATATATATATATATATATATATATATAATTTTATTTATTATATTATTTTTTATATGACAGACCACAGGTTTGGATGTTTGATTAATGACAATTATTCCTGCAAAATAAAAGGCTGATAACTGATTATTTGATGTATGATGATACCTGTAAATTGTATGGTAAAATAAGAGTAAATTCCAAACAATGTGTGAAGTTTGACTCTAACACTGCCGTCACCTAAATAAGTGCAGAAAATGAGAGAATCTGTAAAGGGCAGAGGATCTCCTCTAGTGCCTGTTTGATGATGTGCTCAGAGAGCTAGTGCATTGACTTTCAGTCATGATGATACACTCTTTGTCCTTATTTCTTGCAAATCTTGACAACCCTCTCAGGAGGTGTTGAAATAATGCTAGAAGTTTTCATTATAGGAATTAAGTGAACTAGTGGGTTTGTTTTAAAAGCAATTTGGTTTTTCTTACTGCATTCTAAAAGAATGTGTCCTTTTTGGTCTCCCTGAAGACGTGTTTCTGTATTTTCATAAGTTGTTTAGGGATTTTGAACTTGAAATGCCATCCGCCCACCCACCACCAACCTAGCCTCATTTACTCCAATGGACAGCCTAATTAGTCCCCTACCAGTATGTGCAAACAAATAAACAAATGCCTCACAATAAATTCATTCAGCGAATAATAGAGTAGAGTTCTGTCAGGTATTGTGTTAGTAAAATGCTGTTTGGTTACAGTGGCTTATTGTGTTAACATTTCTGTAGTCGCCAGTGCTCTTTGTGTGGGCGACGATATTGAACATTTTTTGTTTTTCTTTCTGTTTACCCTTGGTTTGTCTTTTCCAGAGAAGGTGGGGTGCTGCTTTCGCACGAATGTGTTGCATGGAAAATTCAATCCGAGCTAAAGCCACTTTGGGCCTCTCCCTCACTGTGCGTCCTTTGTAAAGCAGGATTTGGTGTAAATGCTCCACTCCTGATCTGTTCCATGCTCAACGTCAGCCCGTAACAGGGCAGCCACTGACAACTGCCTGGAGATTAGCTAGCACACCAGCTTAAACCCAGACTTGC
Organism: Pseudorasbora parva; assembly: GCF_024679245.1. Classification (NCBI taxonomy): domain Eukaryota; kingdom Metazoa; phylum Chordata; class Actinopteri; order Cypriniformes; family Gobionidae; genus Pseudorasbora; species Pseudorasbora parva. Next base: position 18,522,618 of record NC_090182.1, read on the forward strand.
TTAAATGAACCTCATTTTAAAACAGTCCTATGGATTTTCTTGAAGACTGGCAGATTATTTGGAAGAATCCCGTTAAAAAGATCTGTGTTAGAAAAAAAATGTTCCATGGCAAACCTCTGTCAATCACCCTGGGCATTTGCAAATCCCATTGTGTCTGCAAAGGATGTGGCAGCATTGGGCAGACTAATATAATGTTGAAAAAGGAGTGTCTGAAATGCATAAAATTACACACACACACACACACACACACACACACACACACACACACACACACACACACACACACACACACACACACACACACACACACACACCTAATGTCCTCATATTTCACCCTCTCCTTGAAATACCTATGTCATACCCATGTCATTATACACATTTGTGTCCTGATATTTCTCTCTCACACACACACACACACACACACACACACACACACACACACACACACACACACACACACACACACACACACACACACACACAGAAAGAGTGGTCTAGTAGAGCTAAACTTATTCAACCTCACACATGGGCTGAATTATTTATTTGGATTGTATGATGTAATGTATGGATTTCAAATTATATATTTTTTGGCATGTTATGGTCTTGGCAATCTTGAAAAAAAGAGATGCCAATTATTTTTCATCTTGGTATTAAATATGATATATAATGTGTGAAAAAACCAATACTATCCAGCTGCAGCCCCGCAGCCCCGCCAGTTTCAGAACGCCAGCCACAGAACGCCATCCACAGAACGGAAGTGGGGGGCGGAGCTTACGTTCTTAACAGAGTAGCGCCACCTACGGTTTTGGAGCGTAGTTGCGTTTATCTATCTATAATTATGGAATTCAGATATAAAAAGCTTAAGTATTACAGTCATGGGCGTCGGAAGCAAATAAAAAATGTAATTTACAGTCTACAAATAATAGCTAAATGCAAAACTTCATACAATAGGCTAATAAGATTAATTACCTGAACATATAAACTCTGATATAATTACCAGGAGGTTGGCGCCTCTCAAGAGGAATATGATATTGAAAATCATTAACTTTTGCTTTACAGATATTTCCATATAGCGTGCAGTTCAGTATCGACACAACACTGCTGACTTGACTTTCCAAGATAATAAACAAAAGAAAATGCATTTCATCCCCGATTTCATTTGTCTACTGTAGGGAAAAACAATTAAACTTCAGCAGAGAACAAATGTTTGTAAGGAATGAGGGGTTTCTTTATTGTAGCCTATATTTGAGTGCATTTATGGTTCGCGCCGCGCTGCCCATTGGGTAGCGCTAGTAAACACGTCCGCGCTGCGCTGACGAGGCGCAAGCTTTGTAACAGCCCGCTGACTCATCCCACTTTTGGATTGTTTGGCTTCCCATACCAACCTGTTAAACACGGGAGCCGAAATAAAAACTGACACGCCTACAGTTTCCCCCGCCTATGCGTTATAATAATACATTAAGGTGCAGTACAATAAATACATTTTATAATTTTAATCTTGTGTTATATAATTGTATATTCTTCCACTGCATTATGTGGGTTATTTTCTATTCATGATGTATAAGGGCATTTTATATGAAATACACTTGATTTTATATATATATATATATATATATATATATATATATATATATATATATATATATATATATATATATATATATATATATATATATATAAAAAATCATTATTTAGTAATATATAAAAAATATAAAATAATTTTATATATAACGCCAAAAGCAGTATGCATTTTTAAATAACAATTGAAATTTTTCAACAGATGAAAGAAATAATTAATTTATACAATTAAATTAAAATGCATCAAAACACCCATTTTGTCAATGCTGAATCAAAATCAAATACTGAATAAAGGTATTCTTTTGACTGAAAAACAGTCAATTTTAATAACATCTAAAAGGGTTTGTTAAAAACACTGCAGTATGTAAATTGTGTAATGTGTATCTGTAAGTATTGTATTGGAATATTTTCATTGGGAGAAACGTTTTCTTTTATTGCAAAACAAAACGAATCTTACCCTTCTTCTTTCCTGAAAAGCCCGTAGTTCCTTGTTACATGCAAGAATATATGTGCATTTTTTGATTGGCTGATCCATTACCACTCGCAGTAGTCCACATGCACCTCGACTTAAGTAGATTAATAAATAGTTACTTCTACATATACATTGGCGTAATATTAAAACAAGTTCCCTTTCTACTTGAAGTAGAAAATGTGTGCTTTTCCACCACTTATGCATATTATAAAAATGTTTTTGACTAAAGTATTGCAGCAGTCTGGTTGTCCACTGTAATTTTATACATAAATTACTTCACATGGGCATCTGACTTAATTAATATAAAATAATAAGAGCATCTCACTCACATAAAAAAAAAAAAAAAAAAAAAAACGTTATTAACATAATCATTCATCATACCATGACACAAACATTAGAGATGACTCACCGTGCTCACCGCCATTATTATCTTGTTGCCTCCCACTTCCGTTCTGTGGCTGGCGTTCTGAAACTGGCGGGGCTGCGGGCTGCAGCTGGATATGTCTCGAAAAAACTGAAAATGGTAAATACCAATAATGGTATTTTTTATTTTTTTTTCTAAACGTTATTGTTTAATAATTTAGTATGAGTAAAATGCTAGCCATATTGTGTAGGTTCTTCCCATGAAGTCATCAATATTCTCATGTTACTTTGAGGCAGCTGCTATAAGATGGTGTGTAAAGACAACATGAGAATGTGCTCATGCGTCCCCCATCCTTGACCAAATCCTGAAGGTCGTCAGGACTGCATTTTTCTTCCAGTGGGAGATTATTGACTACTGATGTCTGTATGCGCTGATCCTCTGCCAGGCACCCGTCGTGAGTGAGGAGGGGGAAAACTGTAGAATTGTTTGCTCTGTATGAATATCATGTCATTAGATTGATAACAGCAAGAATGGGAGGGAATGAGGCTAGCGTTCTGGGCCCTTCGCTGACAAATGTCCCGTAAAGAGGATTAACAGCAGCTACATTTGCATCGACACAAGCTTGCTTGGTTGAAATCGAACGTCACGCAGAGAGGCTCGCAGAGAGGTATTGACTCAACATATTAAAAGCTGGGTCAATGGAAAAACACTAACTGGATTATTCAAATCCTACAGGGTGGCATTTCTCTCAGGAAATGTGCCTAATCAAAGCATCATGTCCTTTACCTTCCTCTCATTTGCAGATATCCTCAATAAATGCTCAGATGATAGTCGAAAGGGAAGACGGTCCATCTGAATAACGACAGTTCGGTATTGCGGCCCTGGAGTCACAGTCCGCCAATATTGGATGAGAGCTGAAATGTCATATGCAGCTGAAGTCATGACGAAATATCAAAATCTGTTGAGGTATTTCTGGAGAATGCCAAAGTGGCTGCTAGCCTCCGCTGCGCCGTCCCGAAAACAAGAGAACAAACAGCTTCTAGGTTGGCACAATGAGCGATGGAAAGACGGGGGAAAAAAAATCTTCATAATGCCTCACCTTTATGAAAAAATGAAATATCAGCAGGGTTCCACTACAAGGCCGACCGCTGCTTTTGCCATGAATCACTTGAGCGAGTGCGAAATGTCAGCTGAGTGGCCTTTTGCGGGAGGCTGGAGCTGGCCTTGAGAAGCCCCCCTTGTGGCCTTTCAGAGAGCCCCGTGAATTGACTGGGAACTGGAGGGGGGGCACCGGGGGGAACCGGGCCATGCCAGCACCATGGTGGGCTTTTCAACTACTCCTCTGGTATCATCTCTCAGCCCACTACTTTTTCAACTGTGAAGTAGTGTACTCTAACTTCAGGCTCACTCCTATGCAACAGAGGTGTGAGTGTGTGTGTGTTTGTGTGTGTGTGTGAATGGGAATTATTGTTTGTATTCTTGCACAACTGGGTGATTTGAATACTGAAACATACTGTCCAAATGTTATCAAACGCAAATATTTATCCATATTTGAAATGCCGACAGAGAGTGCTCGTGTTTACATGTACATAACAAACAGCAGCGCAATTGGATGATGCCAGAAAAGTCACGACAAGCCCTCCGGGCCAGTGGGCTCGCAAATACAAATCAATTCCATTGTGTTTTTGTGTTTTGATCCGCACTAACAGAGCTGCTCTGACACACCACGTCCCAAGCTGCGGTTTGGCTAGGAAAGACCAGCAAAAGGGTCACATTAGCATAAAATTTGAGCAAGAGAATGTTAATCGCACATCGACAGGAAGCAAAAGGACAAGAGACGGGCGCTTTCCCCCGCCTCTGCCGTTCATGTCCGTTTTTCTAGGTGTTCCTGACGCAATTTTGTAGATTGCTCAAGAAGCACCGGTAAGATTTGTGCTTGGTTTGAGGCTCAATTTGGCTCAGGAATTGGGAGCTGCTAAACTGTGACATTCGAGATTCAACCCTTCGGCTGTCCAGACATCGCCCCAGAGAGGATAAAAGTGCAGAGCACATAACAGCGGTGATGATTTCAGCAATCCGGTGTATGACACTGTGAATTATGTCCAGCAGCCACCTGTCCTATCCTCCCCGCACGCCTCCCCCCTGTAATACAGCGCTAGCGGGGCCGGGGTCATACCTAAGCTTCCCTCAGTTTGTACCGGCGTCAGCGATTCCCTTTATAGACTGTTCGCACAATATGCTGCACAGCACTTTCTGTCTTTCCCTCTCTTTCTCTCTTCCCCCTTCAAACAAGCCCAGACGATCACCCGTGTTCTCCGAGTGGAACCCAGCTGGGGGTTTTTAATTAGAGGTTAGGATTTTTGTAACGGATGTCTTTTTCATCTGCACGGGGACCCCACGTGTGCTATTCACTCATGTAAGCTGATGCCGCTGACATAACTTATGGCCATAGCTTTGTGCCTACTAATCAAAACATGCTCCGGAAGCGTAAACACGCTTTAAACGGCTACTTTTGATATTTTTTTTTCTTGGAAAGCAAGGCTGCAGTGAATGCCTCTTTGTCATTTTAGATTTCCCCCCCATCAATTTTACGGAGCGCCAAGGGAGCCGTGACAGACACAGGAAAAACTTCATTAATCAAACACTTTCCTATGCAAACAGCATTTGTCAGTGTAAAACAAAGGCTTTTGATACAAAAAAAGGAAGCAATCCCATTAACGTTCAACAAGATGTTTAGGTATAGGGAGGCTTTTTTCTGCCTGACTGATTTCCTACCCCTGCGAGAAAGTGATCCGAGTGTGTTATGTGTCCAGTCTTTACAAGGCATGTTTACAGCTTGATGTTAAAATATATTTTATCCCTATATCAGTTTAAATTGAATAGGTCATATGCCACATGAAGTTGAATTGGAATTTGAATTAAAATTAATTTATTGAACTGCAATTTGATACTATTGATACATTTTGGGAAATTAAATGCCATTACAACTTGTTAACAGAAGTGAATTTTTCATTTAACTGGATTAACAGCTGCATGGTTTATATATATATATATATATATATATATATATATATATATATATATATATATATATATATATATATATATATATATATATATATATATACACACACAGATGTTCATTTTTAGACTGTGTGATATCATCCCCTAAAATATACTAGTGAAAAAAATAATTTATATTTCTTTCTTTTAATTTAAATGTATTATTTACTTCCTTTCAAATTGCAATTCTGTCTCAGTTTAAATCTAGTTCAGATGAAGGAATTTTGAGTATTATAATGCTCTTCGAATTATTATTATTATTTTTTTTAACCAATAGTTGTTGCATGTTAACAATTAATTGACAAAATGAAAGTTAAATAATATTCACATTTTTATGTAAATTATATTAGAATGGACAACTGTATTTCCCCATGGCCAAAAATATTTTTTTATTTATTTTATTATTATTATTTTTTTTTTTCAAAGAACTGCTTTATTTTTACATGCACAAATACCAGCTAAAAAAAACAACAGGACATGAGGATTCACGCATTGTCACATCATCTCACAACTACAGTCCTGCTGTGAATGGAGGAAAATAGGGTGAGAAAAATAAGCCTACAATAAATCTACTTCAATTAAATGATTAATGTAACAACAAAACAAAACCACACACTGAATCCTCCAGTGACGAGTGTGCTCAGTAAAACTGGCATAGGCCTATAGGTGGAAATGAATCCCCTAAATTATCATTCTGTGCGTGTATGGAACAAGACTTGCTTCCGAAGCAGTGTTGATTGACACAGAGGTAACCAAACCAATGATACGACGTCTACTGGCAGTTTGGTATCGTTTTTTTTTTTTTTTTTAACCAATGTATTTGTCAACAGCATATAAATGTTACAGGATGAAATGTGGACCCAGGACGAGCTACAGGAATGTGCAAGCTTTGGGGGTGTTGATGGACTCGTTCCTCTTAATCTGTATTTAGATCATCTTTCTGAATTTTAGAAAGATATATATATACTTTTTGCTCAAAATGTAGCTTTTTTATGAAACTTACCCACATTTAAATATTGATGAAACAAAGCAGAGGGTCTGTTTCTTTTGATATATTGCATGCTCAGATATTCACACAACACAATATATTCTGGGGACATGAACATTGTGAAAATGGTCAAAAATGCTGGTGGTGGCTGGCAACTAAAATATATAAAAAAAATAAAATTCAGTTCAACAGTTAATTATATGCATCCCTAATTGTAGCTTAAAAGCCATTCTCTGTTCAGTTCTTAACAGTGCACAACCCTGGACAAGGGGGAGTGTTCAGGAAACCTTTTTAAAACGGTTATTATTTTTGCGATTCCGTTTGGTGACACTAGTGGCGTAGGCGTTACACACTTCAGCTTTAACTGTTCATACTGTTGGTGTTCTACAATAAATCTAGCAAGTACACGAATGCCACCTTTTCTGCTGAGCTCAGGCCTTTGCAGAGAGCATGATAGCTCCCTCTTTGTATTCATGCAGCATCTCCCAAAGAGAGAAATCTTAAGAACGGTCACTTACCATTCTGACAGCTCGTTGCCAGGCATGGCGCCAACCTCTGCGCGGAGTGTAAAATCATGAGTCAGCATTTTCAGATCCGGTGCCAGTGTTCATCTGAAATGTCAAACAAGCCAAATATGCCTGTGGTTTAGCGATAATGACAACGGAAGGTGAATGAAACCATTAAGTGGGCCAAAACCAGGACTGTGACCTACGTAACACCTAGAGACCAAAGAACACATGCAATTTCCCCTTCTATAGGTCTATTCCCTCTTGAAACAAGGATAAGCTAGGAATGGAATGGCAGGCAGTGTTTTATAAAAATGAATGGCATTTTCAGGCCCAGCAACTGAATTTTTAACTCAAGGACAAACACTCAGCTCTATGCAAGAGCTTAGAATCCTAATCAATGGCTCTCTTGAGCAAGGTCTCGTTTCAGAATGAAACTGTTGTATGCTGCTGTTACTATTAAGAGCTGATTAAGTGCATGGTCCATTTTTAACACTGTACGCATTGCATATTATACAACCAGCCTGTTGCTTTAAGCTGCACAGCTGACACGGTACTTTTTTTTTTTTTTTTTTTTTTTCACAGAGGAGACAACAAGGGTGTGTTTAAGTAAAAGCCGCCAAGCTGAAGGATCCTCATGTTGGAATGATGTTCTGGAAGACAATGCTAAAGATTTCAATCTAGTCCTAATTGACGGGAATAGTTAATTTACACCTCTCTCTGTCAATTCTTTTCATATTGTGCAGACCTCCAGCAATCCAGTTCATTAACTTTAGACCTCAAAGCCAGGCTCTTAAACATTTTAATTAAAAGAGTAAAAATCTATAACAACAGATTAAGGACCCCGAGGCTCAACGAATAGGTAAAGACCAGCTGAGGCCTTGGCCCGGCTTTTTTAAAAATGGGATGCCAGGTTCTTATGCTGCAGTCTAAATTGATTTGAAAAACTTGAAATCTAAGTATTAGAAGGCTAATTTCTCTCCGATAAGGTTTGACCCTTTTAAGATTGTTATTAGAACATTTATTATAGAACACTCATCTCAAGCTCTAATCAGTTTTTTTAATGAATATTTAAAAATCCAAAGACCAAGTTGTTTTTGTTTTTTTTGTTGTTGCTTTTTTAAGAATAAACAGTGAGGGATAGAGGGGAGATTTAAACAAGTGCTAAAACAGGAACTTATTTACTTGAAAACATGTGAAGACTTCAGATGCAATAGTCTCTAAATCCATCTGACGTTTTTCTTTAAAGGGGTGGTTCTGATTATTTATTTATTTTTATAGGCTTGGTTGTGTTTATGGGGCACAATATAACATGTCTTAATACTTTTTTCTTTTTTTTAAAATGCCGTATTTTTCTCATATTTTACCTTTATTCCACACCGTCTCCACTGTCCTTTGAACAGCTCATTTGCTTCCTGCTTCATTGAAGCTCATCCCTCCGAAAAACGCAATGGTCTTAGATTGGTTAGATGGCCAAATGTAGAGTCATGTATTTTTAATTGGCTGAAGTGCCAGGCAAAGGTTGTTCGGAAACGCCACACCCCTTACCATTGCGGGCAGAAGTCACATCTGCGGTGACTAGCAAGGGTTTATGATGTCACCAACCCGGGAAGAAGCTTGTTGTAGTCCAAACCAGTCATTTTTGAAGGCAATAAAATGCAATAAGTTTGATGAAGGCAATGAAGGCAATAAAATGCAATAAGTTTAAAAGACAATATCTCCGTTTGCATTGAACTTTCAGCGCTGTAACTTTGCAGATACGGTTTATGCACAAGCAGCAACATTACACACTAACTAAAGTTGAAAAAGTGAAATCGCATGCAACAGCCCCCCCCCTTAGCTAAACAATTATTCACAGACCTATAATTTATTTTAATGTGATTAATGGGGTCGTGGTCTGGCTGGTTAGCATTGTCCTGTTAAGTCCTGCTAGTAGATGATGTAACTACACCATATGGATGCAAAAAAATATATATAATAGGGGATTCATGTTTCCAGGCATGCCACGTTGATTTGACTAAAGATAGTTGTTTACCTTAAAAGTACTCAATATATTTTGAATAAGTAACAGAAAATTAAGGCTTGGTATATGCGACACATATCTATAAAAACACACACAGGCTTGGGCTCAGAGAAAGAGCTTAGATTATGCTAGGAGTATGCTTTAGTTGAGTTAGGACATTTAAGAAGCTTTTATAAACATGCCTTAGAGAAAAAAAAGAAAGAAAAAAAAAACACATTATTGATGTGTGTCCTGATACAAACAATGGCACTGACCATTTTTATGATCGATTTCAGTTAAATCAGCTCAGACATGCATTTCTTTCTGGAACTAGGCTTAAGCCTTGTCTGTGAAACCTGGGGAACAGTATTAGTGAGCCATTATAAGTGTTTAAAGGTCTTCTTGTCCCAGCTGTGTCCAAAATCACCCCTGGGTCATCAAAAACATATCAATACAACCTTTAAAACACTGGACACACCACTCACTCATTGTCAGCTATAACCCTGAGTCTCTCCACTTACAGAGCAGCTCCCTGAAGTTTGATATAATGGGATCAGGCAGGGGTCTGCGGGAGCCTGAGTACGCTGATGGATGAGGGATTGAAGGCTAGCCAGATGATCTGGACTGGAACATGTCCGCTGAGTTACTGCCAGAACTGACAGCTCAACACAATGGCAATGTCTATAAAGATCTGTGTGTCTGAACGCATGTATGACAAGGAGAGGGAGTGGGGATGTGGATTTGGAAGGGTTTGGGTCTTTTCAGAAGATTTCTCTAGCGGGGTGCTATGATGTAAAATCTGTGAATTTCTTTGGAATTTGCATGTGGACCATGCAGGGAATAGCAAAGTTTAATTTAGGTTATATTACTTTTCTTTTTTTTTCTTTTTTTACCTATTCTAGATACAGCTGCAGTTGAGAGGAAATACGATCCCTCGTGATGATGATCATTTCATGTTAAAGCTTCAAAATGCTGAGCAGTTTAATCAGTAAGAATCTTTAAAATATTCATATACCCCAGATGCACATTCATGTAAGGGCTTCCAGCTGCACTCTGGACACATAACGTGGATAGTTTTTATCCTTTGGGATGATCTGAATTGTCCAATACTGGGAAGATTGAAAAAGCAGCTAATTCCCTGACCAGATTAATACATTTCTCAATAAGAATGTTTTCAAATTTTCTTCAGAAAGAAGATCAGTTTTATAGAGAATGAAAAATTATCTCATCATTCTGAATGGAACAAATTATTATTATTTAATTGTTTTATCTTTGCTTTAGGTCTGTTTTGGCTCCTGTGATCAGGATGGCTTTTCAAAGCAGACCTCAAAATCAAGGAGCATGATGGGAAGCGACTGTGCGTTAAGAGGGAGCGCCAGGGGCGACACGTTAGCAAAGAGGGCCACAAAACTCTGCATCCCAGTTACCAAGGCAACCAGTCGAACATTCTGCGTGTATACAAAAAGGCAAGCAGGTTTGACTGCGAGGCAAACTAACAACACTCAGTTATGTGGAGCAGCGTATGGATGATTATTTAGAGACTAAAAAAAGAGCCTGAAATTGCTCTGCAGCTCTAATTGTGAATTTCAGGGAACATAAACTTCAGAGTCATTTTGAAAAAAGCTAATTGTGACAAAGCAAGAAACAGAACTGAGGGATTTTGCTTACAATAGATACTGCATTTAGTACTATTAGCTAACATAAGTAGATTTAAAAAAGAATTTATTTTTAACAAATGATGCTTTTTGAAATGTATTACAATGAATTAAAGCTACAAAAATGTGTAAGGAAAACAAGATATGTATTTTTAAAAACCACATTTGAAAAAGAAAAAAAAAATCCACTGTTAACCCCCACCTTTGATAAAAAAGATTTCACAGGTCATAAATTGCTATAGAATATAATTCATTTTCCCCTCAAGATACCCAAAATGTGGTTTTAATGTTTGTGGGGTAATTAGGTTAAACTAGGGGAGAACGGCAATGTTTTGCCTTAGGTGGATGGTTAATGTGTTCGGAATTATTTTTCAGACTAAATCATGAGGCTTCAAATCGAATCTGGAGCTGGTCCTAATTTGCATAATGTTCTCTTTTTAAATATGTATATTAATAAGCAGATGAGGACATTGGAAGTAGAGTACATTAGCATGCTTTTAAAGGAACTTGTGTGATCTGTGATGTGGCCAGGGCACAGTCTTTGCAATGCATTCAAATAGAGGTTATGGGCCCATAATGAGCCTGGGCCGAGGGGAGTCTGACATGATTAAAAACTTAATTCCAAATGGCAATATTTTTACTGTTGTTTTAGTTCAGAAATGTTGTTTATTTGTAAAATTGAACCAGGCCCCAGTACAAGAGTTTTAATGGACTAATTGCTGTCTCAATGGTGGTCCACAGTAGCCTGACAAGCCAGACCCACATTAAGATGTTTGGTCTAGAAACTCACCATAGACAGGGCTCAATCCGAGGGGCGGGATAAACGGTTGTCTTTCAAACTCCCTCTGCACGCGTTAGGATAGCGCTACACCAACCAGAGCAACGAAGGTGAAACAGAGCTCGTTGATAGATTAAACATTCACCGTATCCGGTCGGCTAAACTCCGAACACTTCTTCCCTTTTTAAGAATGACTTCAGTGCCATTCTTTGTTCTTTTCTCAGATAAAAGCTTAACTCCAAGTCTTCCAGAGTTGCGGTCAAAGCTGATTCGAAAGACCGCCGCCGTTCGCCAGTTTCTGTGTTTACAAGAAGCATGCAAACGCAACTCGGCCGTCGTCATTATGGCCCCGCCCTCCGACTCTATACACGATGTGATTGGCCCGTCCAGATTGTGAGGAATACAGCTCAGAAGGGTATTGAGAGTTCCTAGACGACACTTGCGGGCAGATTAAATTTGCTGCCGCTAGGGTGCGTCTAGATTTCTAGGCTAGGTACACAGTTCAATGAGAATGAGACATCTGTTTACCAGCACATGTACAGGTGATTTAAAGAGATTTGGAGCATCATTAAGGGTAGGTCACTTTAAGGACCCTGTATGCATTTGTGTATTCAAGTGGACTATTTTAAATTACATTTCCTATTTCGGCAGCTTTGATTGGTTCATTCTTGACCCTTATCTAGCCACATCCCTTCTTAAATATTATTGGCTATTCAGATAACTGTTATTTAATTGTTATCTTTGTCCTCTAAGAAGGTCAGTCAGTTCTAGTCTACTTAAATCATAGTCTGAAATTAAGTTGTACAACCTCAGGCCAATAATAATTCATATTCAAAAACATACCAGCGGCTGTCTGAGTCAGGGTGAGCATCTAGTACAGAACAAAATTTTGTATTTTTGCCCACCTATAAATCAATGAGCCCCTTTTCCAAGAATATCCAGCTGGACATTATGTTATAGACATAAGGGCTTGACATTAACTTTTTTACTCACCAGCCACCATAGCTAGTGGTTTTCCAAAGTTAACACATCATTTTTCAGTGGCCAAAATGTTGTTGTTGGCTATATGTAAATTACCACTGTACACACCCAAATCAAATCTACATGAAATGTATAACATGATAGGTCATCAAATAGGCCTTTTTTTATCTCTAATAAGGTTGTGTGTACACTCCTTAATGGACAGAAAACAGTTGCTGAAAACAATTTAAATATTTTGCATATGAGGCCATACAGAAGCCTAGTGTAATACATATGTAGCAGTATGCACGTTGTTGGTAGGAGGAGTCTCCTTATCTGGTAGCATATAAGAGTGGTCACAATGACGCTATGTGTGTGCGTCTTCCTCCACGTTTGTGAGCGAGCCACCGTACTTCCGGCGGGGCGTGTGTGAACGTCTGAGAGGTAGGAACTGCTGTCCGAGATTGCGTTGTGATCTGTTTTGTTTGGCCAGCATACAGGGTTTCAGGGTTTTATTTTGTTAAAGGGTGGACTGAGGAGCTTTTCGGGATGCCTTCGGCAACAGCCGTTTCTATGGAAACCCGTGCAACCCGCATTTTCTGTGTTGTATGAGTCGCCAAATAACAGGTAGGCTTGGGTTTTGGTTTCACTGTATCAATGTTTGGGGCTTGGTCGTTAAACCTGTCTTATGCTGTCTTAAACAACAGGTGGTTTAGGTCATCGTGCAAAGGACGTTGCAGTGGGCTTTTGGTCTTATCTAAACGGTCGTTTGAATTCTGCGTTTCTGCTCTGCTTTACATCATCGGCACTTTTATACTGATCTCCATTGCTCTTGGGACATGAGGGGAGTGAGTGCACGACCCACTGCTGCATTAAATCGGCGTATCTACTCGTCTGTTGCAGTTTGAGGGGTTCGCTGCACCATAGCGTTTCATTCTTTTTTTTACATGTGCATGTCTGTAGCATTTTCAGTGGTACAGGATCAGCTGACCCGCCGTTCTGGGCCTGTGACGTGGTGCTTCGACTTTTAGTGAAACTCAACACTCGTGAGTAACAAAAGTGACTCAAAGCCATGAATGGCTTGCAATAAACAGTCAGCCATTTAACTGTCACCAGTCGTTTGATTGTCTTTGTGTTTACTTTGGTTGCAATTAAATTATATTGCTTTATATGTTTATTTTGATGTACGTAGTTTATATGCATATCTGTTTATTAATCTGATTTTCAAGTGGTTTATTGTGTGTGTGTGTGTGGTTCAAATTCTCTTTTCTGTAATTTGTGTTTTGTTTCCAGTCCACCAATAAGTGGTTGTTGGATGCGGCACCTCCGATGGGTTGGACTGGTTTTTGTGAATTTAGTTATTTTCTTGTGAATTTAGTGTTCCATCATTTGTATGATTTATGATTGTTTAGTTAATTTCTAAATTGTCCTTTTTTTTTGATTTTCACTTTTTTTCCCTTCAGAATTGAGGCAGCTAGCTGCAGATGACCAGCATCTTCCTGTGTTGTGGTGGTGGGTTCCCTTCCTGAGTGCCGTGTTCACAGTGAGGTGTGCTGTGGTGTGAGTGTGCACGTATGATCGCTGTGTTCATCTTGCTTGGGAGTGTTCGCCTCCAATTCTGAAGTGGTATTTTTTTGTTGTTGTCCTTTTTGATTAGTGTTTGTGTGTTGAAATCGTTAATGGGTTTTAAATAAAGTTATCTCTTTTTGTACTCAACCCATGTCTGATACCTGACTCAGCCGTAACGAACCTGTGAGCTTTGCTCACAATTATTAAGGATTGTTCCCCGGGAATGAGATCACTCGGGGTGGCGTAGTTGGTGTTTATGTAAATCTTCATTTCGGGGTCTATTTATATCCAGGTCTGGCGTCCTGTAGAAAGGTATTGAACCCCTCTGCGAACATTCATTCATAACTGCCACACATATATTTGACTTTTTATCCTTTCAGTGAGAAATAATTGCTTTGGAAAGACCTTGGCATGTTATCTTCATCTCAAGGGGTCTAATACCTCTTTTCCACTGACACGGCTCCGCTACAGGTTTCCTGGCCATCTCAAACCTCTCCGTGGATTTCCACTGGAGAAAAGAGTGGTTCGGTGCCATAAAGATCAAAACCTAAAAACTTGCGAATGAAGCTGGTGTAAAAGTAACTAATTAAGATTCCAAGTTACTTTATTAGTTACGCTCAGCAGCTGCCGACAACACCCCAGCCGCCTCAACATAGAAGTGACAACCATTTTTGGCAACACTCACTTTATTGAAAGTGTATGTTTAACAGTAAAGTCAAAAATGTATCTCCTGACTAGAGCCCTGCATTTATGCCTGAGCCCAGACAAAACCGGACAAATGTAAATGTATCTGGTTGTTTAAACCACATGTGTAAATTTTACTGCTGGCAAAGTAAGCCAGTCTAACAAAATAAACGTGTGAAAGCGTATTATGGGCTATATGTTGTAGTCAGATAGATGATGGTACTACTGCAACACGCATTGCTGAAAATGAGTAAAGCAAGCCAGCACAAATGGCTGTAAATTAAACTTAAAATAAGTCACAAGAATAAGTCACACAAAACACAATCATCTTCAATAAAAAAAAATAATGAGACTAAATGATCTTACCAGTGCTTAGGTCGCTCTCTCATATTGTGGTTTTTGAATTTGAAATGAGCTGCTGCATAAAATGCATTTTGAATCTTTTTCTTTAGTTGATGTGAACTACGCTAAATGAGCATAATTGAATATCAGATTTATATTAATTTTGCGGAGGTAAAGCTATAAGATAACCTGCATGTTCTTTTTTTTTATTTGTTTAGATTATGTAGCCTGTTTTGTTTGTGAGCACCATTAAGAGAAGTATCAGCCTGCCTCAGCTCGACAAAAAAATGGCTTTTACTGTGGTGGTAATATCGGCTAAATTAACTACCATTGTGATGTTTGAAGTGTTTTATATCCACGGATTTTATTATAGGCAAGACAAGTCAAGAGTTGATTTGAGAGGCTAAATTGATAAAACATGCGGTTAAATTACTGTCGTGCCGCTGACTGTTTGGTCATAAAAAAAATAAACTTTAATTTAACAAACAAAAAATTGCTCTTAACATTTTTCTAAATTAACTTAATAAAGAAACAAAATACAATATTACGACTTTGACATTAAAAACAAAACAGAACTATTTTAATGACTGCAACAATGTTGAAAAACAAACAAATGAAAAAAATACGGGCTCCACTCAGACTCGGGCCGAGGGCAAAACGAGCGGGGGGCAAATAAATGATGCCGCAGTCTCGTTGAGCAATGTAGTGCAACGTTATTCTTTACATCTAAATATAATAATAATAACAATAATGCATTTTATTTATAAAGCACTTTACATTTTAAAGAAAATCTCAAAGTGCTACAAAGAGAGGAAAATAAATAAATAAAAATCACAATAATAATAATTAATAATAATTAAATTAAACAAAGAGAAGAGCGGTACAATAATCCAGTCTCTAGGAGACAAAGGCATGAATGAATTTTTCAGCATCATGAAGGGTGAGTGAAGGACGGAGTCCAAAAAATGTTTTGCAAAGATATTTAATGTGGGCCTCAAAGGTTAAGTGTGGATCAAACCTAACACCGAGATTAGTGACTATGAATGACAGAGGAATGTCCTAGCCAGAAAATGTAATACAAGTTATGGTGGATGATCTGATCTGATGAGTGGAACCAATGAGGATGGCTTCTGTCTTAGAGCTGTCCAGCAGCTCTATGAAGTTGTAGTTCATCCACAGTTATCTCTTCCAGACATGCAGAAAGTGTTGATAATGATGAAGACGATGCCGATGATGAATGAGTGTCAATTTTCAGATATAATTGTGTATCTTCAGCGTAGCAATGAAATGAAATTCCCAAGTGACTGGTGACTTTACATAGACGAAGCAAGTAGAGATTGAATAAGATAGGTCCTAGAACTGAGCCCTGAGGTACTCCGCAACCAACCGCATGTGAAAGGGACCTTGAGCTACCCATGGCCACAAATTCAGATCTGTCTGTGAGGTATGACTCAAAACATTGCAAGACAGTGTTATCAAGTCTCAATAGAATGAGACATTCGTTTGAGAAGTATCCTATGGTCAACTGTGTCGAACGCTGCAGAAAAATCCAAGAGGACAAGGAGTGATGGTGACCCAGCATCAGCTGTCATTTGCAGGTAATTTGTAACCCTCACTAAGGCGGTTTCCGTGCTGTGGCCAAAACGGAAACCAGATTGGAACTTTTCAAAAATGTTGTTGTCGTTGAGATGGTCCTCGAGGTGCCTGGCAACTACCTTCTCCAAAACCTTCGAAATAAATGGCAAGTTGGAAATAGGCATATAATTAGCAAGAGTTTGATGATCGAGGGAGGGTTTCTTGAGTAACGGTCTAATTATAGCCGTTTTTAGGGCAGACGGTACCTGACCAGACTGAAGGGATTGGTTATTATCATGGTGATGAGGGGACTGATGGCAGTAATATTTTTTTCCACCAGAGCTGTATATATATAAAAATATAAATATATAAAACTATGCGTGCGAGAGAGACTCGGTGTCCATATAATGAGTAAATCAACAGTTTCAGTTTCTCTCCAAAAAGGACAAATGTAAGTACCAGCAATTTACACAAGCTACCATGATTAGCAAAACAGAATGGGCCAAGCATGGGCCAGGATGGGCCAAGATAAAACAAAGCTAAAAAAATAAGCAATTATCTGTTTCACTTTCTTATTTGTCCACCACAAGATTTCCCCACCTTTTGACTACAGAACACCAGTTGCTCTTTCACAGCTATGGAAATCTTTAGAGGTTTAGCAACACTTGTGAAAATAATAGCTGAGTTTTTGATAGAAAACTTTGTTAATAAGGAGAAACAATGTATAAATGTGAAGAAATTGTTGATGTGTGGATTTTTGTGCAGTCCGAAATGCTCTGGGACATATTTGCTTGAACATATGTACACTGAGTCCTGTCCAGGCTTACAGAAGGCTTTCTACCCACACTGGTCATCTGTAGCCTGCCATATAAAAATTCCCACAGGCTGCTTCCTGTGACAGGGCAAACGCTGCAACTTCCCTGAAAAGACTGGCTCTGAAACCAACATGGCTGGATCTCAGGAGAATATACCCACAGGGCTACCCTGGAGCCAAAATGGCTGCATCCCATGAGCAGCATACCCACATGGCTGCCCTTAAAGCCAATATGGCCAAAATTCCATGGTGTGCAACATCTTTGTTGTAGAAGACATGAAATGGCCAAATATTAGTGGCGACATCCCAAAGGGTTGCACTAGAGCCAAAACAGCTGACAACCGCAGAGCTGCAAGCAGGCCACCTTTTTCGAAACACAACTAGCCAAATGGCCAGATGTTTATGAATCAAAAACTATTTAGTCATGACAACGTGCCTGAATGATTCCACCTCTTGAGCCACATAACGTCGCATCCAATACATCTTCTCTTTGCCAACTATGATCTGTTTCTTGGACTGAAATTTAGAGACAATTAACTAACCAAGGAAGGACAGTCAAGCAAAGTGAGGTCCATAAAATCAGTCCTCACTAATCTCCTATGTCTGTAGGTCAGGAGAAGGCTATGCAAAAATTTAAAGCATGATTAAAATATAAATGCACAATTGAAAACTGTAATTTGTGAAGACACAGATTAATTTTATGATTTTGTGATGAAGTTTAATTCCAGACTACAGTGCGATCAGCATTATACTTTTCACAGAAATCATGCCTCTCAGTTTGCCAGATAATATGGCTCAGTGGTGAGGCAGAATGAGTGTGCTGATGTCTTTGGTAATTGTAGAGGATTAGAAATGCATTGAGTTTGAAATGACATTAGTTGGGCTAATTAAATTCTGGATGATTGTGTTGCGCTTCCACTAGGGTCTATGTGTGGAGGGAGGGAGGGAGGGAGAGAGAGAGAGAGAGAGAGAGAGAGAGAGAGAGAGAGAGAGAGAGAGAGAGAGAGAGAGAGAGAGAGAGAGAGAGAGAGAGAGAGAGAGAGAGAGAGAGAGAGAGAGAGAGAGAGAGAGAGAGAGAGAGAGAGAGAGAGAGAGAGAGAGAGAGAAGGGAAGAAGATAGAGGGAAGTGTGTGTGTGTGTGTGTGTGTGTGTGTGTGTGTGTGTGTGTGTGTGTGTGTGTGTGTGTGTGTGTGTGTGTGTGTTAGGTCTTATCTCATTCGAAAATGCAACATCCATTCAGCCCTGTGGAAGAAATTACTGCCTGCAGCAGGTAGGGAGAGAATATGTCACTGGCAGAATCAGACAGATGTTGAAAAGAAAACGGCAAGAAAAGAACGCAAAGGCTCTAGAATGGGGAACTTTTTCATTTGCTGTCAGGCAGTCGACTTCATTGATTATCTTAATTATAATTTGTTGAGAGGTGACATAGCATTCATTAACATGAAACTTAAAGAACCACATTCAATTTTTTTCATTTCAAAACTATCCAGTTATCCAGTTGTAAACTGCTGAAACTATGATGTTTATTTTGCTGTACATTAACCACTAACTAAAAAGTCAGGCTAAATGAAATAGACAATTATGGAAAATCCATAGGTTATCTCATGTCTCATGACCATTGCACAGGTACACATGCTGCTTATTGCATTTTTTGTTGCAGAAAAATTACAAAAATTAAAGCCTTTAGGAAGCGTTTAGAGTACAATGATCAAGTTTGCAACTGATTCAAGTCTTAGTAAAATTCGGTCTGGACTTGATCCGCCACTGTGTTTGAACCAGAGTTGTTTGGACCAATTAAATTGTCAGGGTGGGCTTTATAAGATGATGGACAGATTATCAAAATCATCCACATCATCAAAGAGCGTTTTGGTTGAATTCGTTCTAATTCTAAACGGAGAACTTGTTCATACATGCATTTACTTATACTATTTCTCTCAAAAATTATGGTAATGTTGGTAAGTACTCCGTGTATCCTTAAATTATTTTTCAACACCGGCAAATATTGTTTACACTCATCTTCTTCTTCTACTTCTTCCAGCATGTGTGCAGTTGACTTCTGTTGACAAATATGCCGCTCCGTTGCTCTGATTGGTTGTAGGTCTATCCAATTGATGTCTTTCCTGGTTTGGTTGAAACACGCCCCCATAACCTTAGCCCAATGGAGCAGTATCAGACTCATATTCTGACTAGAATTGAGTATGACGAAATTAGGCTACTGGTAAACAAAAAAGTCTGAACAATTTGTTTATGAATTGGACTGAATTGCTCCAAGTGGTTCTTGAATATATTTATATATATATATATATATATATATATATATATATATATATATATATATATATATATATATATATATATATATATATATATTTATATATATATATATATATATAATATATAAATCACTTACTCATGACCTGCGAGCTGCCTTTTCCTTTTTATCGAGCCATTTGGAAAGAACCAATAATTTGACTGATGGGGTGATGCTACAGATAGTCCTGTTGCGATAGTCGATAAATCAATTAATCGCACGATAAAAAATAAAAATAGCTCGATAATTTTTCTGGCCGCGATAATTGCCATTTGCACGCTTTATTTGTTTTCCTCATCTCTCTCGTTGACTGCGCGTGCCTCGTCCGTTTGGGAAGGTATTTATACTCGACACGCAGACCGAGTGCGGCGTGATGAGACGTCATTCTCGTCTGGAACTCATGGCTCTTCAGTTGTGGAGCCACACGCAAAGTTGCGAAAGTTGACGTGCACAACGCTAAACAAAATGGGATCTCGCGCACTCCGCGTCCGAGCGGCTGCGTCGTGTATAAACAAGGCTTAAAGCTACACTGAAGTTTGATAAACACAAGTTAATTCTTCAGTTCAATCTTTGTGTGCTAAAAGGCACATAAGTTCCTGTAGAGATAGCAATAAATGGACTTCATTTATATATTAATACTGTATACTAAATTGTGGATAATTAATATATCATATGCTGAAGTACATTTCTGGATAAAAACAAAAACAAAACAAAAAACAAGAACCGTACAGAACGGAAAACCGTGAGCCTAAAACCGTGATACGAACCGAACCGTGGGTTTTGTGAACCATGCCGCCCCTAATATGCACCTAAAACACAATCATCCATTGCAGTTTTCATCCATTTTCTTTATTGTTTTTGGTACTTATTTAAATGCATTTTTTTAACAGACTGAGAGTCCATGCTTTTATTGTTTTTGGTTGTTTTGTTCATTTATTGTGGCTATTTAAAATGGTTTCCATTTACAGTGTAAATAGTCTTTAGAAATTAAAGTTTATTGATCTTTGAAATGTTGTACCTGCATTTTTATGCCATTATCATTATTTTAGACAAGATTGTCGTTTATCGCAATAATTTCTTGGCCAATTTATCGTCCAGCAAGTTTGTTTGGTGGTCCCGATGCCGGTGGATCGTGTTCCGGTGGTCCCAGTGCCGGTGGACACTGCTTGACCAAAGAAGTTTCCCCGGCGCCCTGCCCTGCCTGCCTGCGCCGCTGGGGCGCCCTGCGCTGCCTAGACACAGGGGGCAGCACTGGCCACTTGAACTTTGTGGACCACCATAGCCTCCTGAATTTTTTGTTTTCCCCATGTTTCCCTTGTTGACCCCTCCCTTGTCTGTTCCTTCCTTGTCTGTTCCCCCGCTCTTTATATATATATATATATATATATATAGGACTACTTAATATTAAAGGTTTGATAAATTGTGAAATCAACTTTCCCTTGAGCTTTTGATATATAAAAGGTCATGATAATATACGATTATCCTGTAAGTTTCAGAGCTGAAAACTTCCTTTTTAGTCAAAGAAAACTTTTATAGACGTGAAAGAAGATAGCAAGATATTGTGGAAGAACACAGTCGCTGCATAAGTTTCCTTCGGATCATAATATTGTGAATGTGTCCTACTTCATTTATTTTCAATGAAGTTCCAGCTCACGTGGGTTAGACCATTTGTGTGTTCGCTTCATTTCACTGCGGAATCGTTTGTAAACAAGTCTCTTTTATATATATAAAAGATATATATATATATATATATATATATATATATATATATATATATATATATATATATATATATATATATATATATATATATATATATATCCCTTTAAAACAAAAAACAATTGGTCTATACAGGGATTAAGACCGGAACTGCACATAAGATAAATGAATAAATAAATAGATCCAGCAGTCACAGTGCGAGAGCAGCTGGATCGTCTCACACGCAACGCTGTCAATCTCGTTCGGTGCTTTTGCAGCTTTATTGAAGTGATAACGAGCACCTGGCAGTCACTTTATCCATTTGAATACAAGAGCAACATCATGTGTACAGTAAAGGCTCTGGCGAAACTAGCTGAACCAGACTGAAAAGCTCCGACTATGTAAACTGAAGTATTGAGGTAAACTCTAGGCTACAAGACTGACCTCCGTATTTTTCAGAGGTGTATATAATACATTTTGTGAAATAATTGATTAATAGAGTATTAACACTACTCAAGCGCTGCCGGGATATCTTGTCATAGGTGCTGCCTGCAGTTCATCACCAAGTGTAAATGTCAAAATATTTGAGATGACCAATCAAATTGGTCGTAGTGGAATGTATACGCCAAAACTCATTTTGGCGTGCTTATGCTACGCTGTTTTTCACGTACATATGATACGCACTTTATGGTGTATTATATGGACGAACCACCCAACCCACCACCCTAATCCTACCCAAGAGCGTGTCATATGCACTCCATATGTGCGTGAAAAACAGCGTAGCATATGCATGCCAAAATAACATTGCACACTCATACCATTGAGACGCATTACCATGTGATCGGGTTGTCACAGAAGCTATTGCGTCAGTCGCTCCACGCTTCAGTAAACAGTGCGAAGTGTAAGTAGCTGAAATAAAGATTTCATATTAAACAACTGACAGAAATAATATGGAAAACTAATAAAATGGTCTAATTTCACAGATTTTTATAAAAACAATGACATTAACGAAGCCCTATTTTCATCAGATTAGGCATAAAATAATGAATGCACATGGGTTAGGGTTAGTTCTATCTGAAGAAATTAAAAATAGGGGCAACTTGTTTAGTCTATATTTTATGAAGATTTCACTGAAGGCTAGTAATGCTAGGTGGAAAATTTTTTATATATTAATTAAAAATATTATATTTATATAATATAATATTATAATTTCTTCACTGACAGCCACAAATGAAAAGACTATCAGTCAGAGCTCAGCCTTAGGAGGAGAAGTAGAAGGGCAAGAGAAGTAGACTGAGAGAAAAAGAAAGATGGAAAGTAATGGAAATGAGGAGAGTGAAAAAGATGAGAGAGTGATGAAATAAGAAGAAAGCAGGTATACTGCTCACTACCTTTAAAAAAATTATATATATATATATATATATATATATATATATATATATATATATATATATATATATATATATATATATATATAGTATATAATAGCCTTCAAAAATCTTAAAATGCAGCACATGTAAATCAGAGAAATATAACATTTCTTTGGGGACCACTTGCTAAAATCTGGCTAAAATTTGAATATAGAGTTACAAATCAAATTTGGGACCTCACTAGTTTTAAAACTCAATATGCTCAAACGTTGTTGCTGTTTCTGGAAACCTGTTTGCTTTGACCTCATATCTGGAGTTAATACATTTGTGTTGTACATAGCCAGTTCATGACACCTTTAAAATGGAATACTCAGACAGGATATACTCATTTTATCTCTGTGCTTTGACAATTAGTATTTTTTTTATTAAATACAGATTATTTGTTATAGCCCCAGAGCCCTACCTGTTCTTAATCCATTCCGAGTTGCAATGGAGTTAAACGGACAAATCAAGTCTGGTAATCTGTACCAGTCAATATGGGAGGTATTTGGACTGGATGTGAGAATATCCACAGTATGTGGGCCGTCATACATTGTTGTTTTGTTATTGTTACTTATGTTTTATGATACAGCAGAACTTTTGATTCTGCATTTTTACATTGAATCTGTAATAGGTCTATCTAGGTTGTGATTCATGTTGCAGTTGTGTCTTCAGCCATTTTGGTTTTACATTTTAATCAGTTTTGGACTTCCCAAGGTTATTCCATATTGCGATGCCTATAGTATCATCATCATATCAGTGTAGATGCTGATGGACCAAAATAAAACCATTATTAAACCAGTGACACTCCCAAAAATTATTGCTATACCCCGATACTCAATATGTTGTCCCATGGTGAATCATTTTTCCCTGTTGCACCTATGCAAAATTTGAGGGTTCCCCCACCTGCCAAATCCAATTTTAACAACTGGGTCTATACCTTTAAAAGCACGGATATGTCGGTCACCGAATGCTGCTTTAAGTAACACAGTCTGAGTAGATGAAATGCTTCTCTGCAAAGTGTTCAGTTCGCCTTAGGTTCATCATGAGTTACTGAACAGACCCATGATACCTTTTTTCCTATTCAGCCCTATATCTGGAGATCCTCTTGCATTCAAACTTTGGACACGAGCTCGACATGTTTTTTAATAAACCGCACAAGTTCACAGCGCATGTTCTTAATGTGTACATCACCATCCCAAATAGAGGGGGAAATGATCAGGCAGAAGGCGGTAGTGAAGCTTCAGTAAACAAACATTGTTATTCAAAATAAAATATGATTACGAAAGAAAAACATTAACAATTAACAGGATGCAGCAGACATCCAATGCAATTACCCACAAAGAAAACAAATAAAATGACTAAAAAAATAAAGAAATAAACAGAAACCCACAGATGGCCACAGGTTACCTAGATTGTGAAAACAGAAGTGGCATACAGACAAATGTGCTCCCACTGCAATCAAGCTCACTGCAAATCACACTGCAGACCTTAAAAAAACAAAACAACAACAACAATAACGTGACCAAACCAAACCTGTTATCCACCAGTGAAGGCAATCCCACAGCCACCGTAAAACAAACAATAATATTAACAGTGGGTAATGCAAATAGAACCAATAATTCAATACTGTTAAATTACTATGATCTACTAAGTCCCTCTTTTTTTGGTGTCTTTGATGTGGCCTCAGTTCTCAGTTGGCCAACTCTGGACCAACATCCAACACCCCCCAAAAAAACACAAAACAAATCTCAACAATAATTCAACCCTAAAATGAATGGTAATCGTGCATTCCTGTTAGGGAAAACACAATCCATTAGTAAAAAGAAATAATTTACAATACAAAGGAAAAGTCACATACCCAAAAAATTTAAAAGAAACAAAACATTAAAAATAAACATAATCATTAAAACATTTAAAACGTCTCGGGTTACTATTGTAACCCTTGTTCCCTGAGAGGGAACGAGACACTGCGTCGTCGAGTGATGACACTCTGGGAACGCCCCCAGCGTGACGGCTCTGAAGTATGAATGAAATCAGCCACCAATCCGATTGGTGCAACGTCATGACGTAACCGGCGACGGCGTACGCGGAAGCTATAAGAAGGCGCCGCCCCAAACAACAGACAGCCTTTGCGATGAAGCGAGCGCTCTACGTGTAGGTGTGGCGACGAGACGCAGTGTCTCGTTCCCACTCAGGGAACAAGGGTTACAATAGTAACCCGAGACGTTCCCTATATCGAGGGAACTCAACACTGCGTCGTCGAGTGACGACACTCTGGGAACGTCAATACCCACTATGCCACACCGAGACACGCCCATCCTGGTGTGAAGCTGGAAACCCAGGCACACTCAGGACGCAAGCACTCTAGCACCCGGCGTAGCCGGGAGGTCCAGCTTATAAAATCTTATAAAGGTGTGTGGATTAGCCCAACCCGCCGCCTCACAAATCTCAATAAGTGAGGCTCCCGAAAGGAGGGCCACCGAGGAGGCCAAGCCCCTCGTAGAGTGAGCCCTCACGGCCATGGGTGAAGGCATACTGCGCACCCGATAAGCCGTGGCTATAGCCTGCACGATCCAGTTACTAATAGTCTGTCTCGCCGCAGGCAATCCTTTCTTAGGGGGGCCAAAGCACACCAGAAGCTGGTCCGATTTCCTCCATTGAGCTGACCTGTCCAGATAGATCCTCAATGCCCTAACCGGGCAGAGCAGGTGCAGCCTAGCTTCCTCTGCTGTCGCGTGAGGCGGAGGATGAAAAGCCTGAAGAAAAACTGACCCCATCCCTGACGATGGGACCTTTGGCACGTAGCCCGGTCTGGGATGCAAGATAGCTTTCACCCCGCCCGGGGCAAACTCCAAGCATGTCGGCGTGACCGCCAATGCCTGGAGGTCCCCCACTCTCCTCAGAGAAGTGATGGCGAGGAGAAAGGCTACCTTCAGGGTCAGATTTCTCACCTCAGCCGACTCCAATGGCTCGAAGGGGGCCTCAGCCAGCCCTTCAAGAACCACTGCCAGGTCCCAAGCCGGGACTCTGGGATGAGCCGCAGGCCTTAATCTCCTAGCCCCACGGAGAAAACGTACAACCAAGTGGTGTCTACCCAAAGGGCCCCCTTCCAAAGGCGAGTGGAAAGCCCCTATGGCAGCCACGTACACCTTCAGAGTGGATGGGGTCAAACCGGCTGAGAAACGGTCTTGCAGGAACTCCAGCACTGAAGCGACTGTGCAGTCAACTGGGTTCACCCCCCTTTCTCTACACCAGCTAGTGAAGACATTCCACTTTAGGCTATACAGTTTCCTCGTAGAGGGAGCCCTAGAGCTGAGAATGGTCTCAACGACTTCTTGTGGCAGACCCTCCTCTAGGTACTGTGCCCCCTCAGGGGCCAGACCCAGAGGTTCCACAACTCTGGCCTGGGGTGGAAAATCACACCCCCTGCCTGAGAAAGCAGATCCCTCCTCAGAGGGACCTGCCATGGGGTTCCGTCTAGAAGTGCCACAATGTTGGAGAACCAAGCTCGGGACGGCCACCAGGGTGCCACTAATAGGAGGCTGATGCCCTCCTGTCGGACTCGCTCTAGAACTCCCGGGAGCAGAATGATCGGGGGAAATGCGTACAGACGCTGCCTCGGCCACGTCTGTGTCATGGCATCCAGCCCGAACGGGGCCGGAGGCCTGAGGCTGAACCACAGCGGGCAGTGGGTCGTTTCTAAGGATGCAAACAGATCCACTTCCACTGGGCCGAACCTCTCGCACAGGGCCTCCACCACCTCTGGGTGGAGCCGCCACTCCCCGGGCCTCAGCCCCTGCCTCGACAGGACATCCGCTCCCTGGTTCTGGTCCCCTGGGACATACATCGCTCTGAGAGACGACAGTTTCCCCTGGGACCACAGGAGGATCTGAAGCGCCAACCTGCATAGTGGGCGCGACCTCAGACCCCTCTGGTGATTCAGATACGATACCACTGACGTATTGTCGGATCGTATCAGGACATGGTGGCCGTGAAGGTCTGGGAGAAAGCTCCTCAAAGCTTTGTAAACCGCCAACATTTCCAAGCAATTTATGTGCCAGGAGGAATGTTGGGGTCCCCACGAACCCCTCATGAACCGGCCTTCCATGACCGCGCCCCAGCCCGTGAGGGAGGCGTCTGTTGAAAGGATCTTCCTGCAACATAACGCTCCTAACACAGGCCCTTGGGACAGGAACCTCGGATTCTTCCATATGACAAGGGAACGAAGGCATCTGCGCGTTACCCTGATAATACGGAAAGGTTTTCCCCTCGAGGAAAACCCCTTGGTCCCTAGCCACCACTGGAGGGGCCTCATGTATAGCAGACCCAACGGAATCACGTTGGATGCTGCTGCCATGAGTCCCAGCAGTCTCTGAAACTGCTTCACAGTGCGGCTGTGGCCTAGCTTCACTCCTAAGACCTCCGCCAGTATAGAACCCACCCGTGCGGGAGACATGCTTGCTCGCATCGAGGTTGAGTCCCATACCACCCCGAGGAACGTGGTCCTCTGGGCGGGTGTTATCACGCTCTT